>NW_028277767.1:680000-1020000 GCF_059751315.1 Micrasema longulum
CTTCAACAAATAAGAACTTCAATATCTGCAGCAATGCGTAAAATTAAAGTGATAATGTTACGCCACACATATTTGTATATTTTATATCGCCCGTAGATGCACCAGTACAAGAAGATAATTGTGGAGATAATTTTGTGTATTTAGTCTTGTTGTCTCCTTACTTATCTCTCCGTGTGTTTCACCCAAGTTTCCATATTATTCATGTAGCTATTGTAATGTACGTTGACCTGTCAGTTGCGAAACTAGAATACCTCCTTCCTCCTGAGATGAGAGATAAATTTGTTATGCGAGATAAGCGACTCACGCGGTACCACTGCGGTAATGCGTATTTAACAGCGTCACTTTATTTCCTATTCAATGTTATTTATAATTTAATTATCTGAAGTCCCAATTAACCCTAAATATATTTTTCATTATTTACTAACCGGGTTGTGGTCCCATGGCTAGTGTTTCGGACTCGTCGATCTAAGGTTTAAAACCGACTCTACCACAATTTTATTCATTTTTTATAATAGTGAGTTATTTATAACGTAACTAGTTGAACATTGAACTATTTGGGTAGATACATTTCATGAACGCAAATATTTATTTTTATTTTTTTAAAAATATGTCATTCTCTGTCTTATTGACCAATTAAAACTATGTTAAGTCCGTTACAAGGAATGTCAAGAGCTCTGAAGAGTTTCACCACTACCCGACGCGACATATTAGTATGCTCAATCATCTGAATCTGTAACACGGCTTCCTGTATGGTACTGGCCGAAATAAGTTGAATTTTTTGAATGATTTTATTTTTTGAAGTTTTGTTTTTGTGTGTATCAGGGTTCGAAGGATATAATATATTACTGATATACCTATATCACGATGCTTATTATGTCATGTATTACTTATGATATATCACTGATATTTGTAATTATCTACATAGGTGTCTTTGTTCTTACAAGACATATCCGCGTTTCTCCGTGTTTAACTTTACTGAGATTCCCCGGGCACCATAAAATCGCGTTTGTTGTATACTGTGGAGCGGAATGGGAGTTCACCCAGAGCTACGGAAGCAATATGCAGAAAAAGCAGCTCTAGAGATACTTCTTTGGATTGTTTGGGTCCGTCCAATCTTAAAGATAGGCTGGGTAATAAAAGGCCGCAATATTCCTCTTTAAATATTTTAACCAACACTCTAAAGCCGGACATACTGATCTAAATCGGGTTTTGGTGACACAGATGCTAATGAAGATTCCTCGTCGTTTGGTGATATTACAATAATTGATAAGATAATGATTTCTGTTTCACTCTTTGTTATTTTCCTTATTTAATAAATATTACATAAAAACATATTACTAAATGTTATTAAATATTTGTATATAACCACTTACCGACTTTTCTATGTCTACCGGTTTCGAGACGTACCCCTCTCTTCGTCAAGACACCAATTAAACCAACAGGCAAAACCCACTATACACCTTTACTATAGTTGTTGCACAAAAATATAAAATCAACACGACATGCATTTTAATAAGCACATGCACTGATTAGGACAAACATGCGCTGATTAAATTATGTAAATATTTTCTTGTTTGAGAATTATTAAGAAAGTAGAGGGGATGAAGGGAGGGATAAGCTTAACAGTTTTTATAGGATGACCATTACAGTGAAACATCGTATAAAAGACTATATCGGAAATTTGTTTGAGTATTGATCAAAGGAACATTATTTTTTAAAGCTTTCCTAATGTGAAATATTTCCATATTATATACTTTTAACCCGTTATGTAAGATTTTAACTCCAGTATTTTTATTAAAGTCATGATTTAAATTGATTAGGTGATTTGCGAATTCAGAGAAACTATTATTGTGAAAACATCTCATATGTTTTTTAACACGAATATCTAAATTTCTTTTAACTACTTACCTAATTAAACTGTATTTTGAACGTCCATTTCCATAATGTACAGCAGGGCCTCAGTACTCCGAACACTCGAAATTTGAACTCTGTTCGGATTTGCGAAGCTTCCGGACCATAGTATGCGTATATTTGGGAAGCCATTTTTCGAAATAAAACAAAGTGATAACTGAAAGTATGTTTTAATCTTGCAAAATGTTGTATTATTGAAGTATGATGCTATTAATCACACGTTTTAAAATAATTCCAATACAGTGCTTTGACGAGTGTAATTTAGTTTAAAAAACGCTTTATCCCTTAATGTACGTGAAATCAGTTTGGAATTGAGATATCGACTTCATCCGCCTATTCCAAGCGAGTATTCACGGCAGACACATCTTGAGTATGTGGAGTCATTGCTACTGCATCCGACGTCTCTAATTATTTTTCGTTTTTGCTACTCATTTCTTACTTTTCTTACTCTCTTCGTCAGTTAAAGGCTCCAGACAATCAATATTTGCATTGTTTATCTCCACTTCTGAAAAACCTCTGTTTCGAAAACGGCGTAATGGTAAGTCATCTTCAAGGATTTTATTTTATTTTATTTGGGAAATCAACAGTTCTACATACATTTATAGTAAACAAACAGATATAGTGTATAAACTCAGAACTAATAACAGATTTCCATATAGTATACAAAGTTAGTAAAGAAAATATATTACATTTCAAATAAATACATATAATTTATACATATAAATATGTTATTTTCATGTACTCAATAATCAAAGAATTTTTTTATATTTATTTTAAGAACATTAACTTACTGTAAATTGGGCGGGATTAGGACAAGAATGTTTGAAGAGAAGATAAGGAGGGGAAGGGAGATGTACATATTTATTATTATAATGTCTACTAAGTTACATAATGCGTTTTTAGTGTAAATTTTAAATCTGACAGATTGATGTTTGTGTAATCTATATTTGTAAATTTTGTATTGTACACTAAAAAATTCCTACGAAGAAAAGCATTTTTAACATACGATGTTTTACTTATTGGTACATGAAACAGGTGGTACCGTCTACAAATCCTGGCTGGCACATGTATTGTTATTAAACTAAGCAGCTCTGTACAGTCAACCATTCAAATAACAAGGGCCACAGAGGCTTGACAGAGTTAGGGGGGTCGTTCGGATTAGCCGGGGTTCGGACTATCGAGGCCCTGCTGCACGTGTATCGGGTATTTTGCTACTCATTTTTTTATATATTTTTTTTATTTTATTTCATTTCATTGGAAAGTCAACAGACATTCATAAATTTATAAGATACAATTATACATTTCATTATGTCCAATTAGAGGCTTCCACATAATATTGTTATTGTAAATGTTGTCACATAAAAATTATACATAACATAAAATAACTAATCATACAAAACTTATAATATTACTAGAAATTTAAAGTGATACTAATGTAAATATAATGATATTTTCGAACCGTGGTATGTATTAAAACTAGATATAATAAATTGTTAAAATATTATAACTATATAAATAAAAAAAAGCTCAAAAATATTATAACTGAATAGTAAAATATTAGATACCGTTAAAATGGTAAATAATAACTATATGTTGTAATTCTTTCATAAGTTTTAAAGAGAGCCGTTTTTTTCTTTATAAAAAGGTTTAAAATGTTTTTTTCTTTAAAAAGATAATCATTATTATCAGGGCCATTTTCGGTACTCACTGCCTACAGTGGTTTTTTTACTTGAGAAGAATAAGTAGTATTTTTTTACTTATTATGTTCGTAAACGCGTTTCCGCGTAGGTTTCCCTACTTATTTAATAATTATGATACGCACATAATTATGGCAAAAACAAAAAGTGTGGTAATCAAAGTGAGGCCAGAGAAATCGCAAATACAAAAGATAATTTGATTAGCACTTGCTTTATCAGATCTTTTTGTTTGCACAAGTATTTAATTTATTTTAGATAATATATAACTCACAGTTTCTTCTCATTATACGTTTTTCTTCGGTTTTATCTGTAAAGTTGGCGTGTTTACTTTCCTCTGGTTTAATGTACAGATCGGTCACATCCGGTAATTCTTTTTTGATGATTAATGACTCCTGCAAAATATCTCCTAGTCCATTATTAGCGAAAGTTTACACAATAACAACACTTACCATTATTTGCAGTCTCTCATCCTCGCTATTTAACACGGTAAAGTTTAATTCTTTCGTGGGAATATTGTGTTACGTTTGTAATATCATTTTTTGTGTTATAAAACGTTTACGTCTTAAAATACTACTCAAATTATATTCTTTCTATGTAATATCAACGTATATGACCTTGATGATGGTGCAACCAATTTTATTTTAAAATAATATCATTGTTTGTTATAGTATTGAACAAAGTAGGTATAGTGGATTTTCCATAATATATCATGATTTAATTAATTTATTTTCTCAGGTATTGTTAAGGTGAAATTCATTATTATTAATCCTATACGTTTAAGACTTTTTTGTGTTTTAAGATTGGGACATAATTTTTTTGTAATTATTTTCATTCTTGTTCGAATTTACATGAATTTACATAGGATGTGGGGGTAAATACAGGGGATAAAACTTCGCACAACTTTTATGATAACATACAGACTTCGTTTTCTCCACATACTTTGCATTAAAATAAAATAATGCACATTGGTCTTTTGTATTTTGCTATGTAGAGTTCCAAGAAAAACACAATCGACGAGAATCCCATTTATTTTGTTAGTACTACATTCTAGTCCTTCATCGTATATAGAAATAAAAGATAAAATATAGTTAGTTTTCTTGAAATCAATCTATGATACAGAAAATTGTATGATTACTACCGCTTTCCTGCAGACACAACCGTTTGAATGTACCATTCTTATCCAAGTTATTCGATTTTACTGAGACCGTTGTCCTCGCGCCAAAATTGCTTGAAATTTCTGTGTAGAAAAAAACCACTCACGATTAACGAAAAAAGCTCTCATGTTTATTATTTTCTATCGACTTACTTTTTCCACGCGAGATGAGTATTTGACGGAGATTTAGCGATTGCGTGCGAGACGCTCGAGTAATTGACTGCTAGTTATCAGTTATTAGTTGGCAGTAACTAGGCACAGGTAGACGGTCGCACTGTGGTTGCGCAACACTGTTGCATGATATTACGCTAATCCCTCGCATGGGTAAATGCAATGGGCAGTCTTGAAAACGAATCTGGAAAATTAGAATCACTTACTCGCTTACGTGGGTGAGTGCGTGAGTGTGTGTGGAGTGTGTGTGGAGTGTAGAAGAATAAACAGGCGGTAACTACGACTTTTTATATTAATATTGACCCTTTCTCATCCGATTAATAAAAAAAAAACGATCACCTAACAGTTGGTTATCCGTAGGTACCGGTATTATTTGAAAATTTCTTAAATATTTTTTATAAACAATTTAGCGTCGTTTTAAAACAATTGTTGTTGTAAAGAGGTTACAAACTTCTTGAAAAAGATTGCTACGAAAATAAATTAAACATTTTTGTAGCCTTATAAATATATTTTATATTTACAAAATACATGAAAAAAGATAAATAAGCAATTACTTTTATTATTGATAAATTTATATAAACTAACAAAAAATATAATGAAAAGTAAAAGAAAACTTCATAGTGGTGAAAACAGCTCAATAAATATTTTTAGTTTATGTAAATAAACATTTTCCTCGTAGTAATTTCTTCAAAATATTTTTGTTGTAGGTAATCATGTAATTTTTCGGTGTAAATCCGTCAAGAATATCCACATCGGATATCCTGATAGAGTGCGGAGAACCCTCTTTAGTAAATTGTATATTTTTTTCTCAGGAAAGAAACATTTTGTCTCAAATTTAACCGATTTAAAGAACAATTCAACTGATTGATACGTCGCATGTCGAATTACAAGCTGCGCATCTCTTATATGAAGTTTTTTATAAAAATAATCATTTTTTTTAGAGTAAAATTAATTACTAAACGCCGGTAAAAAGCGTAGATAGTAGGCATACCGTCGTCATCTAATATATTATTAAAAAAGCAAACTTTTCTTTAAATGACATGTTTTCAACCGGTAAGATTAGGTTCAGTTGTTGCATGTCGCTTATGTAGGTATTACGTCAAAATTTTCTCACAAAATGGTAAATTTTACTGGCTTATAATTTTCAGCATAATATTTCAATGTCATAATATCTTAAAACTGTAACGAAATACTGAGTATGAAAGAAATCCTTTGTTTAAAAATTGTTTGCTTCACTTTTCGTCCACGTTTCTACAACAATGCAGCTTTATTAATGTCCAGGTGTGCTCTATAGTTTGATAAAATTATGATTATAATAATGAATTTTTGATACCGCATCTAATGTATTTGTTCTAGCAAACAGTAAACCTGGTTGCTGAAGAAACAATATGGGTGCTGATACCATCTGATGCAGGGTACAGAGTTACGGGGTACTCGTATGTGTATGTGTATGGGGATGGGAGTACCTACATAATTCATTTATGTACTAATCGGTGTAATAGTAGTAATGTGACTCCTAAGCGACCACGAGAACAGGCTACTGTACTATAGTTCTGAAAATCTTAACAAATGTAAATCGAATTAAACAGTTTATTTCACAGAAAAGCTTTAAATAAAAAAAAATATTCTAGAAATATTGGCGTTTTTATGATTAACCCAAAGATTAATTTTTTGGGGTCTTAAAATAAAATGGCTTAAGCCAGAAATAACCTTGTTAGACAATCGGAAACAAGTTGTGGCAGAGTTCGGACCTCCTGATCCGGAGTCTACGACACTTTCTACACTTCAATTATACTGGCTACAATATTAAAAAAATGCGTTAAAATTTTATCCTGCATTTTTTAATTTAACCATATTATTGCTAGGTTTAAGAATTGTCAAACTGTCAATAATTAGCTTGTTTATAAAACTACATCATTTTGTTGAAAACTGTAAGTATGTTAAAATATATTCTTCACGATGTTGCGTCATATTATTTTTGTTTTTAAAATTAATGTTATTTTTATCGATTTTCAGGCTACATGAATTCGAAATTGATCAGACGCAACTAGAACACACAGATATATTAAAATATATGGATAATAGTATTGGGTAGATTTAGATTATAGGTGCCTACACTACACACTTTCGGTTTAATTTCTACACCCACTGTTTTCGGAAATATTAAGAATGATTTATTTTTTACACTTGCGACGGTCAAAATATCTCGGTTTTTATTCAAACCAGAATAATTAAGGAGAAAGACACATCGTTTCTACGAAATAAAAAATGCCCCACGTTAGTAAAGTTTTCGTGTAGAACTCTGAATTTTCCGTTAACCTTTCTAATTAAGATTTTAATGCTCGCCTGTCCCTGTTGATCTGTTCCCTCACAAATTATTCGTGGATAAGATCGGAACAATAAAATAAACGGTCTATGAAATAATTCGAGTATTAAATACAATATCTCAGTTAAGACGAACGAAAAAAAACTTTCTCTACATTCCTATGTGAGAATTAAAATTTTCTCCGAGCGACAAGATCATTACAAACGATTTAATTTTATCTCGTAAGAAAATAAATATATAGTTTTTATTTAAAACCACAAGGGTAAGGCTCCTGTGGTTAGTAAAAAGAAAGGGTAAAATGGTAAGACGTTTCATTTCAGCAATAAGATTTAATTCGACATACTAGTATAATATATTTTGTTGTGTTACGTAAAAATTAACGTATTCACTACATTTTATTTAGTTCCTGATAAAAGCCTTGTTTTTCATTTGTATGTTTTTCAAATGCAAAAGATTCCATTTGACGTGTAAATATTTAATTTACACTTTTAGACGAACGATAAATTAAATATGTATCTGTCTGGTTATAATATAATTTGAATGGGCAATAATTCGTATTTGTTGTTAATCGGCCAAAGCACTCGAGTAACACGATCTTAGCTATGAAAAGTGTTTACCAAAAGCAAAGAATGCTGAATATTTTTGTGTCGATTCGATCAGAATGAATGAATGTATGTATGTAAATTTATTAAACATATATTTTTGTAGCCTACGGCAATATCACTACTTGTTACTTCTTATAACTTGTTGCCAGATGTTATCCGGATAAAGATCCTCGATAGTAAATAGGCTTGTGCGATCTTGAATGCATAACTGGCTGAAACAACAATATTATTATGTGTTAGGGCTTTCATAAATCTATCGAAAAAAATATGTTAGGTAGTCATCTTAATGGTAGTGTAGTTATTTAAAATCGTTGATTCTTAAGTGTGTATAAGACTTTTAATTTATTTCTTCTGTCATGGAAATATTCTTTAAGTATTAGTTTATTTACTAGGGCTTCATGGTTTTTCACGATATTAAGTAGTTGGTATTATATTGCTGCCAAATTAAATGCTCAAGTAGGTATTTAAATGTGTAGAATGTATCAATACTTGATACAATTATATGTTTTTTTTAAAGCGGCAAATGCTCATAAGTGATTATTTTCTTATATAAAGTGTTTGTTTCGAAGTAAAAAAAGTTGTCAACCGCATAACAAAAATATATTTGGGTAAAATTGCATATTTAAGGTTATTACAACGGAGAATTTCAAAATTGATCTAGGTTGGTAGTCGTAAAATTTCGCAGATTGATGATCTAAACGAAAATAGCACTGTAATTTGTGTTTCAATTGCAATGCACAACGGACTGCGCGTAGGGAAAAGCAACTGAACAACAGAAAAAAGGAGGTGGGTGATTAGATATTTTTATTAAATGTGTATTTCTGGGACTTTAAATAATAAGGTGGTTTGTTATTTTACATTCGATCGAATAGTAATAACTCATCACTTTTTGTTTGTTATTTTACTCTTTCTTACCTTTATCACAGCGATTTCCAGAGCGTCCCCGGTTCATGCCCGGTAATATATTACCCCCAGGGATGATTATTATCAAGTGGAATGCCGGATCGCGGGTGGGAAGCCTAACTCGAGGATCCTCCACTATCTGATCGTTTTATTATGTCGGCCGCTGTAACAACATAACCTACAAGCCCACAATGCATCATCACTTCGCTTTATTCCTTTATAAATCTAATCGACCGCCGTAAGTGCCATGAAACCTTTCCATACAAATTAAAGTATTATAGCTCATAAACGCTTAAAATATTGGTGTTGGGTAAGAAATTCTTGCCTTTTTAAATATCGCGGGAAATTTAGTTTATATGGATATGTGATGTTATAAAAATAAGTCAATAAATATTGAAATATGACTCGATTAGACATTAAAAAATGTACTCGTAATAAGGAAGACGCGCGTTTCTCACTTTACACTTTTGAATTTTTATCCGGGACTTTGTTTTATCGTAATTTTTCACACTGTGCATCCTAAATGACCCACAACTGTGAAATTTCAAACATATTCGCATTTGATTTATCCCTCAGTTAATTTCGTCGTTTTAAGTTATACAAATACCTACAAAGGTGTTTAAATTGTTCAATTTTAAGAGCAAAGAAAGAAAGTTACGTCACAAATTTGTGCGATCGTAGAGTAGATTTGACATTGATTTTATGTGCTTAGATTACCCGGTTAATTTTCAGTTAGCATTTAGAAAGCGAACATTTTTTTATCAACTATCAGTTGCTTGTTGTACTGAGTATTATTTAAAAAACTGTTATTTTGTGATTGAACAAAGACTTGAATCAATGCGTTGTATATAAATACGTCATATTACAATTTTATTTCCAATGCGTACCTAAATATTTCAATTACTTGTTTAAGTAGGATACCTTCGTATTACTTGAAGAACGAATGTCGATAATAGTACTATTACCTACTGCCTATTTCTATAGCTCGGTAACTCCGAGTCCAATCACACTTGTACCATCATTTCATGGCTTTGGGTTGTTACGGGATATTTTCAGGTCAGATAATAATACATAAACTCTCTCTCTCTAATTTTGTGAAACTAGCATCATGCATTACATTAAAAATAATTTTCTTTTGAATTTGTACTTTTACTACCGGAATGTCCTTTACTATTAATCGATTGGATGCACGGAGATCAAAACAAGTAAAATATATTTATAATTAATGTTAGTTTAATTATATTACGACCTTCGTACTCAAAACCACAGTACCTATAGCGAACAGAGCTTTAAATTCATGTAGTATTTTTGAGTCATGATGAAATTAACATAGTTTGGCGACTTCACTACAAGATACTGGGTTTTTAAAGGTTTAAGTGTTCGGCACTGGAATCAATGCTGGCCGAAGAAAGTCTGAATTTAGTTTCTCAGACGTTGATGATGTATTGCGCTTTTGTGTTGGTAGGCCTGGCACATCTGTCCAGGGTTGCAAGTGCCCATAGTCGTAACCCTGTAATTGAACTATGGAGAAGATTTTAGAGACGGGAATATGGAAGTCTAGACTATATACAGGGCTTATGACCCGTCATTGGCTGGTTTAGGTGGCTTACAAACTGTCGGACATTCACCATCATGCCTATGTTAATTATAATTATATTTCTTCAATTCTTTCAGCTGTTGGGTCTTGTAATGCCAAAGAGCTCGGTCCTTTATTTATGCGGGTGAAATTCATCTAACTGAATTTTTGCACATACACATACTAGGCAACGTCTGAAAATATTTCCAATTTTTGTACTTTTTCAATCCAATGACAGGTCATAAGCCCTGTAAATGCCTAGGCCTACATATTCCATTCTCTAAAATGTTCTCCATCTCTCTTGTAATATTTTAATCTTAATAATTTCCTAGGGGGCGAAATCCAGTCCTTGTCTCCAAATTTATTGCAACAGAGAGGGAAAACATTTATGAGAAGAACTATGGAAGTCTAGGCATTTACAGGGCTTACAATCTGTCATTGCCTGGTTTAAGTGTAACGTAATATTTAATCATGTACCCACCTAATGTTATGTAATATTTTATCTTCATTTATGTAAATAAAATAAAGCATGATGTAAGCAATTCCATAAAAAAAAAAACGGTTTTTTAAACACATATTATATTAGATCTACATATTGCCTTGTTATACCATCAAACACTTGAATTGCAGTTTTGTACCTCTCATGTAAAAGCCCTCTGGGCATATGTAATAAATAAATTCCTACATTTTTGTATTAACTTCTCAAAAATGTTTTCCCTCTCTGTTGCAATAAATTTAGTTTTTTATTACTCACTAGGGAGTGAAATCCAGCCTATCTAAAAACATTTGGACATACTCATACTCATCCATTAACCTAACAATTTTAAATCGTTTCCTCATTAAGGTTTTTTTTTAAAAAACAAATTATTGTTGATAATCGTTGTTCAATAAGTCCACTTATATTCACTACACCTCACACACCCTCACACAATATATATATTTTTTTTTTTCATATATATATATACATATATATATATACTCACTGTCACTAACATGTACAATAATAACACTGATACACTAAAACACGTACTTAGCAAAAACATTATTATGTCACTTTAAAAAAAATAAAAAAATATTTTTAGTTTATTGTCAATTCTTGATGGCATTCCATTGTAATGATGTAATGACTTATATTTACACATAAGTTATTAATTTGAAAAAGTATTTTCAAATTAATAACTTATGTGAAAAAAAAATTTTTTCTGCCGATAAATTGAAACCATAGTATAAATTCTTCAATATGTTTGGCTTTTTATAAGAAAAATAAAATAAAATGAAAAAATAAATAAAAATAGTGGTCAATATTAATTTATTGTATCCACTGTTCAAATATAATATTTAATTATTATATTTATGTAGATTGGTATATTTTCCCACGGTTTTTAAAAATAATAAGATTTTTATCTAAAACACATAGTTTCGTAGTTTAGTAAACAAATCAATTGTTCATTCATTTTGTTTTTATCTCACAGTTTCTTTAATTAAACCGAATTCCGTAAAGATTCAATAAGACTGTGCGCCTCGAAAATGGTGGATAACCACCATGGGAATAATTCATGGACTCTTCCAACGCTGCGGTGAACGTAATTATTTATTTGCCGATGAAAACAAATTCACTTAAAACACAATATATTAGCACTCCTTGCGCCCGTTAAGACTTCTGAATATATTGACCGTTAAGATTTTACACTTATCTGCCGGCAATTCGGTTACTCGACCGGTTTCCGTATTTTCCACCATTCGTAATGTGATAATATTTTTCAATGTAATTTTTATTTTATTAATATTTTTATTTGGTTAAATTGCTGAACTAACCCACTGAATGATACCCTTACCAACGAGCAACGTAGGTATAATTGCATAAGGTAGTAATTAAAAAAAATATTCGTGCGTTATGTGATGTCACACTTGTCTACATACGATACAAGACTTGATATATCTCTCTATTTTTTTATTATGATGGACTTGTGTTTTTTCGTAATCTTCAAATGGACATTTTCACACCGGATTTGGAAAGTAAAATTTGTATAAATATGCAGGATTTTAATACAAAAAATATTTATTCTTGCTAAGCGAAGAATGAATGTGAAGCCAATTCAGCCAAAAAATTGTACAAGAGAAAGCACGAAGATAGAACCCATATCAAGGAAGATAGAGACGTTGTTCTGTGGCCGGTGTTTGTGTGAAAGAGATTCCGTCGGTTTTTAGCAGTTAGATGGCAAGCGTATTTATTATTTTAAAATTATTTTGCCATAACGGGGCTAAATTATATTAAAATTTTTATAAATTATGGAATTAGAATAATTAAACAGTAAGTATCTACGTTTTTTTTCAAATATTTGAACTTCCGAATATTTCGTTTGCTTGAGGTAACACAATGCAAGGTTCTTGGCGTCTGGAATGTCCGTTGCTGACTGTTCGTCGGCAGTTCATTTCATAACTACGGGACGCGAACCTGTCTTGGGAGGATGCACAGGAACTGGGAGCTGGCAGCTGACAGAAATGCCCCAACTAGGGAGCTGACATGGAATGATGATGATGATGGTGATGATGCTTGCTAGCTTAACGCAAAAGGTACAGAATATGAAAATAAAAATGTTCATGTTCCATAGTATATTATTAATAGACTACATAGTTTAGTATTTTTATAAAATATACTGTACTTCAATGATTTAACGATTTCAGACTGCACCCTTTGATAAAATGAAGTCGTAGAACGTACAATTAAAACCACTAAAATTTTTATGTCCATCAAACTGGTCTACTATCTACGGTAAACGTAATAAAAATGATTATTTTTTGTAATTAAAATAATTGTATAGTCTGTAGTGATGCGCTTATGGCTCCTGCTTGTTCCTGGTTCACGATTCGGGAATTAAAATTTTAATGTTTCATCTAGACAACTAGACATAGTCTAGCACTTAAATATATATTTTTGATATCCACTTCGAGCTGGCCACTCCGCCTGTCGAGTTCTATCTTCTATCTATCATATACGAAATCTTTATTGCTCGACTATTGATTTTCCATAGAACCAAGTTGATTGCTATACTGATCGCCTAACCGTTCGATCTAGATTTTTCTAGTGAGCATAGAGGATATATTGTACGCTGATAATCATTTTTAATTTCGTACAAATCCACGGAACATAATTGTACGTTATTTGTAGATGTGGTGAATTGGTGATTTCGTTTGATAAATGGATATTTGCTGGAATAGTGAATGAAGCATTTCTTATAACTGTTAAATGTAATGGCGTATTTTAAAAGTGATTTACCAATTTTTGTAATCATCCATAAAGAGAAGGAAGTCTAATACAGTGCTTTTGTATTCAAACATACTTACGTTTTCCATAATAAAATGTTTTGTGCCATGTGATTATTTAGCTAGAGGATATATTATTTATAAATATTTAGGTTGCAATTAAAAAAAAACATAACAGCTAAAAATGTCAGTATAAAATGATTATTTTTGTACACTTAAAGTTGAATTTGGCAAGAAAAACATAATTTTACTATTAATACGCAATATTACATATATTATTATGTTATAAACACCTATAACTGTTATTTTTGTTAAATTAAAAGTATTGTGTTATGTTTAAAAAATATTTTAAGGGAAGTAAAATTGTAAGCAACACACATTTTTGTGAGCATAATTTTGTTATTTAAAACAAAAACTATGAAAAATACAGAAAATAAAAAGGTAAATTTGATTTACACAATATAATAAAACGTCTGAAACCTATTTTAAAAATAAAAATATTTCATATAATTTTATTTTATCTATTAAAACTTAATAATCTCGTCACATAACACTTGACCATGAATAACCTTCTGTCCTGGGCACTCTGTTTCATTAAAATAACCTCAGAAAACAACCAGTATATTTTCCATCAACCTATTTTATTTTATTAATATTTGAAGCATATACTTTGTGGTCAAATATTTGAATAAATGTTAGGAAATAGGAAGTTTTTGTACGTTTTGTATTTTAACTTACTGTTCTTAAAAAAATAAACAAAAATTCTTTGATTATTGAAAAATATTTACGTGTACATGAAAATAACATCGTTATATGTATAAACTTAGGTGTTTTTTCAATATGTAATATATTTTCTTTACTAACTTTGTATACTTTGTGGAAATCTGTTATTAGTTCTGAGTTTATACACTTTATATGTTTGTTTACTATAAATATGTATGTAGAACTGTTGATTTCCCAAATAAAATAATAAAAAAATAAATAAATAAAATAACCACTTACCAACTTGTATCTTCGTCAGTAAACTAATAACAATAACATACATATAGTGGGATTTGCATATAGTGGAGATGAACACAGAAAAGTCGGTTATATAAACTATTTGCTAGCGTTTGTTACTATTTCATATTGTTTGCATTAGTATAATCAGCTTGTTTTTTTAAAATTTAATTAATGTTTAAAAAACCTCACGATATTATAATATTACTCTATGATTATTTGGCATTCGCGTGTTGTAATGATAGAGCACATTACATAACCTTAATTCATATGTTTTCATTACCAAGTTCATTAATGTGTGCGCCAATCGAATGAGTGTACTCGTAAAAAATAATTATTTGTTGTTACTCTATACCTGCGCGTAATCTAAACCACCAATTAATGATTTTCGAGGTGCTCGGCATTTGACGCTTATAACGGCAATTATTTACCAGTTGTTAAGAGACGTAAATATAAGTGTGTATTGGAAAAAACGGTACCAATTATCACCTTTTACCATATTATTTGTTGGCGCATGTTATTGGCACTCGTAATATTTTTAACGAGTTACATTTTGATCTATTAGTAGTGGTTGTAAAACATTGTAATGTAATTTTTTATCGTTTTATTGTTTTATAATGATTTAATGAATAATGACTTGTTTTGTTGCGAATCCTGATATTGAACGCGGTACTTCTTTCTTTTAAAGCGGAAAAGTTATATAATTTTGAAATATGAAGATTTCTCGATTTCTCAGCGCTTCGATTTTTTAATAGATTTTTCTGTGTGCATTTATATGTCAACTTTGAAATTCGCATTATTATTCTTGAGACTGTAAAGTTATTTGCAATAAAAGAACATTTAAATGAAATTTCAAAATGCTGATTTTTGTTTAGCTGTAAACAATTCTAATTTCATTAATTTTTATAAAGTATTTAAAAAAACATGACTCAAATAATATATCGCCCCTATAAGAGCATTAAAAGTACTGATATTGAATATACAATCGATACTAGAATCATTATTCTTTTTTTTTCTTCTTATATTTGATTAATCCAACTATTTCAATTTTGTTGTTATTTTCCGTAAATAATCGTGTCGGAGATAAGAATAAAGAACAGCGAAAAGCAAACCTCGAATTTCTGGTCTGGAATCCGCAACATTACCACGGGACCACAACCCGACTATACTTGAATCGTAATATTCAGCCCCATAAGTCAACATAAAAGTCTTTTTAAGGGGTCCACAAAAAAAACTATATACTGATTTTGTTATCTGTCGTATGAAAGCGTCTATTTTTTTTTTATTACGATTTCATAAAAAAGTATGAGCCCTTTTATTTTATAGAAAATTTAGACGGTAAAGGGAGGTTTATATTTTTTACATGGGGTTTTTTAAAACTACAATTCATACGTGCTTGTATTCATATTATTGTTGTTTTTTTTTTGGTTGCGCGGTATTTTTGTTATTTCAATTGGGTCATACTCGATAGTTCTAGGTTTAGATAATAATAATACGTCAAGCTTTAACACTGAACACTGTAATGTTCCGATGGCTTACTTAGCACCATCTCGAGACTTGACCCACTGCTGATGCTGGTTTGGGCAGACCGGAGCCGTTTGTTTTGCGGAGTTCGTACAAAACCGGTACCAGCAACACCGGAGTATCGAACATCCGAATTCGGAGACCCTTAACAAGAGGTCCGCCTGACCGCGACACGAGACGCAATTGCAATGTTTGTTTAATTGAGTCAGCTAGAAAATATGGGCAGCGTTAGAAAAGGTATCAACTTTAATATTTATTATTGTCCAAATAAATCTAATATTAGATTATCTTTGTTTCAGTTTCTTATGTTCTAGTTTCCTTTTTTGATTTCTGCATACCTATTGTATATAACATTTTTTAATTCGTTACAAACGTGTTGTGTCCTAGATAATGTTCGCGGGGTCCTAGATAAAGCTATAAACAATTGCATCGAACTAATACTTAATGATATAACGAACATAAAAAATATCCAGTATATGACGCAATTTTTGTATAATTTCTGATACAATGAGGCCGTTTTCGTCGTTGCCCCATATTTTATTTGCTATTTAAAGCTATGGTTTCCTAAGACAGCGGTACCGTCACAAAGCGGCCGTCACGGGACGGCGGATGACGTCATTAAAACGTTGACTATGTAAATCAATGGCGCCGGTTTCCTAGAGAGCGTTGACCGTGAACGTAACGTCGAAGCAACGGTGCCGCCATTTGCAGGACGGCCGTCACAGCGGTGCGAACTGTTTTCGAACGGTTTTTGTCGCGAAGCGGTTACCGTTTAGCTGTCAAAATGAGTGCAAACGTGGTGCGGAATGTTGAAAATGACGAAATATTGATTAATTTTGTAAAAATCATGACGATTTATGTAATGGAAGGGCAAAGACTATTAAAAAGTCGAGTTGAAACAAAGTTCGTGAAGAAATATCGGGACAACGCTTGAAATATCAGGTATGTACTAAAATGTAAATAACAATAGAATCATATAAAAATAACAGAGCAAATGTTTATAAGCTACAAGAAAAAAGCTAAGCATCTATCATAATGTTATTTTTCTAATTCAAAACATTTATTATAACATTGTTTATACGTAATAGATTCCAAGGAATCCTAACCTATTTATTGTGTCTGCAGATAATTGGTTGAATTCTATATTAAAATTTCGTAAGGTATCCAAAGTAAAATGCTTTTATTGGATTCAATTATCCTTTTATTTTTTTTATTTACAAGGGTGTAAAATGTGACGCATTTTGTCTTGTAAGGACATTATCAAACTTTTTATTAGGTTACCTTACCAAATCCTAACCTATTTTGAAGTTGACATTTTATGAAATAACACACAACATTTCAGATTAAAAGTCACATGGGTGTGATTTAAAATAAGGAGTTCTCCATGAATATTAAAGAGCCAAGAAAAATGCCTGGAACATAATCTTAACAGAGTAAGTTTGATGAATTTTAAATAAAATATGCCCTTTGAACATGAAATGAATACAACAAATTTGTCGATGGATACAAATAAGTATACCAATGTAATTCTTGTATAAACATTACTATAATATTTTTTCTGCATTAATTATTACATTTATTTATTCTAGAAAGCTACAAACACCAAAGAGTAGTCACCAATATAAACAATTTTTGTTACAACTGAGAGGGAAAACATTTTTGAGTAGGGAATACTGAATTTGTGTCGTAGGTGAATTGGTTCAGGCGAATAAATCTCACCCAAATGATAAAAGTTTCAGCTCTTTTACTTCACAAAAGAAAACAGATGGAAGAGTTGAGGAAATGTGATGTTAAAACATAGGCAGAATGGAGAATGTTACAATGTGTAAAATGCCTACTTAAACCAGCCTATGACAGAGCATAAGCCCTGTAAGTGCCTAGACTTCCATATTACCTTCTCGAAAATGTTTTCCCTCTCTGTTGCAACAAATTTAGAACTAGATAACTCCCTAGGGAGGAAATCCAGCCTGTCTGCAAACATTTGGACATACTCAAAACATTGTTTTTAATGAGTAAACTTATGGCACAGAAAAACGATTAAATGTAGACATACTTGGGACTTATTAATACATTTGTTCCAGGATTCTTATCACCGAATTCAATTAAATAATATGGTATGTAAATGAGCTCCCATTTATATTTGAGACAAGTTCAAACTAGTTTTATAGCAACTCCATAAACACCAGTAATAAGTTCTTATTTAGATACATAAGGTAGGTTGCAATAACTTTCCTGTATATTCATTGTGAATTTTATTTTCAGAATAAGTACATACTACAAAATTATTTTCACCCAAGTGCAGATCAAGATACGAGTAGTGAGAGGGTAGATACTCTCCCGATAGTACTACTAGATTTGCTGTGCGAGTCGAACTCAAATGTTTGCCAGCAGAAATTACCAGGCTCCCGAGCGATTTCTTCACTGCCTCAACATGCAAGGACAAGGGGACATTCGTCAACGACCTACGACTCAGACTCGCAGACATCAGACAAACACCAGGCATCCACCACAGTCCAAAGAAAACCTTTATCCACAAAGAACTTCTCAACACGAGCCACGTATTTATATTTACTGACTGCCACAGAAGACCATTCCAGAACGCCATACAATGTAGAACAGACGGGAGACAAGACTTTCTGAAATCTACCTTCACTATTGTGATGGAAAAATCCAATGACACCATACCCACAGCAGTACTTACTTCGGACTCACCAGATCCACCTCCAGGAAGGCAGACACTCCCCTGAAATGAACACTTCCCAGAATAATACTGATCATAAAAACAAAAATGTACTAATAAATATGAGCAAACTATTTTTACCTGGATGCAAATTATGTTTTAAATACCTCTTATGAATGTACACATTATTGTAATTCCATTTTGTATTATAATTTTATATGTATTCTTCTCCGTTTTTTAGATCATGAGAAATGTAGTTTATACTCACATAATATATTTTCTATTACATAATATTTATGTAAATTTAGGATTATAATGAAAAATCCTCAAGTATGCTATACTAAAATGATTTCGTGTTTAGCATTATGTCTTATACTCATATATATACATATAACTCATAAAATATTAGTTCTTTATACAAATATGAACCAAACTTTTCTTCTTTAAATATCTCTTTGTAAAAAGAGATATTTAAAGAAAAAAAGACAATAAATTTAAGTTAATTTAAAAAAACATCTTAAAAAAATAATAACATATTGTGGTAAAAAAAGCAATATATTATTTTTAAATGCTATTCTAAAAGTAATTCAAATAAGTTTAAAAATATAAAACCAGCAGTGGAAAAAGAAAGAATAAAGGTCTTTCAAGTGAAATGTAAAAGAGCATCAGAAATTCAAATATATTAAAAAAATATTTTGTACTTTCTCCAGCCTGTCAATATAAGTAATGTATTTTGGATTCCAAATTATGGATGCAAATTCTAGGTGAGTACTTACATAGCTATAATAGAGTAATAATGAATTGATTACAATGTCTGCTTTGTAATGACAAATGTATTCTTTATGTTTGTTGTTACTATGTAAAATACTATATTATATTTTGACAGACTAATAAAATGAATTTAATTATGATTCAAAGAGGTTGGACATATACTTGTATGATAGGGAGCAGATGATATTCCTAAAGAGTTAAAAGTTATACAATACTGTGTTGTGGGGTACATAAATTATTAGTTAAACGCTGAAGACATTTTGGTTTCGAACTTACAGTTTGTAGTTATGTATATTATTACATATGAAAGTTATAAGTATATATTATGGTGTCTGTAAGAAGTAAGTGTATAATAATTGTAATTTTTCAGAAGAAATCTGTACAGTTTATATATAGTAAGCAATATTAAGTTCTGATGTTCCAGTATAAATTGTTACTACAATTATTACAAGTTTATATATGTATATTAAAGAAAACGTAAAGTAAAGTGAATTCTGGTTCTTTTGTTTTACAAAGAGATATTTAAAGAAGAAAAGTTTGGTTCATATTTGTATAAAAGTACAAATATTATATGAGTTACATATAATATATGCGTATAAGACCTAATGCTAAGTAATCTCACGAAATGTAAGAAAGCATCAGAAATTCAAATGTTTTAAAAAATATGTTGTACTTTCTCCAGCCTGTCAATATAAGTAATGTATTGTGGATTCCAAATTATGGATGCAAATTCTAGGTGAGTATTTACATAGCTATAATAGAGTAATAATGAATTGATAACAATGTCTGCTTTGTAATGACAAATGTATTCTTTATGTTTGTTGTTACTATGTAAAATACTATATTATATTTTGACAGACTAATAAAATGAATTTAATTATGATTCAAAGAGGTTGGACATATACTTGTATGATAGGGAGCAGATGATATTCCTAAAGAGTTAAAAGTTATACAATACTGTGTTGTGGGGTACATAAATTATTAGTTAAACGCTGAAGACATTTTGGTTTCGAACTTACAGTTTGTAGTTATGTATATTATTACATATGAAAGTTATAAGTATATATTATGGTGTCTGTAAGAAGTAAGTGTATAATGATTGTAATTTTTCAGAAGAAATCTGTAGAGTTTATATAAAGTAAGCAATATTAAGTTCTGATGTTCCAGTATAAATTGTTACTATAATATTTACAAGTTCATAAATGAATATTAAAGAAAACATAAAGTAAAGTGAATTCTGGTTCTTTTGTTTTACAAAGAGATATTTAAAAAAGAAAAGTTTGGTTCATATTTGTATCAAAGTACAAATATTATATGAGTTACATATATATGGGTATAAGACCTAATGCTAAACAAGAAATCGTTTTAGTATCGTTATCGTTTGAGAATTTTTCATTATGATCTTAAATTTACATAAATATTATGCAATAGAGAATATATTATGTGAGTATAAACTCCATTTCTCATGATTTACAAAAAGGAGAAGAATACATATAAAATTATAATACAAAATGGAATAACAATAATGTGTGTATTCATAAGAGGTATTAAAAACATAATTTACATAAAATTTTGCATACTATAAAACTATGTAATAGTACTTAATGTTTCCTAAATAAAAGAAAAAAATATTTCTTTCTCTTATTTCTGTTTACAGGATATCATGATTTGTTCACTAAAACACTAGAAATTGGCCCTGTGAAGGAATAGAACGCACCAAGATCAGTTACAAATAAAAATGTAGTTATTGCATATATTATTTTTATTTAATCAAAAACATACACCTTTTATTTTATAAATTATTATGTAATGTATTTTTTAAAATTATTTGAGTATGATCTTCTTCTTCTCTGGTCTCAATCCTGGGATTGGCTGGCAGCAATTCCTTTCATTCTTCTCCTCCATTCCTCCCTGTCTTGTGCGGCTCATTTAAAGTCAACATATGATGAGCAGCGCACGTCCTCTAATAGGTCCTCCAGGTACTCTCGGCGTGGGCATCCCCTAGAATTTGTTCCCCCGGTCATCCCCTCCATTGCACATGCAGGCCTTCTTGACGTATTACATGACCGATCCATCTCGCTCGCCTTTCGGACAAGGTCCTGAGCAGGTGCCTTCCACCTTCGATTCTTTGGAAAACCTCCTCATTTGTAATGTGGTCTCTCCAGGAAATTCCTAGTAGTCTTCTATAGGACCACATCTCAAAAGCCTCTAGTCTCCGTTTATCTCTTTCGGATAGGCACCATGTCTCGCAGCCATACATCAAGATACTCCATAAATAGGTCTTGATTAGGAGTATTCTTAGTTTTAGGTCTATATTATTTGATTCTTTTATTTTGGACCTTTTATTAAATGCAAGTCTAGCTTGATGTATACGGCTGTCGACCTCGCTCTTAGACCAACCGTCCCAAAGTTATTTTGCTCCCGAGGTAGAGAAACTCCTTGGTGTTCTTTAGTGGTATTCCCGACATCACTACTCTTATCTGGTGTTGCATTCGGCCTACAGTCAGTAGCTTTGTTTTGTCTTTATTTATCTTCATACTGTAGTTATTTTGAAGAATGCTTTCCATAGTTGTAAGGGCTCTTGCAGTTCTTCTTCACTTTCAGCAACCATAGCAATATAGTCAGCAAACCTTATCATATCCCATTTAGTATGATATTAATAACAATAATTACAGGATTAAATAAACTAAAATTAGTTATTATATAGATGTGATTATAAGTAATTATGATATTTTACAAATTGCAAATATTTATTTATAAATCCAACATACTCAAGGAATACTATTTAAAAGTTTAACATATAACATCAAATCAGAGAGACTAAACATATATTATAAAAACTATAAATCATATATTTGTTTTTACATTATAAATTTAAGATGTTTCTATCCACTTGTATCAAACACACACTCACCCTTTCCACAAACCCACCCTCACACTCATATACACTAACTCTCATATTCACATACCTACCAAAACCTCACTCCACTCCAGCAATATTACAGCACATTTAAATCAAAGCTTTCTCTCACTCTCTAAGACTTGCAAATAAATAATACAATAATAAGCTCCACTCGTTTGACGATAACAGCCGAACCTCGCTTCTAAGTTATCGTTTTGAAATTTACTCAAGAGTAAATATTCTACTTTATGCATGGAAAATATATATAGGATCAACATTGAAAACGCATCCAATGTAGTAATGGGGGATTTAAATTTTTGTACACCTAGAGACTAACTCTCAGGTATTGAGAGTCTCCAAGTTTTTAACCAAAGGGACATGTTTCTTGGAAAATTTTTATGATCTACACTATCTTCTCTAATGGGTTCCTTGTGAAGATTGTTGAATCTCTGAAATTCAAATACACTTTACCCATTTACAATCTTCCACCATCTACAAAATATACTTTTAAAATCTAGAGTACTCTCGGGTTCTACAAACAGTTCTGGATTTTTAGGCGCTACGCACTTTAAACCCACCAATTGTTTTCTCATTAAAAACTTTTAACTCTAGGGATACATTTTGTTTTAGAATGTTGCTTGGATATAGGACTTTGTATGATATCATGTGCCCAAATTTGATCTAGGTTTTTTTTTCAAGATCATTAATGAATTTCGAATGTTGAAATTGAGCATCTAATATTATACTGAAATCATTTAAATGAGGATTATTTTGAATTGATCCAATTATTGCAAACACACTTAATTAAATGTAAGTACAGGATCAAATTTGAAAAATAAAGTTCTACTATTATCTAAAGGGTGAGGTAAACTAGGGAGTAATATTTTATCTGTTTGAAACAATTCAAGAGCCTTTTTTGTTAATAGCATTATTATCGGATTTCAAAGATATTGTGAAGTAGGCCTTGTATACAAACTCCTGACGTCACTGCAACCTGTGAAGATCTATTGTGATGGATTAAATTAATTAAAAACAACTACTGCACAACATCATTATACTTACAGAGGAATATTTTTCTT
This sequence comes from Micrasema longulum, assembly GCF_059751315.1. Taxonomy (NCBI): domain Eukaryota; kingdom Metazoa; phylum Arthropoda; class Insecta; order Trichoptera; family Brachycentridae; genus Micrasema; species Micrasema longulum. Next base: position 703,562 of record NW_028277767.1, read on the forward strand.
TAATGAAATGAACAAAGATAATAAAAAGTACAGTCAGGAATACAATATATTTAAGAAAGAAGTAAAAAATTACATCTATAATTCTTCTTTATGTAACACTGATTGAAAACATCGTTAATATCTTTTTTGTAATTTATTTATGTTATTCTAAAAATAATATTGATTAAAATAAAATAATCTATTATAAGACGTCACTCCCCATTATGTGCACAAGAATTGTTTATTTCTTTTACGTAATGGGAAACGTTAATGTAAATATATGTAATTGAAAAATGTAAAAAATTGTATTCAATATTGTATTTAAATTTGTTATTAATAAATTTAACAAAAAAAATCTATTGCACCTATAACTTTAAGAAATCCTCTCATACAAAATAAGCCGGATATAACTACATTTGTTCTGGACACTGGCTTCATTATAATATAGTCCGGTGTTTTTCATGCCAATTGATGTTGATGTTGAAATAGTTTGGTGACTAAATTCGTGTATATCAGCAGAGTCGTCTTGAATCTGGAAGATTTATCAAAAGTTAATATCTATAGGCATTAAACATTTACGTATTTAAAATTGTCAAATGAATTGACAGAAACGATACTTACATATTGCCAAAATTACATATTATTCATTACATACCTCATTACTACCCCAGTACCGAATAGCAAATAGGCCCTGGAGTTCTACTGGTATTTTCTCATCTCGTTTGTGTCCTTCCAAATCGAGTTTTACTAGAGTAATTATGCGCCTCATATTTTCCTTCGAAAAACAGTATTTCTCCTTGAATTCACTGTCTTAAAAATCTTAAAAAGAGTTGACTCTTTTTTTAATACAATTTTCGTGCACGAAAGGGTCGCATGCCTTCGAAAATGTTTAAAATTAAATAAAACTGTGACAAACTATTCATAAATAACGACAAATATGACAGATCGCATTCTAGGGCATATTTTTGACAGATAAGCTGCCGTGGCCGCCAGATATGACAACGTTTTCCTAGGAAACCACTCTCTAGTCACCGTTTCGGCGGCCGTTCACCGCATCACCGTTCGTACGGCCGTTAAGATATCGGCACCGTTTTCCTAGGAAACCCAAGCTTAAGAGGATATGGGGTGCCAGACAGTTTTGATGAAAAGGTATTGTTTTTCTGTCACTCTCTCGAAAATGCCCGATACTGTGCGAAAAGGGCAACTGCACGTCGGACTGATTATATCTGACGAAAATCAACGTTTTGTTGTCCCGTTCTACGCACCCCAAAACCGAACCGATTTTTTTTTTGAGAAAAATTATCGAAATAAAATTCTCTGTGTTGTTTATTTTTTTGTTTTTATTTTTTTTTATCGTATTTGTATACCGTACGTCCGAAGGCGTCAGATAAAACTAACGCTTTTATTGCTTTTTGGATAGTCCTAACTCCCGTAAGAAACAATTTACCAAAAAAACGAATCAGATACGTCAATGGTAAATATCTACAGTGTATAAAAAATCTCTGCTCTAGTCCCACAATCCTGAGAGACAATATGGTAATATTTTTGTGTGAAGAAAAGTCAGACCGCGTTTCCTCTGAAGAGGCAACGGGCCCGATATTGATAACTTTTAATGTATTAATTTAGGAGAGAAGATATCATTAATATCTCAAAAAAAAAAACAATGAGCCAGTTTTTTCCCCATTTAAAAATTCAAGCATTGATGGGTTTTTTTGGTCTAATACAATTACGCCAAAAAATGGCTGAATAAAAAAATTGGATCGTTTTTTTTTATTTAAAAAAATAACAATCGATTAAAAAAAACTGCTTACTCAGTTTTATTTTGTTTGTATGTCTATGAGTGTTGCTAGTAATTTGTTTTTTTTTTGTTAACATATTATACGGTACAATTTCTTTTTACGGAACTTATTCATTTAATTATTATACTCGTATATACGGCCTAAGCTAATTACAACCGTTACACGAAGAAACATAAATACAAGAAACTGAACAAAAAGAACATAAAACTATGTAGCAAAGACAAACAAGGGCAAAACAATAATAGTTTACAATATATTCAAAAAAACGAAAGACATAATACTTCGAGCTAAACCATGCCAATCCAACTTCATCCCACACTGTTTAGTCGCGAAGAGATCTACGAAAAGCCGAAAGATCTATCCCAAAGAATTCCAAGTCGTGTGATGAATTGACTAATTTATACATTCTGGACATTGGGGCATAAAAACAAAAGTTGCTCTTAGAAGATTTAATAAATAGCAGATTTTGACTTCTTTTGACATGATTGGGAACATAAAAAGAAATTGATTGCAACAGAGATGGGACATCACTTTTAGCATTAGGTATTTTGAAAATGCATATAAGGTCCATCTCAGTTCTACGTCTCTCCAATGAAGACAGATTAAGAGATTGCTCTTTTTCGAAATAGGAATAATTACCCCTTTGTAATCCGAGCAACCATGCCACTTTTCTTAGAAAACGGTGTTGGACAGACTCGATAAGGTCAATATGAGTCCTGTAGAATGGATACCAAATAGGAAAAGCGTATTCTAGATGGGGTCGAACTAGTGAGCAATAAAGAGTTTTGATGGTATAAATATTTTTGAAGTCCGTCGTCATTCTATTGATAAAACCGAGAAGTTTGAGAGATTTGTTTATCAATGTGTTTACTATGGGAGAGTTTACTATCTAAAGTAATGCCAAGATCCTTCATTGACAAAACCATTGAAAGGGAAGAATTTTTTAGTTTTTAGTTGAATTGTATTGGTTTTTTTTCGTCGTTACTTATAGTTTAAACTTAGTTTGAATAAAATTTTTAAACGTTTTTATTTACCTACATTAGGAAGCAAAAATTTTAACCAAAAAAATAAAGTGACACATTCAGTAGGAGTTTAAAAATAATTATAAAACGTAAATTAAAAAATTAATCATTTTAAAGGCATATACAACTAGAAAATTGCAAACTTAGTAGCTCAAACAATAATTTTTCGAAAGGTTTAATTACAATTCGACATCTTTGAAAAAGTTCAAAGTGTTTGTTCTAAAAATACCCTATCCGATACGTGGGAATAACTATTGCTGAGTTCATGAAGTCTATTTAATACGGCATCACGAGTATAATACACTGTCCGTGAATTGTTGTTACGAAACGGTGGCACCTTTTATTGTTTAAAAAAAAATATTTGAAAAAATAAATACAAAACATTAAATTATATCCATTAAATTACGTCCCGAGACAACGCATAACTTGAGTTCCGTGTAGCTGGAACTTGTGTCTTAATAAATGTAAATTAATTTAAAATTGTAAATTGATAAATGTAATACATGAGTTCTCCTCACTTGGATGTCCTGTTTTGAGGACAATATTACACGAATATTTTTAGCTACAAAAATTTAACAGCACCAGGCGTACGGTCCATTTTCAAATGGTATATTTACCCTACTTCCGAACTCTTCGCTCTTCTTTTTATGTATTCTATTTGAAGATACGAGTTGAGATCTTTATGTAATTTTTTTACCTATAAAAACGGTACTATCTGAAGCATACTTATCAATTGAACCTGTTTTTAGTGTATAACCTGCGGCTGTGTCACGTGTAACTTTGACTATAGCTATTCACAAGATTGGGAATTGCTTTTTTGTATTAGATCAGGTCAGATTGATATCGGAATTGGACAGTTGCGTCATATAACTAGGCAATAAATCATAGTTCACACGAAGAATAATGTATTGGCAGGTATAAATTAAAGTGTAACGGAATGTTTTTGTCTTCTTCGACCATTCTCCAGTTACTTAATTAGATTAAAATAAATTTCATTCATACGCTTTAAACGCGCATTTTTCATTGCAACGCTTCGAAGTGTTTCTGGTTAAAACTTCTTTTATTTTTGATTGTCACATTGTTTTCTATCACAAAGGCTTTAGGAGCATAATAAAAGAGGCTTCTAATGTATCAGCGTCTCCATAATTCTGAAGCTTTTAGCCGGAGACGTCTGTTAAGTGTTATATTACAAGTCGCGAGAGTCAAGCGAGCCACCCGGTCTCAACCACAAAAGGTGTTTATTTACGGATTACGAAATAACATCCGTACAATGTATGTACATATATACACACGTATTAATCATGTTTAAGTTATTTATTTTTATTTTTTTATACTTTTCCAATGTTTGCATTTTTTTAATACAGAATAATTTTCCCTCACTGGAGTGTCCCGTGCCGAGGGAAACATTTTACAATAAGTGAAACATGCCTTAAATTAGTTATTAAACATAGTTAACATAATAAGAAAATAAAAACGTGACTAATCTAATTAACCTATATTATCTTAAACATAATAAGCAATATGAACTAAAATAATCACAAAAAACATAACAAATTCATATAGACTTGTAGACCAAACTTCAAAAACAAGACACAATTTTTTACCTATTTGGTTTGATCCACTTATCGATCCGTGGGCAACCCACCTTCACTATCCATTTCTAAATAGCAATTTTATATTGTGAGTACTTACTAATTGTCCTTATTTTAACCGAGTAGTACGCCAATCCTCTTTGACCGAAGGTTGTATTAATTTTTGCAGCATCAGGGTGGAGTATCTAGTAACTCTTGTATTTGTGAAATGAGTTATGGAAGGTAGAGAATTTAGATTTTTTAATTAACTACACGAAAAAAAGTAACTTAAAATGAAAACCGGAATTTAGCGTGTCGTATTTAAAATAATATAATGTCGACTTTAGAATCGTAATTATTACTCTTTCACCAGAACGGTTTTGCCGAAATATCGTCGATTAATATAATGACTTCATTAATTCAAATCAAGTTCGTGTCCGGTAAAAAGTGTACAGTGTACATGGACCCTAGATCGGTGATGGATATGGTCTATACGTAAAACGTTCTTAATTATGAAGTAGTAAATGCCAGAAAGCTTTTATGGCAACATAAAGCGCATGACGCATGCGCGATCACGACCGGTATAGGTACAACCTACAACCGGTGCACGCTGAATAGATGGACCGTGGACCGCGGACCGTAGACCGCGGACCGCACTCTGCGGACCTTTTAGCTAGCCGGTGTCAAAAGTAAAGTTACTGCACCTACGTATATCGCGTGAATAAATTACTTTCCATCTTTATGCTAAGGTGTGGATCCATTTTCACATATCTCCTCGTGATATTTTCCTCGCCCATTCGAATCTTGAGACCTAATTAGGTTTTAAACTTCTTAAGTTTTTACGATTATTTTACAACCAGAAACACCGACGTTTTTGTTCATTATCAGTCGTTTAATAATTCGATGCACCAGATAAGAATATAACTGAAATATTATATTCGCTGTTGCGGCGTGGGATTAGACGGCGGGTCTTGGCTGCGTATTACCGCAACCTGAATATTTTGTAATAGGAAAAACATAATAAAGCTCGGAATTATTAGATCTCTCGACAAATCGGAATTATAATCGCCCCGGGTGCTTCATGTGGGAATATTTCCTATGGGAGATAACATCTCTCAGCCCTTCAATCTGTGCTGCCATCTTGATCGGCCACTCTTCGCTTTAGTAATTCCACCAGGCGCGACCAATCCTTAATAGTCTCTCTCCGAGATAAGACCAGATAGATGTCTACATTGGATCAGAAGGCATTATGGCTCTGAGCTTTCATAAAATTATTTGTAATCCTATTGTGCCACGACACGCTCGATTAGGGTTCTATACTTGGTTATCTGTTTATGGGTACTTTCAATTTCGTGTATTTACGTACAGTAAATTATGTCTATAATATTTTCCAAGGGCCGTTCGAATGGATATTTTTAGATGTCAGTTCTTTAAAGAAATTAGTTTAATACGCTTTAAGGTTGATTATTCCCAAACCAATGAATTCGCAGTAATTTTTAAATGTAATCTTTTCCGAAAATGTTAAACGTGCTTGTAGCGGCGGTAGGTATCACAAATCACACATTTATTGAATGCACATATGTATAATATTTATATATGCTCTAGTTAATTTTAATTTATTATGTTATGTTTTATCGCCTTTGGAATAATTTTCTGGAATTACGATATAATTTTCCAAACGTATTTTTTTAACCGTATTTACGTTATTCAAATGATTTCTTTTCTGTTATTAGAATTTCAAGTTTGCGGAATATGCGTTCTAAAAATACGCTTAGTTAGAAATAGTAAATTGCCAATAAACAGGTGCCACTGTCGTTGCTTGCTGGACGATAAAACATTCACCTTATTCATTCATGCTAAATAGATGAGTGAGTTCTAAACAAGCATGTTACGCGGTGAAGATCGATCGCTTACATCAGCTGGCATGAGAGCTGACACACTTCATGAGAATGGATTGTATTTACAACCTACCTGTATAGTGTGGAGCGTACAGTATAAGGTGTGTGTCAGTGTCAGCGTTAGCGTCAGGTGATCAGCGGCGTTCTTACATTATTTGGGCGATCACATAGCACTTAATTCTGTACTGCAACTTAAAACAAAATCTGCAATAATACATAATATATTAATCTAGAAAATAATAAGGTAAGGATAATAATCATTTTATCAAATTGATCAAGGTGTACTTCTCTTCTTGTTGGCATTTGAATAATCATATAAAAACGACTCGACTCGATTTTATGATCCACGCACTAACATTCTGCATTTATTTATATTTACATTTATTTTTATTATTATGGATAACTTATACAGCACTATTTTTGTAATATAATACCTCAAGGGCGCTTTATATAAAGATATCAATTTAATTTTTATTGTTTTAATTTAAGAAAAACAATGTACTTTGTCACCACATGCTAATAATTTATTCATATGATTTAGAGAACAAGTGGGTTTTAAGTTTCTTCCGAAACATCTCTTTACTCTCATAGTTTCGGACCTCTGCTGGGAGAGCATTCCATGCCAGGGCCTGCGACCGCTAATGCGCGTTCGCCGAATTTAATGCGCTGTTTACGTAGAAGTATAATAACTTTTCCTTTCGACGTAGATGTAGCTGATCTAAGCGTAAGACGTCTGTCAGCTAGTTCATCTAGAATTCAGAGTTCCCTTAGATATTCTGGAGCAGAATTGTGCTTGTGTTATTGCTAATACATGCATATGTATTTATTATCAGGAAATCTATATAACACTAGAGTATTTTAACATTAATATTGAGTGTCCTCTGGTTAGGTTAGTTTCCATCTAACATGCCTCAGCCTGTTCTAAAAATTTAGATTTTTTGTGTTTGAAATAATAAGTACCCAGTACTACAATATAAACAAATCAACGAATCAATGATTTATGATTTTTGTTATTTCGAATATACCGCGTTATCTTTATTTTTATTATTCTCATTTTTTTTTTACCTAAGTATGTTAAGTATTAAAATCGCAAAGTTATTATATAGAACAATGCATGAAACAACTGTGTAATGTGTATAGATATATTATACTATTTCATAATTTTGTAATAGAACACTGTTATGTTAAATGTATTTATGTTTAAGTTTATACAAGACAGTTGTGCCGTGTACACTAATAAAATAAAATAATTGAAAAAAAAAAACATCATTTAAATACCGTTAAATAGCGATACTTCATAAGTTCTATTTAAATTCTTCTTCCGAGTCGGTCCCTCAATGCTGAGGATCGTGACCACCATGAACACTTCTGATTAGTCTGTTCTACTCCACTCTGTCCTCAGTCCGACGAACCGACACATCAAATTTTAGCTCCGTAGCCTCCTTTATTAGGTCAGTTCATCTATAAGTCTATCTAAATTACGAGCAATAAATATCTAAAGATTGTATTGTAAATTGTTAAGTTTAAATACTGTTTAAAGTCTTCAGATTTAAGTTAAATGTACTTACATACTAAGATGCAGGAAATATTTAATTATGTAATACCGTTAAACAGCTTACGATAGACTCCTCAATTTTCCTACAGTATTTCTTTGACTGACCTATTTTCCACCGGCATATTTATGAGATAAGATAAGATTTTTTATCTTTTGTGTCATCGTGTTTACTGAGTTTCATCAGAAAAGTCTCCCTACGCCCCTGTAAAGTAGAGGTAAGGTTGGCTATGTTGGCGCTGTACCCGCCGTAGCCCGCGGGCCTTAGAGCCCCCATTCCGCATGTCTACACGTAGATTTTTTAGCACAAAAGGGACAGAGGTCCCCGTTCTGGTCATATTTTTCTCATTAAGTAAGCGCTGAGAGAGTCTACTCTCATAATATATCAGTGAAAACGGAAATGGTTCCGATCTACATACATTTAAATTAATTTTATATGCTTAGTTATTTGTGCCTTTTATTTAGACGCTTTTTTTTCAAGCGTGGGGCAAGTTATCTCGTATCGTTCTTATTAAAATATAAAAATATTTATAAAATATAAAAAAATTCAACAGCTTATGCCTTTAACAAAGTAATAAAAATACAGTAATAAAAATAAAATACAAAACATTTGTATTTATAAACACAATGGACAATTTTTTTTTTTTGGCAAACATAAATAGAAAAAAAACCTTTTTAAAGCCATAATTAGTGCAAACAAGACGAAATAAATGAAGATAAATATAAAAACTTTAAATGACAGGAGCAATGTATCAAAATGTATTCCTTTATCAATAAATTACAATTGTGTGTAAGCGTGTTGCTGTAAGTGTGTTGCTGAATGTGTGCGTGTTTATCTTTCCAGCCTTTTCGTGTGTATTAAGACAGTTTTTTCAAGTATATATTTTTTATTATTTATTTTATTTTATTTATAAATCATAAAACACAAAGTATTTTACAAGTATTATACGTTGAATTAATTCGGGGCAAGTAATAAAAAGTATTAACATTTAGAAAATAACACATATTGAGAACAACAAAGAAACAAAGCAAGTTTAGCGCCTCTATAACTAAATATAGCACAACAATATATACGCCTAAAACCTTTTCTTACACAAGCAGAATATATATATTAAAAAAAAACGTTTCTAAACCGTCTACAAACATTTGGGCATACTCAGTATATTGTTAAGTAGAGTAAATGCCACGACACTCTTGTCGTTGATAGTCTTCTTCTTCTGGTTTCAATCCCCTGGATTGGATTTCAGCAAAGCTCGGCATCTCCTTTGCCACTCGGCTCTGTTCTTTGCGCCGTCTTTACGTCTCTAAATGACCTGCAGCTCATGTCTTCGCATAAATCCTCAAGGTATTCTCGGTGAGGGTGCCACCTGTAGTTTATCCTCTCAGACATCTCTTCTATTCCCTCCTATAGGAGGCCCTCGTGACGCATTATGTGACCAATACATCTAGCAAAAATGTTGGTAGTAAAATTATTAAAAAAATCTTCTCAAACTAGTGCAGTAATTAATGTTCATGGTTTTATAAAATAATAATTTAATGTCGCGTTTTATTTCTGCTCGAAGAAAGTTGTATCAGGTGAGACTAGAAATGCCTTTTACTTTAAATTCTTCCACGGAGCGTGCGCGAGGGTAATGCTTACAATTGCAAGGTTATGCCGTTTATCATTGCACGTGCGAAACTGATATGTGTAATGCAATGGTAGAAAAACATTACGCAACTTTTTGCTCCTCTCCCGTGATATTCGTAAATACTTGCGATTATTGTTGTTCCTTAGTGGCTATAGGTACCCATGTGAGAGGATAGACAGTTTTTTCTGTCGTAGAAGTTGTTATATTAAAAATTAATTGTTGCGCATTTTTAACTAAATATCCTTAGTGTACTTTTATTTTCTCAATTTCACGCTGATTCGCTTTCCGTGTGTCCAATTCGCACCCGCTTCGTTTTTTAGTTACTCGTCAATCAGTAAGAATTCGTTTTAAAAATATTCAATTTCACGGTTGCCATTATGTGTGAAAACACAACAGATTCTCTACAGCGAAGCTTTGCTAGTTTACGGAAGGAGAGACTGTAGTAAACAAAACAAACCACGTGATTAATGGTCCATTCATTGGGTCAGGTGCTTCGAGGCAGTATGCGGTATCTTCTCGATGCGGGCTGGTTAAATTATGCTTTATAATAATTAGTACACTTTTCATCATATTTATGTTTTAACAGTCTTTCTCACGCTGATGCGATCTTTTAACTGTCACAACCGAAAAATAAATTAACAATATTGAATAATGAATAATGAAGATAAAATTATACATATTAAAACAATGCTAGCTTTTGAATTTATTTATGATTCCGTGATAAATTCGACAAAGATATTTAAAATTGACGTTTTGTTAAATGTTCATTTACAAAAACGATCAAATAATTCACACTATTGTATTTTTTCTACCTTTTCTTAAAATATATTTTACCCTCTTTTGCTAACCTTACCTCGGCAGAACCCGTTATTGAAAATTTGTTTTTATGCTTCTATTATTATTTTAATTACACAATGATGACTCTCTCAAAATGATTTATTTTAGAAGACGAAATAAGTGTTCGAATTTTCTTATGGAATTTTATTTTTTATTTTAAATAGTCAATGCCATTAAAACGCATGTTAGGATTGATATTTTATCGAATTTGTCAATGCCATTAAAACGCATCTTAGGATTGATATTTTATCGAATTTTTCAAAAATTGCAATGTAGGTAATAAAATATGATACGTTTGTAATTATAATTATTGTATAAAATATTGTAAAACGAACTCCCTCATTTTGCTACTAACATTGTGCGGCGTTTTTTAGTAAAATCACCAGTTCGTGACCAAAGGGGTTAAAACAATATTGCTGATAAAATGGCGGATAGTGGTCAATTACCTGGATAATGAACTTGAGTTAAAACGCTTTCATTTCCTGAGGTTACCCGCACTACAATGTAGTGTTAGTCGCGTCTCTAGTTGGCACCTCTGCTCACCCATGATATATTTGTACAAACTTCGGTCTTTGTCTTTAATTTCGCACTGTCAATGGCGGAACAATGTAGAAGATTTTCACACGAAAAATAATCTTGTGAAAGGTTGCGTGTATCATCCAATCTCTTTTATCGTCATTACTGCAGATTTTGCTGGGGAGACACAGTAAAAGATTCGCCGAAATTGTGCACATTTTTAGTAACTATGTAGAGGGACTATGAAAATAAACACAACTGCTGAAAATGCTGTTTTCACATTAAAGTATACGAGGGTAAAGTCGATGGTAAATGAAATGAAATTATTAACATATAAACAAAGAATATTTTACAATACAATGATATTTGTTCATAAAATTATAAACTCTAATAAAAAAACAGAATTTTGGAAAAAAATTGATCGGAACCAGCATGAACACGATCACAATACTAGAGAAAAGAACAAAATTAGACTTCCATTTAGGAAAAAGGCAAAGTCACAAAATTCAATTTTATTTAAAGCAATTAAAAAGTATTACGAAATGGAAAAAAATATTTATGAAGAAAAAAACATATCAAAATTTAAAATAATGGTCAAGACATATGTGATAAACAATTTATAAATTAAATATATTTGCAATGTTATTATTAGAACACACATAACAATATGTATGATATGTGTGCCCTACTTTAAGATTTAAATAAAAAAAATTAAAAAATAAAGTAAAAATCCACCCGGAACGATAAAAACAGATTACATTGATTTTTATCGAATACGATTATGATGATAATTTTTTTAAATTTATTTATTTAATGGCAGGTAAACACATTAACCAGTATACCGCGAGGTAGACTAATCTTCACTGGATTTTTCTTTGCCAGTAGAAACTTGTTAGTAAAAATTAAACAAATGAAACGAAAAAAGAAAACACTTAGCAAGTTAATATTTAAAGCATTAACATCGTGATTGAACATTTTATTAATTGTTAAATAATTGTATGTAACCAATTACCATTACAAAAGCACGTGTCGCGTCAGCCTGTTGGTTTTATAAGTTTATGCAACTACTATGGTGAAGATGTGTAGTAAGTTTTGCATGCTAGTTTAATAAGTGTCCTGCCGAAAAGATGGATATGTCTCGAAACACGCATACAATTAGTAACATTTATTAATAAATAAGTATTCACCCACCCTAATTTTACGGTGCCGGTGGATTGGAATACATATGATAGGTATGGGCCAAAGGGTCAAATTAACCTTACGTTATTAGTAAATTATCCTTCAATATTTAATTATTTTCAATGCCAGAATAATTTTACAAATCATCAAATGTATGTTTTGATTAATTGATAATAAGACTGGCCAACAAAAGAAAAACTTTTTTGTCTCAGAAAAAAAATGTGATTCTGATTTTTTCTATTAAAAAATCACGTTGACTAGTGTAATGTCAAATTGAGGAAACTGGAGATTTATGTTTTGAGATTTTTTATCAAATGCATAAAAAATATACATATTTATATTCCTTCATAGATATTCCGAAACAACTCCACCCTCATGTTTCTGACTCAGCACGGATTTTCTAGCGAGTTGGGTAAAGTTCATAGACATAAGTCATTCCTGGTTGTGTCACTATGAGCTATGTATTTTCTCATTTTGTGTTAATTTGTGTGTAAATGTAAAATGTAAATGTAATCCGTATCATGTTTATAATTATGTAACACTTCTGCATATATTTAAATAATAATGAAGAAATAAGATCGTAGAACTATCTACAATAATGCGTTCGTAGATAACATTATTTTAAAATGGAAGTATTTATTTTTTATCATTGAAATTTTCAAATATATCATAACTCGTAAATTTTTCATTGAAATGTTTATTTTAATATTGAAAATTAAATTCTTATTCTTTAATTATTCTACACGTCTTCACGTGTAAAGATTTTAGTCACAAAAAATGAATTATTTTTCTTAATACTCACTTTTGATTCGTTTATCAGTATAAATTTATTTCGTCACTCATTGTTTAATGTTAAGTATCCCAGTGTTAGCCCCTTACGAAACGTAAAACATATTATAAATCTCCCGAATAGTGTCGAGTAAAATTTTCCTGTAATTCTGTAATCGAATCCAGGACCTCAATAATGGTAGGCGAGCTTGTCAACCACTACACAACGAGGCTGATCTTTCTCCTCTCGATCCTTATTTAGGATTTTTATCTGAGAGCAGCCATCGAGTCGAAAACACTCGTCTAGGATTCTGGACAGACAGATAAAAATACGTAATTATTATTATTAACAATTGAATAGCAATGATTCAGGTATACAAATACATAAATTTAATTATTATTTTCGTATGATAATTTATGCATATTCAGCATAATGCGTAAAGTTGAGTGTATTCTTATACTTTTTAATTTTTACTATTTAATAACAAACTTATAAACGAAACAACATGGGCGCTCAATTAGGTAAGAACAGTTTTATTTCCCATAGACAATTTGTTAAAAGCCAATCATGCATTGCTCAACAGTTTCCATTACTAACCTAACCCCGTATTCCGTGCGGGTACCTATAGATATTATGACTTATTTCTTGATTTGAGTTCGCCGGAAGCAAAACTTTACTGTTAATTATAGAACAAAAGAATCGGGATAATAGTGAGTAATTATTACGAGTGCTACCGATTCGTCCAAGTGCTCCCAGCACTAATGAATCGTGCTGATGGCGCGTGAGACGCATTCTTCCGCGCGTTACAACAGCTGTGGCTATTTATCCACGTGGTCTCGCGTCTAGTGTCTAGTGCGTTGTATGTTCGATGGTTATGAAATCATTGTTTTATTATTGGTCAAGTCCTATTTAATAGCAACAATAGAAAGGTGATTAACCGTCACCGTGGCAAAGAAAACGTCGAAATGTCATGACCCTCCTAATGGCTTTAAGTATTTAAACAGATAGTTCTCAAAGAATCTGACGCTACGCGACGGTTGCGTTAATTGTGACTACATACCTAAATAAAAAAATCGAATAATGCTAATCTAGATGTATTTTTGTACATATTATACAGGTATTCTTTAAACCCTGTCACATCCGAAACCACGATGATCAGTATTAGCAAGAAGACATATTGGCACATTAAAAATATTTTTTTAGAACGAACAAAATTTACAAAAATAAAATATTAAAAAAAACAAATGGTTGCTTACTTCTGCAAGGGAGAAGCGAGGGGAGAAAAGAAGGAGTCTGATACACCATCAACCACATGGCCACACCCCCTCGCTTCTCCCCTGCAGAAGTAAGCAACCATTTGTTTTTTAATATTTTATTTTGAAAAAAAATCTGCATTCTAAATACTTTTTTTAATATGCTAATATGTCTTCTTTCTCATACTGATCATCGTGGTTTCAGATGTGACAGGCTTTAAAAAACACCCTGTATAAATATATATTTAAAGTTTTCCTAATAATTTTGCCTTTGGTAATGTGATGAAATTGTGTCATTTTTATGCCGAAATAAAAAAATTCGCTCTCTATTACATGATAAATAGCATTTACTCCTAATTTCTTTAATAACAAAGATTTTTTTTGTTGTAACTCCACTGAATGAAATTAAATATTTGTATACAACCACTTACTAGCTTTTCTATGTCTACTGGTTTCGAGACATACCCGTCTCTTCGTCGGGACACCAATTAAACCAACATGCAAAACTCACTATACACCTTCACGATAGTCGTTACACAAAAAGATAAAACCAATATGCCGATTTGCAACCACATGCTTTTATTAGAAAACCCTTGCATGCACTAATTAGGTTTTAAAAATGTTTGAAGTGGGAAAAATACTTTCAAAAGGAAGGAGGGAATGAAGGGAGGGGCGTGAGTTTAATAGGAATAGAGTGACCAAAGGTGTATAGTGGATTTGGCATTATGGTTTAATTGATGTCCCGACGAAGAGACAGGTACGTCTCGAAACCGGTAGACATTGAAAAGTCGGTAACTGGTTAAATACAAATGTATCAATATATTTTTAAAAACAAATTTATTTTAAAACCTCATTGAAAAATACTAGGTGTTAAAAGTATCAAAAATCACTAATTTGTCTCTCCTGAAAAGTTACATAATAATAAAAAAATATATAAATGGCACATCAATATGGTAAACAGAAAACATAAACTTTCAGAAAATCGTCAAGAATTTTCCCACTAAGGAAAATCCAGTCCTTAACTCCTCTTCAAAATAGTTTTGGTCCTTGAGAGCTTAATACAATACAACGTCCTCGTACCCTCGAAACCGGCTGTGTTTTTTGCAAAATAATCCAGGCGAAATCAAAAACTTCGCAGATTTACACCATGGTATTATTAAATGGGATCACCATGGTATTTGCCTACCGTGCGAGAGGTCTCGGGTTTGATTCCCGACATGTTTGATATGAAATATTTGTTTAAAAGGTGTTTTTCACACTAAAATATTATGAAGTCTTTTGACTGGTATCTGAAGCGTAAGACTGATCATCTTACCTTCATGTAACAAAAAATATCAAGTTACGCTGCAATTGGTGTACCGATGCAGTGCCCTATGCACCATTAGGTGCGGAAAGGGAATGATGATGATGTAATGGACTAGAAATGCATCACTTAAACCAGCCAGTGACAGGTCATAAACCCTGTAAATTCCTAGACTTCCAGATTTCCTCTTTTGAAATGTTTTCCAACTATGCTACCAACTCCCTAGAGGGTGAAATCCAGTCTCTGTCTCCAAACATTTGGACAGATTCATGGAATAATGGATTAAATAAATAAAGCACATGCATGTTCACTAATGTACAGTCCATACAAATCTTTAACGACTCCCGCTATATGTGCGCGTAAGAATAAGTTTTCTTTTTAATTTTAATTATTATATTTTGCTTTTTACTAGGTTCACCGACAATATAATATCAGCATGGGGTTATTAAACTTCCAAACGCACTGTACATGAAAAAACATATCTATATTACGAACTTTGTACGTTTCAATAAAGTGGGTGTGTTGAGGGTATGCAATTTGGCCATATAAGGTGAATACTCGTTCTGCCTAGTGCCGGACCCTGGGAATTGTACGATCGATCGAATTGATCACTGCAACTATTCTAGTGCCTAGTGAACCAGGTCGATAGCGCCGCAACCTATAAATTATTACCTACTTGTTTCTGCTTGAACTCTCCAACCTGAACCTGCAGTTTCACGGGGAAGGGCACTATGAACTACTAAACTCGCTTACCGAAAGTCGGCCGTTAGCTGAAACATCCTTTTGCATATTTATGAGGAACTAACTAACATCTAGAAGTTAGTTTTTAATCTAAATGTGTATTTTTGATTCTCCAATCTGAACCACACCGTGAAATTAATTGAATTGATTTTTCCGCCAAAAAGAAATAGATATTTTATTTTATTGAAATAAACGGCACTTCGTGCCTTTTACATATAAGTTGCATATAATAAATTACATACATGTAAGTGAAATAAGTAAAATATAGTATTTAAAAGAAATTATTACTAAACAGTTATTTGCAAATTAAGGAGTCAAAAAAGAAAAAAAAAGATACACGGTTTAAAAATAAAATTACTCGCCATAAAAATACTTGAAAAATTAAATATTTGGTGATAGATATATTTTTTTAACCTGTAAAAAACGAGAAAAACAAAAAAAAGTAAGAAAGCAACACATTAATAAAAAAAATAATTAAAAAATAAAAATAATTTTGAATAACACTAAACGAAGATTTGTCTTTTTTAAATTACATGTATTATTATTTAAATCTACTTCTTAGGTAACTAATATAAATATACACATAATTACATACTGTTAAAAAAATTGAGAAGGAAAATATTTTGTACTTTTAAATAAAATCAAGAATAGGAAAGAAAGAAAAAAAAACAATAATAAAGAAATTTAAACAATTTTGCAGAATGAATACTAATTGAAAACATGAATATAAATGTATTCGTCCGCCTTGTGGTCTAATGGTTATGCAAGAGGTTTCAGGTTCAATTCCCGACATGATTGAAATTAAGTATTTATTCAAAGATGTATTTTTACCCTTGATTTTTTTTTGTCTCAGGACTGGCACCTGAAGCGTAGGACTAATCACCTCATGTACCTTTATGTATTTTTTTTGTTCTGTAATATATGTTTCACTACAATTTCCCCTTAAATCAGGATTATCTAATATTATTAATTTGTTGTTATTAATTTTACACCATCGAGAACTCTTTTCTTATTATAATATTAGCAGTAAATAATATTTTAACTCGAGACAGGATCTGGACTTTTTTGGTGTAAGTCTTTCTAGATTAAATTTAAACAATCACTTAAATAGAACAGATCTTGTCTCGAGGTCGTTCTTTTTTTCTTTTGACCTAGCTTCAATGTTTTTAGGTATATTTTATTTTAATCGTATCTGTGTATTTAAAAAAAAATATTTTGCTGTAGCTAAAAGAAATAAATATTTCCGTAAATAAATAAATAGTTATAAAAAATATAGGTGTAAATACACATGCTTAAATTTTTTACAATTATGAATAAATAATGGTATACGAAATGCTTTTGAGGATAAAAAAAATATTTTACTTGTTAGTAGCATAAAAAATATTTTAAATTCATAATTTTGAATGCCCGCGAAAAAGCTTCATTGCGTTGGCCACGCCTTTCATACGTCACAATTCGCATTAAATTTTAACGTTTTGTTATTATAGTAGTAGATACGTACTTTGTATGATGATACCCTCGATCATTATTTCAACCTCGTTTATTTACATATATTAGTGATTTTACAAGTATTTTTGTGTATTATGTCTTAAAGAAAAGGTTATAAATACTGTATAGTACCCAGATGCACAGCGAATATATATTACACAACGTTAAATTCCTTAGTAAAAACCACGCGACAATAACCCATTCAAATAGTTTTTAAAAAATGCCAAACATTGTAGACGAATATGAATCTTGACTTCACGAATATCACGAATCACGATCAACTATGGTGCGTTTTCGTGAAGGCGTATTTTTCAACAATTTTTTTATTTTACATGTAAACATTTTTCCACAGTATCCATATTGATTTTGAAAATACAATCAATCTTTCTAAATCCATTTCACATATTTTTATCGGTATATGTAGTATATGATATCACCCTATTCCGTTTCGATATACTAGTCGATTATTTAAAGCTGGCGCGTTCGCAAAACTTTCACGCATTGTGAATAAGCGCGGCACGGCATACGCATTATGAAAATAATCTCTGTCTTATGAGCGTGACATAGACTACTATTGTTAGTTGTTTGTTTGTTAGTTTAGTTAGTTGGTAATGATATGGTATTAAAATATACACAGGATGCTTCTGCGTTCGTCTGAATTTTGCTGCGATTCTTAAAAGTAAAAATAAAATAATGTATTATATATTCATTGTTTAGCCATGGATTAAAAACACTGGTTTTTATTTTTTTTTTAAATTTAATCTAATCATGTTATAGGTCAATTATCTAGTGCTGGCGCGTTCGCGATTCTTACACAACCACATTTTTAATGTTCAGAATATTGATTTAATAACCTTTCATATTTAATTTAAGTCAAATGTGCTATGGTTTAAAAAAACCCACTTCGGATTAAAGCTAAAAAAACAATCAGTTAAGAAAATTTATATTTATTTAATAACGTGTCGCTCCCAAAAAAAGAATCTTTTAAAAATGCCGGCAAAAACTAGCCTTTTTATTATTTAGTTCGTCGGAAATTAACACAAAATATTATTATAAATAAAGTATGTACTTGTATTATATACATTTTCTTAACCAATTGTATTTTTTTAAATATACACAACCCTCTAATCCAACACGGTTTTTTTTAAAGATAGCACATTTGGTTAAACTTTAATATAACATTTTTAAAATCAACATTTTGTAGATTGCAAATGCATTTGTGTAAGTTTTGCGAACGCGCCAGCTCTAGTAAATCGACCGGTAGGTATTATATGAACAAAAAAATATTTAGATTGCTTTCCCAAAAAAAATTTGAACCATGAAATACTTGCCTCGCTGAGAATATACATGCAATATGTTTTTTGTTTCGAGTTGTATTTTTAAATTATTTTGTTGGTGTTTAGTTTTATTTAGATTTAGAACATGATAAAGGCTCTCGTCAATCTCACGTATTTTCACAGATGATGATGACAGTGTCGCTTTAAAAGCTTAGCGATCATTAATCAGTCGCTGATCCATTTAAGCACTTAGTGTAATCACGTGAAAAGTAAATCGTTTGACTTTCAATTAAGAAATTAATATTAAAAGAGAAATTGCATGAATGATTTTGCATGATTTATACCTCAGTTGGCACTCTTTATTTTACTTTGAGATCATGATGTTGTGTGAAAGCGAAACTGTTAAGTGATAATATGAACTATGTTTACTACGTGAAATGTTGCCTTTAAATGTGTAATCAGTATTTTTCTATTTGCTCTCCTCTCTAGAGTTATTGCAAAATATTTCTGTACTCCGGTTCGTCTTATTATCAACCTGTTTATTTAATCCGTTTGACTGACAAAAAACGTTTCCCAGGGGTACGCGGTGAATATTTGATCTGGGATTAAGGGATTTTATTTTAATAATATTGTTGTTTTTTGTATATTCGTATATTGGTTATAAAACACTGGTTAAAACTGGTTATAAAACATTAAAGAAAAAAATGACGGGAACAAAATACGCGAAAGGAATTAAATTATGCAGTATGTAAAGTGACCACTTAAACCAGCCAATGCCAGGTCATAAACCCTGTAAATGCCTAGACTTCCACATTCCCATCTCAAAAATATTTTCCCTCTCCGTTGCAACATAAGCCAAAGAATTTGTAAAAATAAATAGTACGAGCATCCGTCTTTCCTAAACAATAAACTGTTTTATATCTATGTCCAGCCGGATGAAGAATACAGTCATGTGTGTGCAATTGAACCAAAATCCTGGTCGAATGCTTTCGACTCTGTACTCTCGGGTAAAAAATATAAAAAATAAAATCTAGTGTGGGAAAAGTCCGCCTCGTGGTGTTGCGGTTGGGGTGTTCGTCTACCACGCTTGAGGTTCTTGGTTTGATTCCTGCGAGGGTCAAGATGA
Organism: Micrasema longulum; assembly: GCF_059751315.1. NCBI lineage: Eukaryota > Metazoa > Arthropoda > Insecta > Trichoptera > Brachycentridae > Micrasema > Micrasema longulum. The sequence continues at coordinate 723,500 of NW_028277767.1, forward strand.
AATATTTGCAATATGAAAAAGTGAAAAATTATCGCTGATCTTCATTACTCACGAGCAGGATATACAGTAGATTTTGAAATTACGGCACTTTGTATATTATTTTTTGCTGTGTTATATCTTCTCAGCACTTTGTACAGTTAACAGAGCACATTTTTTCCGTCCATTTTTTATAAAAAATAAAAGATTATTTTATTTACAGAAAGAAGTGTTGAAAAAAAAGCTTATTAGTGTAAAGTGATACGGCCAATGCATCGTAAATATTTATCTAGAGCATATGTTTCCATCAAAATGTTCTATTTTTGTGTATTAAACTAAGGATTATTAACATTATGTATCCAGGGATACAGCAAACACATATTTTTAAATGACATATTTTTCCATCAAAATTTTCAATTTATATTCTTTACTTGACATACCTGCCATTAAAACTAAAGATTATCAATATTCTAGATTGCATTACAGCTTTTACGTCATATTTTTCTATCAAATAAGTTCTCAACCAAACTTCTTTTGTTCATAAAATGTTGAAACTAATAATGTTTATTTACATTTTGTATGGATGTATAGTCGTCTCTAGATAAGAATGCCAACGCTCACATAGTGACCGCAGTGGAAAAGATGTGTTAGCGTATGCACTCTTGTCTGGCGATGACTTTACACCTAACACATTTCTACCAAATATTTTTCCTACGAAAATAACGTGGCTTTGCTTGTTATCTGTAATTAATTGTTTTAGATTTTTGACTTAAATGTATACGGAAACAAAGGGAGAGAAGAGGATTGTAGGGTGTCGCATCTTTTTTTTAATATCAAGTAATTAGTACTATTATATGATGTCTTCTCTCTTTCATATATTTTTTTTAGTAATTACCATTTTTCCCTCGCCACCTGTATTTATTATAAAAATACATACATATGTAAAATCTGTAATTTGTCTTATTTAAAAAAAGTTGTTTTCGGTCATCCTTGTACTTTATCAATGACTGTATTATTTCAAAAAGAATAAATAAATATTTAACTGACTCTGGACCTTACCTTTCTGAAATACAAATTTTCGAGATACACTGCATGTGTTTTGCCAATACAGTGCCCTATGCACCATCGGGTGCGGATTAGGGTTTGATGATGGTAATGAATGTCCTAACAAATATAGTGCCGTTAATTTTTCTCAATCAATTTGCTCTTTCGTTTGAAACGCTGCGCAGCCGGTTGCACGATCGACTTAGGTAAAGACCGCCTCTGATATATTATATTTCTTCACTCTTTCCTGTTAATAATACTTAATATTAACTGTAGGAGATTAATATCGGCCCCAGGTACAGTAGGTTATGAGCATTGCCGATTACGATTAAGGCCATACCGCTCGTGCTCCCTAGATACGAGCTTTTATATACATCATGGTGTCAACATAATCGAGGTGAACATTTTGATTGAAAAACTTACATACTAACATATTTTTATAACTCTGCTTGTGCATTACAAACTCAGAAGACTAGAAATTTCCAGTTATTTTAATTTTGAAGAAGGGAATATGGAAACCTAGGTATTTACAGGGCTTATCACCTGTCATTGGCTGGTTTAAGTGGCCACTACACACAGTATAACATTCTACCTGTGTAGATTTTTATGAATTTGAAGATATAAAACGATGCCGATGAGATACATTTATATATTTTAAATTCATACTATGAAGCGCCTAAAAAAATATCTTAAAATTTTTATACTTCTTGTTGATTTAATCAACAATTTTTTTTTACTATTTAATTTTTGCAATTTAATTTTTGCGCAATTATTAATTTTTATGTCTCGACTTGCTAGGAAATTCCGTGTTAAATCGGCACTGTAATATACTGAAATCAATACAAAGATTTTAAAAAAATATTTTGAAACACATCAATGTCATATGAGACCCATCTTGTGAGAAAAGATAATGATTACCTTGTTTCGAAAATCCGAGATGTTGATGATATTCCATCACAATAATAAAAAGTACCCATAAAATAATTACTAATTACCAGATACTTTTTTTGCCTCGACCTCAACGTTGGATTACAAAAAAAGATTTTTTTTTGCGAATTTTGTATTTTACCGAATTTACTAAAAACACAAGACTCAACTAGACTAGTTCTTATAGATAATTAACAAAAATCTTTTCTTCTATTTACCGAGGTGTATTATTAATACAGAACCTTCCAAACATACCTCACATGGCGGTATTACATTATTTTTTAACACAGAAATTACCAATAATATTACTACTACAAAACATTTTATTACTCAAATGACGTTTATATAAGTTTTACTAAAATGAAAAAAATATCTACAACCCTCATACAAGAATTTATTAGAGATACCGTTTTTTGGGGAACATTGATTTTTCATTTGTTCCTTTAGGTTTATTTTTTTTTCTTAAATTAAAATATTTATGCTGTGTATTTTTATTGTGTACATAATGTAACGTAAACCTAATAATATCGTGTATTCCCACGCACAGGCTATGTCTATGTGGGATTTTTTTTCTTATTATTTAATTGTTTTACGTAATGTAAGAAAAAAATTGCTATAAATATAACAAATATACGTAATAAAAATTAATACATACCCAAAAATGCTTGGTAAACAAAAATATGCTTCAGTCAAGTAAGTTCTAATGCAAATAAGCTTAATTTTAATATATTTTTTTTCAGATGGAATGACCTAATTGCGTCGCATTTTTCATTACTTTTAATTTATTTAAGTATTGGTATATTTTTTCCACCTATCGAAGGTCGTTGATTCATAGCTTTGGCAAATATTTTATTCATTTACCCAATATTACAATACACCCAAGGGGTATTTACAAAAAGAATGCAGGTTAGTACAAGCATAGTAATCATTTAAAAATAAACAACAAATAAACAGCAACCAAAAAAGCATGCTGCATTGCAGAATCAAAAGTAAAACTTTGCGTAATAAAAAAAGAGAAAAATATGGAAATAATAATCTTCTCGAAATCGTGAGTTGTTATTTGTTTAGTAGGTATTCATAGAGATCTTAGGGTTTTCTGATGTATGTAATTCCCACAAGGTTTTATAATGATAGACTCCAATTCGGTTGTGATAACAAAACTTGGATTTCGACAGACAAAACCATCCCAAGAAACCAACACTTTCCCAGGTGTTTGGATAATACAAACTACTCTTTAAATATATGACTGGACCCTATGATTATTATTCATTATTGTTTTATACTGGCCGTAAACCGTTTCATGTCACGACTGATTGATACATCCATACTTGCATGTATTCACGCGATAGGCCGTGATGCCTTATAATTTGTAATGACAATGATAATTGAATAATCGAAACGATTTCTTTTTGTGTGAAATCTGTGAATTACGAACGTGATTCCGTATGTTTTTGGACATTACAAATTTCACCTTTCTTCACCTTAAACCTCGGTATTTGTTTGGACGAACTCGTAACGAATTGATATTTAGCATCTCAGGTTGGAATATTTTAAGATGTTTTAATCAGCAATAAATCAGAATGCACCCTAACTGTAATAATTGATCTTTGATTTTTAAAATTGTATTTGTCAGTTGTTTTATGTTTATTTTAGATTGACAATTAAAATTCCATATAATTAATCATTTCTCTAAATTTCTTAAGGTTGTGAGAGAAAAGAAGTATGTACATTATACTTAATGCGCGATGCAATGACCTGTTGACGAATTAATTCAAAATATTTCTGTATTGCAGTAATTATTATTCAGTGAATTGATATTTGTAGAACTTTGTTGTTCTCCTCATTAGGTGTTTTACAATAAATTTCAAATAAATTTATTTTTCATCAATAGGTTGAAAAAACAGTATTGCTAATTTAATAATGTCGGTCTTCGGTATATCATGCTCATAGGAATTTTTGGCCTTTAAAAAAACTTTTTGTAACTTATTGTAATAATTTTATTACTATTATTTAAGATATCTACGTGGTAGATAAGATAATTTGTCACAAGTCTATCCAAATGAATATTAAATAACAGAAAAATGTTTTGTTTTCATAGTTTTTTTTTTGGTAATTAAACTGACGCATGGCGGGTGGAAATGTGTTCCCAATTCGATTGGAGAGAACAGTGAGCGCACTTTCTGCTCCCACGTTACTAATATTGTAATTGGAATAATGGCGACCCCCGGGGAAAGGTTGCGACAGTTCACTTAACTTCAGAGGTCGGAGCGGGACGGGGCGGTCTCAGTAGGCTCGTACTGGAGCAGAACATATCGAGTCATGGTCGCCAAAACATCGTACCCGACAAAAACAATGCTTTACAGGAGAATATTTTTTCTTCTTAATATCTTGAATACCTTCTTTGAGAATCAAATTTGAATTCGAATATTTATTTTATTGATGTCCATAAAATAGATATTCGAAACAAAATTTGTTCCTCAAAAGTACATTCCTTAATAATTCAGATAAAAAAATATTCCCCCGTAAAATATTATTTTGTTGGTTACGATGTTATGGCGATCGTGGCTCGATATTTTCCAAAGATCAAACGTCCGTTACTACGTAAACACTGCACGAATTGGGCTCCGTATGGAAATGTATCGCAGTTTCTACGCCATGGGCTGACATAAGGACACGGCACACGGCTGTCCTGACTTTTGTAGTTTCATTTTCATTTTGATTTAATTAACATTTTTATGAGGGAAAGCTTTATGGAAATCGACCGTTTAAAAGAGCTCAGTATTGCGAAATACCCAACGTCAAATGTTTACACAATACACGTGATGTACCTAGTACCTACGTAGGCATGATCTATCGTATTGCAGACTAGATGAATCAATGGCGATAAACGTAGTGAGTCAGATTTATGAAATATTTCTCGTCTCATCGAAATATTTGATAAATTAATAAGTGCGATTTTTTTATTTTTTTTAGCACCACAACAAGCCAGGAAGCCCAATTACAGTGGTGAAGTACAACACAGAATACCCAGCCTTGAGAAAACTCACAGTTAATAATTTTTGTGTTCTTACTGGGAATCGAACCCGGAACCTTCCATGCGTGAGTCAAGCGTCTTGACTACTTCACCACGGAGGCCGCCTGTTTACAATAAGACAGTATTATTGAGCAAATTCGACGTTAATTTCCGACAACCGTTAATTAGATTGAAAGTTATTGAATGGTAAAATAAATCAATTATCTATGTGAATCCGCTTCAGAGTAACTCAAAGTTTTATGATAGATCATGTTTAAATACGAAATATATATTTAATGTTTTTTTAACATACTTGATGAGTAAGTCTAGTTTGTATTTTTAATATTTTTTTTATTCCAGTAAAATAGCTACGCCAATTCCACCATATAAACATAAACATAAATATTAACATATTAGGATAAGGAGAAGTAAACTGGTATTTTGTTGTGTTTGCGTTATATTTTTTTGCGTGTTGAAATATCCGCCACCTGATACCGGTGGTAGCTGTGGTAGCTGTGGTAGCTGTCAGAGTCACGAGCATGTTGCTGCATGCGACGAGTGCTGCACAACGCACAACGCACGGGCCACAGGTAAACTGGTCCCACCGTAAGGTGCAGAATTCGGTCAGCGCTGAACTTGCACTGACCGACATATCCCTTGTCTCATGCCGGCAGATATCATCTTATGGGGTGACAGGAGACAAGAGATAGTTGCACGTTTTTAGGAAACGACGAAATACATTCTTCGTTACGTCTGAATGTGTCGTTATTATTAGGAGTACGTAGAATGAGATTATGGATTTTAGGTAAGATTCATACTTTAAAATACAATTTACGCGCCTGTGTGAGAGTTTTATATGAAGTATATTCTACATACTATATACCGATAATTATTTACGTTTTATAACAAAATGTCCGTAGATCCTTGACGAATATTCCCCAAAAACAAACCGTTAAGTTGCGCGTGACATGAGCACGAACACGGCCGTATAAATTCGATTAGGAGATATCGCTTAGTTACCACGTGTTAAGAATATTTGTATTTTGAATGTCTGGGCTACAGGCTGACTGCTGTTGTTGGCTCTCTCAGTTCAGTCGGCTTTGTGAAGGAAGAATCGTCACCGAGAAAGTACAATGGACCGCCGAGGTCACGAGCCACACGCGACCCGCGATTTATGACCTCCTCACCGAAAGATTTAGATAGTAAACATCTAGGCTCTTGTGATTAGTTTCTAATTAAACGAAGTCGTGTCTGACGATTTCAATAGATAAGTATTTATGTTTTTTCGTCAGATTCATTTACACTTTCGCGTATTCTCGGTTTGTGTACTTTACTTTAGAATGGTATTAAATCACTTTATGTATAGAAATTTGTGTTTGTAAACGACTATTGTAAATTTTCTGTCGGTTGATCTGATTTTGTTCGAGCTATTGTATTGTTCGTTTGTTATATCCCATCATGAATCTGATTTGATCGTGGTTTGTCGCAATTAATGTTAGTCAGCGGTATTGCTCCAGGCGACTCGCAAAATTTCGCAACTCCGTGCCAGGGACAATATGGTTCATGTTATCCTGTCCTTAGAAGACAATGTGTGCACTGAAATTGATCTTGTTGAATTGGAAACATCGGATTAGAGTATGGACATTCTAGTTATACGACCCAGTGAACGTGAACGGATTAAATTCTTAGAAAATTAATCACCATTTAAGGTATAAAATCTATTCAGTAAATCCACGAGACATACCATATTTATGTACTTTGATCAGCTTGTTAATGATTACTAGTCGTATAAAAATTCAACAATATATTCACTGATTTCGTGATGAAGGGGTCACCATTCCTATTTTGTGTTTCATGTATTATGTTATCAATGTATTCATAATCATTCATATCTTAATTAGATTCATAATTATAATTTTCCCCTCGTATAATATGCAGATAGTATTGTTACTTCATAGGCGATTGTTTTTCGGTGTTCAGAGAAAATTTCTTTATCAGAAAGGACGAATATGATAAATGATAAGATAAGAATATTATATATATTATTTATGACTAATGCTCAGTACTGAATAATATCATCGATTCATAATGAACAAAAATAATTAACAGAAGAGATGTTTTACCACGTCGAATTGTATTTACATATATAGGTTTGTACATATATATTGACGAACTCAAAATGATTGGGTTTATTGATTATGTTCACTACTTATTTGATATTATCTTTTTTATCCATGAATTTGCGAATAATACCGTCAATACGTATACGTCAATTCCTTTGTATGACTTTTTCTGACGTGTTTTTGTAGGTTTCATCGTTTTGACTTGTGTTCGTTTATTTAAAATGACTTACATACTGCAACACGTTCGACAGGCGTTTCTTCTATGCTGGTATCCCCCGAAGCTCTCGAGTAACTGTAATTTCTTCCAATTGTTATTTATTATTATATTCCGTTGGAACAGGTGTGAATTATGAAGCTAAATGTTGGATACAATTTGTTTTAAGTGGGTTTTGTTTTCATTGATTGTGAGCGACCAAATGCCGCTCGGAGGACTTGAAACAATAGTTCGACCTACTGTCAGGCTGTATGACCATATTATTCTTTGCCTGGACCAGCAATATTTCCTCCGGTGATATTGTATATCGGGTGACATCGACTAACGAGCGTGCGTGTCCGTCGAACGATAGTTTTCCTCTCCGGAAGTTGCTTCTACGTACATTTGATCTACTTGCATATCGTTTTCTACCATTGGCATTGGCATTGACTTTCTACTCACTACCCATTTCTTAGTAATTGCAACTGCAGCAACATGCGTTATGTTAATCTTCCGACTGTTGTTGTTATTTTTTTACTTGTGTTCATTTGTAAGTTAACATAACATATTATGGTGGATTTATTTAGCGGAAATATATGTATTCAAATACCTTAATAATATGTAATAATAAAGTTTCCGTTCAAACATCCCCACTCGTTTTTCAACTACATATCGCATTCGCGTTTGGGATTCTAGTTCACTAATTGATTCACAACTGCTATTTGATTTTAAATTAAAACGATACGACTTGCAGCTACAACGCACTTGGACTTTTGTAAAAGTATTTCGTTTTTATTATTTTTTTTATACATTTTAAAGAAACTTTGCTGTACAATTTAATTCTCTAGTTTCTACTGTTCGTAAGAAAACTATACAATTTCTTGAAGGGCTGAACTTTCTCATTGCCTATATCTATTACTATGAAATTGTACAGTGTAATTCATTGTAATTGTATAGTTGTGTCCTAAGTGACAAAATAAGTCAATGCATAACATTACATGGTTTGTTTTATTGTTACAGTTGGTGATGAACTTGGCGATGATAGTGTACCGCGCCCTCGACTACGCGCAGCCAGAAGATGAAGAAAGGGTTGTGTCAGCTGATCTCGAAAACTTAATAAGAGCCATGACTGCCGATGACGGTAAAAACACATTATTATTTCATTCCTATTATATTAAATAGGCATTAACAACTTAGATTTCCTCAACTCTTTGAGAAAATGAAAATCCGCACCCCTTAACGTATAACTCGGCTGCGGCAATAATAATCCTTTTATAATGGTATATCAAGCGCAAATAATAATAAAAACGTATGTACCCAAAATTCTAAATTTTAAAACAATTTTTTTCTGAAATTGATATATATTTTCTCACACAACTGTAAATAAAATGCTTAAGCCTTAGTGAAAAAAAAAAATATTTTATTAAATTTATTTAATCTAACTGTATTCAAGAAATTTATTTCATTCAAATTATTTATTGACAATTCTTGATGGAATTCCATTGTAATGATGTAATAACTTATATTTACATATAAGTTATTAATTTAAAAAATACTTGGTACACTTCCACTTATTTATTTTGACCAATTAGCGCTTTCACCCTCTAATGGGCATCTTCAGACTGGTGAATACAGTGTCCATTGTCCAGGAACTCTGTTCTATTGAAATATTTCGTATTTTATTTTTTCAACTTATTTTTAAATGTACCTACACTTAAGATAATAATATTTAGTTTTATATAAATTACCCTTACACTGAATAATATTCACCAGTCTGAAGATGCCCATTAGAGGGTGAAAGCGCTAATTGGTCAAAATAAATAAGTGGAAGTGTACCAAGTATTTTTGAAATTAATAACTTATATGTAAATATAAGTTATTACATCAGTATTCAAGAAACTTTATATTATTTCGTTTTGATACCTACCTACTACCTACTTTAGTATTATATTTATTTTCTCTTGTTTTTTAATAAACTTTTCTGGGCTCAGTCCGTGTAAAGAAAAAGAAAGTTAGAGTCAAAGAAAAACTTTTTTTCGTATGTTTTACCTTTTTTTTTTTTCGCTGGTGGAGTGATACGGAGTCCCTACACAACTTTACTATGCTTTTTTTGGCATTGTATCAAGTAACATGTAGAAAATTATACTAAGCGTATGATTTTGTTTTTTTTTATTTTTATTATTCATAAATTTCATAAAAAAGTACAAGTTTTTTGTTAAATTCTAAACATAACTACTTTTACACATCTAGTAAATTTTATCACTGTAACTCTCCCAAAAAAAGAGACTAACTCTTGTGCTTGGAGAGTGACTTACACTGTTTTAGTTGTTTATTTATAAGAGTTAATATAATTTTAATACGAGTACACGAAAAGAAAAATAAAAACATAGGATATATAAAGAATAAACATAAAACAATAATACATTCATACTAATTGAAATTTAATGTTGTTTTTACACGAGTTCAAAAATTTCCTTAGATTAACTTTAAATTTATTTATCGATATATTATTTTTAATAGTTTTTAGTTCATTAGGAAGATTATTATAATTTTTTACACCTTTGAAGACAAAGCTATTTTGACCATGACTTTGAGGAATTTTGATATTATGTTGGTATTTGAGTGACTTATTCATTTCAAATTCTTTTATTTTTTCTTATTGTAAGTTTTGTATTTTTTTGTAATAACTGTTGTTTTCTTAAAATAAATAAAATAAAAAAATTATAAATTGAATGAGTTGAATCAATCATGTTTTTTTAAAACTTTGGTTGTTTACACATAGCTTCTGTTGTATTTTCACTGGCGATTTTATTCAGTAAAGTGACACGGATTACTTTGTTTCCGTCATGATCTCGCATTTCGGATTCGAGGCGAATATCTCGGAAAGTGAACATGTCACGATTCACGAGAAGTGAATTGTTACCGAAGATCGAGGCCGAGGAATGTAGGTCTCCGTTTGTCCAATACTGGCCAGATGTCTTCTCTCGCGGCGAGTAACTACTACCCACTTCCTGATGCATTCTAACGCAGGGCAACTTCCCGCTGGCGATGCGCGATGCGCGATGCGCGATGGTGACAGCAGTGGTACAATTCCCAGACTTCGGGTGATGCATTTCCGCTGATTAAAATAGACCACATTTCTTACTCTTTCCAACTCGATTATAGAAATGACAGAACTTATGACCTCTGACTCTATTTGCTAAGCTGAACTGAAATGGTTTACCTTGTCTTTATTTTTCGCTGATATAAAACCCTAGATGGGTTTTGTACTACGTATATATATATTTAACTGTACTTTGTAAAAAACTTATTGATTTTTATTAACAACCCGAACTTAACTTAAGAGTTTATTGAGAGTTGAATGCAGTATATTCCTACTTGTATACAGAGATTAAAAAATAGTCAACATTGATACTGTAAATTAAAATTTATACGTATGTTGATTTTTTAAAATTAAAATTGAAAACATAATACATATAATTTTATATAATATTCCCAAGGACTTTTTGTAAAATACTCATTTTGGGACATGCAGATAACAATATTTATTCACAGACGTATTTATATTTCAAACTATAATATTATTTAAAAATGCAGAATAAAATTCATGATATTTAAAATAAAAAAAATTTTACACATCTTAAATATTTTATTCTCGTGTTAAAGTTTCGTTGGGGTTTTTAATAAAAATATGAAAAAAAATTACTTTAAAAATCCCAAATCCTTTTTTATTGAAAAAAAATGTTTTTCTTTTCTTTCGATTTATTTAAAGATTTATCTCAATCAGTTATTGTGAACGTTGAGTTGCTTATAAAAAAATCTATACTGTATTTTAGAATGTTCGACAATGAAACTTTGCCAAACAATAAACCCAGTAAGATCCATATAGTAAAAGCAATAATCGAATCGTTTTTAAAGTAATTTTTCTTTCCTTCCGCAACTAAATTTGTCGAAATTGTTTTGTTGATCGGCGGACAGAAGTAAAGAGCAAAGAGCGTCCATACTATTCTTTGTCACGAATAAACGGTTTCGAAACTTGTTACTTTACAATTCTTAAAGTACCTGACAGGAATTAACTGTTCGGCCTATCGGAGATTCATTATTCGTAGAAAAAAGTGCATACTATCTGCATACTCATCCTATGTTTTATCTTAACGGTATTTACGGGCTATGTAGTCGACAGGTGCCTTATAATATTACCTCGCGTAACTTAATCAATCCACTGGCCTCAGAGTAAGAGAGATTTATCATTTTATTGTAGAATATTATTACCAGGTTTTTGTATATTTTGATGCGACATTGTCTTAAAAATTTCTATGGTCTTGTTAATTTGTTCTGACGCTTATATCTTAAAGACAGTAATAATGATTTACTATTGTATCCATCATTATTTCTAGCAGGGACGCTGGATTACAACACCCTAGAATCTCGTTGTCAATTTTTTCTTGCGAAACATTTCTATAAGCGGATATCTGAAACGATATAATCATATAATCCAAATATACTGAAAGAGATCTGTTTGTATGTTCCTAAAAATTATACTAGAGCGAGATCTCATGCACTGCTTTAAACACTCAAAAGCCGTAAAAATGCCTAAGTCAGAATTCACCCATTAATAGGGCAATTTGGTTGCTGAATACGGCTTCTGCGGATAATATGGATCTATTTTTCTACACATATCGTCAGTTTAGCAGCTATTTACTTTCTATTAATTGAATTCTAACTTATGTTTACAGTCCGTAAAGTAATGCAGACTACAATAATTGTCTAATAAATAAATAATTAAATTTACAAACAAATGTCCGCCTCGTACACTGGTCAGCAGGTTTGCCTACCATGCAAGAGGTCTCGGGTTCGATTCCCGACACGGTTGACATGAAATATTGATTTTAAAAGGTATTTCATAGTCCCTGGTCTGGCACCTGAAGCCTAAGACTGATCATCTTACCTTCATGTGAAAAAAATATGTATTAAGATATATAGCGATTGCTGTACCGATGGAGCGCCCAATGCTCTATTAGGTGCGGAAAGAAAATGATGATATATATAGGCTCTGAGGGGTAGATTCTGGAATATGAGAACGCTCGCTCTCCACTCAGTGCCTCAGTAGCCGGACTCTTTAACTTTAAATACCCGGCCTTAGAGAGCGTGAACTAATTTACAAAGACCTGTCACAATCTACACAGGTCGCAGCGACGCCGACGCCGACGTCAGGAGTTTATATAGCAGTGACCTCTATTTATTTATTTATTATATATATATACGGCCTAAGCCAATTACAACAGTTACATGAAGAAACATAAATGCAAGAAACTGAACAAAAAGAACATAAAACTATTTAGCAAAGACAAATAAGGGCAAAACAATAATAGTATACAATATATAAAAAAAAAACGAAAGATCAAAAACTTTGAGCTAAACCATGCCAATCCAACTTCATCCCACACTGTTTAGTCGCGAAGAGATCTACGAAAAGCCGGAAAATCTATCCCAAAAAATTCCAAGTCGTGTGACGAATTGACTAATCTACAAATTCTGGACATTAGGGCATAAAAACCAAAGTTGCTCCTAGAAGATTCAGAATTTATTTTTTTATACGCAAGGGCGGGTCGCCCTAATGCAATTTCATTTTTAAACCGGTTGATTTGATAAAATACAAGAAAAATATCAGTGTATTGCATAGTATAATAATTTTGATTTAACATTTATAGTGATGTTCATAATAATATTTTGGAAATAAAACAGATAAAATAAATTTTTAAAAAAATAACAATTTATCTATGGAAAAATTATCTTTAGATAAAAAAAATAGTAAAACATGTTAGTAAATATTAGTATTTAACCACTTATTGACTTCTTATGTCACCGGTTTCGAAACGTACCCGTTTCGTTGTCAGGACACTCACTACACCAACATGCAAATACTAAAACACACTTTCTCCTTTACCATCGTCGATATATATTTAGTATTTTTGATAAAATACACAAATTACATGCAGAGTTACAAGGGGATGCAAACACCACCGTGTCCAAATATACACAAAAAAATAGGCTAGTAATATTTAGTGGTGTTGGAGAATGGGTTAGATAGGAAACCGGTAGACAGAAAATGTTTGCAAGTGGTTATATACTAATATTTACTAACACTAGTTCAAATGTTTGATCACGAAGTTACTGCTTTAAACATAAATAATGTTTTTAAATGTATTAATCGGTTCGTCGTTTTACTAGGTATGCAAATATCCATAACGCTGTGTGACTTTTACTTTTCAAAAACAATTTCTTCATGCTTCAACATTTTTAAACGTAGATACCCCTTCTCTGTTTTGAAGTCAAAACAATCACGTTTTGGCGCTTCCTAAGATTTTTTCTGTTTTTTTTTGAGGGCCATTTTCAACGAGTTGTAAATAACTCACTATTAGAAAATGGAATCAAGTTGGGGTAGAGTGGGATTCGAACCACAGACCTTTGGTCCGTAAGTCCGAGACACTAGCCACAGGACCGCAACCCGATCGGTTATTCAGTTTGCATATTATGTAGGCATTTCAGACACCCGAATAGAAGATCGGCCATGTTTACTACAGTTGGGAATGTTTGTATGCCTAGTATACTTATCTATCTATTGTTTTGCTGTCACAATTTTAGGTAGTACGTCCATTATGATATGTAGTTTACACAACAAAATTTCTTATTTCAAAAAAGAAAACCCTTAGCCGATTGATGAGCTATCAGATTCAGTATGTAATCGCATTCATCATACTGTAATATTATGGTGTTTAGTCGGTCGGTAATTAGTTGTTATATTCATCATCCGTCATTGTTTATCATTATTTAACTATGCATAACATCGTGATATAAATCTGGGTTATGCGGACGACATAAAAATCTTCTGTTTTGTACTCTTCCGAGTATTATGAAAAACTCATTTCATATGTAAAATACTAACAAAAATGGCGATGAAACATCGGAGATAATTTAAAGCATAGTCGTTTAAGAGAAAGTAAAATAGGTACTAGGTACTTATCCAAAGTAAAAATAAATATTGTTTGATTGCCAGATACTATATAAAAAATTACACGTTGAAAAAAATTCATGTATATAAATCTGGTATAAAGGCACATATTGATGACCATCTGTTAACGCTTTGAGACGTTTGTATGTGATATTTCTCACTTTGATTATATTTTAACCCTTTCGATTGGTCTGTCACGTATCTATATATCGTACTATTCCTTTATTATCGTTATCGTTTTTGTAATCTATGAACACAGTAAATAAAATTTAGTGTTAGTGTACCTACATCAACTAACAAAACAGTATTTTGTTTCTCAACGAAAAGATAGATAAAAATGTAGATCAATTTGGATTTGCTAATTTGATTTTGATTTGAGGTACAAATTGAAATACGTAGGCCTCACGGATCAGAGGTGCGAGGTTCGAACCTTACTCTACCACAAATTGATTCCCGTTTTCTGATAGTGAGTTATTTACATATCGTTAAAATGGCCTCCGGAATTAAAATATTTGGGTAAATCATAATTACGCAAGTATTTATATTTAAAATTTAAATAAAGCAAAGTTGTTTTTAACCACTTTTTATTTTATTTTTTACACGACAGGTTTAGAAGTTACACAAGTTTCCTAATCTAGATATACTTCACTTAAGCTTCGAAACCGGTCTTATAAATTAATTGGTTAAAAAAAGTTGTTTTATTTTTATTTTCATTATAATGAATTCATTATAATTTAGTGCTTCTCAACATACAAAAAAATATATACGCATATGTATTCATGTTTAAATTATTTGAGTTTTTATGCGAGTTTAATATAATCTCACACTAATTCATAAGACATACAAAAATAATTTACATTTAAAATATGATTTTAAAAATGTAATTTTTTGTGCAAACTGAATTTTAATTTAAAGCAAATGATTTTCTTTTTCAGTACTGAACATACAATATTAAAGTTCCTTTTTAGGTACCTTTATTATGATTTAAATTTATTTCAACAGAGAGGGAAAAAGTTTTCGAGAAGAAATTTGGAAGTCTAGGCATTTACAGGGCTTATGACCTGTCATTGGCTGGTTTAAGTGGCCACTTTACACACTGTGTAACATTCACCATTCTGCCCATGTTTGAACATCCACATTTCCTCAACTCTTCCATCTGTTGACTTTTGTGAAGTGAAAGAGCTGAAACCTTTATCACGTGGGTGAGATTCATCCGGCTGAACCAAATCACCTACTAGGCAACGCCCTGTTGAAATAAATTTAAATAGGAACAACTCCCTAGGGAGGAAATCCAGCCAGTCTGCAAGCATTTGGACATAATCAAACATTGTTGAATTACTACCTGGTAAAAGAAGAAGTATAAAAATTGGAAAATTGTTTCCAGGCGTTGCCTAGTAGGTGATTTGGTTCAGCCGGATGAATCTCACCACGTGATAAAGGTTTCAGCTCTTTCACTTCACAAAAGTCAACAGATGGAAGAGTTGAGGAAATGTGGATGTTCAAACATGGGCAGAATGGTGAATGTTACACAGTGTGTAAAGTGGCCACTTAAACCAGCCAATGACAGGTCATAAGCCCTGTAAATGCCTAGACTTCCAAATTTCTTCTCGAAAACTTTTTCCCTCTCTGTTGAAATAAATTTAAATATGAACAACTCCCTAGGGAGGAAATCCAGCCAGTCTGCAAGCATTTGGACATAATCAAACATTGTTGAATTACTACCTGGTAAAAGAAGAAGTATAAAAATTGGAAAATTGTTTCCAGGCGTTGCCTAGTAGGTGATTTGGTTCAGCCGGATGAATCTCACCCACGTGATAAAGGTTTCAGCTCTTTCACTTCACAAAAGTCAACAGATGGAAGAGTTGAGGAAATGTGGATGTTCAAACATGGGCAGAATGGTGAATGTTACACAGTGTGTAAAGTGGCCACTTAAACCAGCCAATGACAGGTCATAAGCCCTGTAAATGCCTAGACTTCCAAATTTCTTCTCGAAAACTTTTTCCCTCTCTGTTGAAATAAATTTAAATATGAACAACTCCCTAGGGAGGAAATCCAGCCAGTCTGCAAGCATTTGGACATAATCAAACATTGTTGAATTACTACCTGGTAAAAGAAGAAGTATAAAAATTGGAAAATTGTTTCCAGGCGTTGCCTAGTAGGTGATTTGGTTCAGCCGGATGAATCTCACCACGTGATAAAGGTTTCAGCTCTTTCACTTCACAAAAGTCAACAGATGGAAGAGTTGAGGAAATGTGGATGTTCAAACATGGGCAGAATGGTGAATGTTACACAGTGTGTAAAGTGGCCACTTAAACCAGCCAATGACAGGTCATAAGCCCTGTAAATGCCTAGACTTCCAAATTTCTTCTCGAAAACTTTTTCCCTCTCTGTTGAAATAAATTTAAATATGAACAACTCCCTAGGGAGGAAATCCAGCCATTCTGCAAGCATTTGGACATAATCAAACATTGTTACCTTTATTATGTTTTATTATGCCTATTTATTTTCGCCAAAAGGGATTTTTTTACTCGAGGGTGAATAACAAAATACGTGAAATGACTTTCAGATTACAAGAAGCGGTATAGAGATTCCCATTTGGTGGTTTTCAAGTAGGTGACATGTGTTAGTAATGTGTAATGTACTTCAGTTACTCAATGAAACCATTGTTTTTACAAATGTTTTTATTATTGCTTCGCTAAAAATTCGCCCATGTTTGCTTGTCAGCACAACTCAAGTGGATTATGTCATGTAGCATCAATTTCCCGCGCTAACGCATTCTATTTGTCACGCGTCATTGCTTCCGCTGTAGCTCGCTCTCAAGGTTTGCCTGATAACTATACAATGTTCTGGTTCAAGTGGACTCTATCGGAATGTCATCTACTCCATACCCGCTCCGGGATGCTGGTTTCCTGGCATTCGACTTCGCTTCTTTGTGAAATGCCCATGACTGTAAAGCCAAACTCAACATTCATTCATTTTTCAGTAAACACAAATTAAAGCGCCAATGAATGGAAATTAAAAAAAAAGGAATTATTCAATATTTTCTGCATTTAATTTTTTTATTGAGAATCTTTACCAAATATGTATTCGACTTTTAAAAAAGATCATATTTTCAAATACTGCTTTTATCGTAATTTTTAATAAAATGTTAAGAAACTACGTATTGCAAATTAACATTGATAATGCCGAATTTTTTGCGTTTTTTGAAAGTTTAAAAAAAAAATTCACATAGAATTTCCTGATTTTTAAGCGTTTTTTAAATATATCCACATGTTTCTGAGTCACAGATATATCTAAACTTGATTAGAAATCTGAATTGATATGAACTGATAGATATCTTTTTATTTAGATTCAAATAAAGCCGCTCTTGATGTGAACGATATAATGTAATCTCATTGATTGATTTATTGATCTATTTGGAATCGAAGATTTTTTCAAAATTACATGTTTATAAATAAATAATATTATTGCTAGAAAAATCAAAGACTTAATACATTATACCTATAACAGACATTTAAAAAGTGATTCGACTTATATTAAATCTGGTTTGATGTTTAATAACTTTGTTATTAACTGACTTGAAATTCATAAGACAGAATGCCATCATACATAATATATGTAGATTATTGGATATATTATACAATATCTACCCAATATCTTGACTTCGCTTCCTCCTTATTCGTAATTCGTACGAGTATGTGCAATTGTGCACCCTGATTTTTCTTTCGTAGTGCAATAAATTATTATTCTTACTTTTGTATTTTCCAATAAATTTTTTCCTGTTAGCATATCTTACATTTGTTGTTAAACGTTAAATACAACTTGATCTAAGGTTTTTAAAATGGTCATGGTATCACCTCATATTTTTATTTCTTTGTTAAAACATTATTTACTGAAAACCGTGCAGTTTATGCAATCCCTGCAAAATGTAATGGTGTTTTTTAATAATTTATTCAAATTAGCGTTATTTTGTGACAATTAGCTTAAATTGAATCATGTCACTTAACAGTTAATATTTTGATTATCTGGTAAAAGAAACATGTAGGTAAAATGTTAAACATAAGTCCAAATCCTGCCTTCATTGCTAACTATTTAATCGATACTAATACGCACAGTTTAAAATTTTTCTTTGAAGTAATGCTGTTGATTACGAAGGTAGCTTTCGCGTGTAATTGGTGATCGTCTATTATGGAAATGATCGGTCTATCTTCTTGTAATTAACATTCTTTGAGAACGGATGCAACTTCCGCTTTACAGGTGTTTTAATTATGTTTGCATTTCCTCTAGGTGACCATGGAGAGTCATTCCAACAAATGTTTACTCTTGTGATTACCGATGGAATTAAAACAATTATTATCATTACAAACCACGTGTTTGCTTGCTCTTGCGTGGTGACTGTTGGTTTTTTGTTACGTATATAGAAACTAGAAACTCAAGTGAGTGGTATTTAAGAATAATTTGATTAATCAATCTACTATTATTATATTCCTCAACTCTTCTATGTGTTAAATTAACTCGTATAAAAGAAGTTTTAAAATTGGAAAAGTATTTTCAGGCGTTGTCTAGTAGGTAAAATAATTCATCCAGATGAATCTCACCCACGTCAGTAAAGGTTTTAGCTCTTATACTTCATAAAAGTTAACAAATGGAATAGTTTTGGAAATTTTGATGTTTAAACATCGGCATAATGGTAAATGTTACACAGTGTGTAAAGCAGCCACTTAAATCAGACGACATGTCATAAGCTCTGTAAATGCCCATACTTCAATATTCCCTTCTCAAACGTGTTTTCCCTCTCAGTTGAAATAAATATCAGCTGATTACTACTATCAATGTTTTACCTGTAAACTATTTGTTGATTATTAAAACGACTGACATATTTTGTCTTGTCTTGTGTAACAGCTTTGTAGTTTTGATTTTAAATTTAAAAATTGTATTTTTAATTTTTTAATGTTCCATACAAAAAAATACCACTTAAACTAACGTTGTCACGACATAAACAGATTTAATCATAAAATAAGTATTGATTGTTTTTAAAAACGTATTATAACTATGTACATACATAATGGCGTTTTACGAGCATTTTTTTTTGCTACTGAATTTTAACATAAGAATGTCAGTTAGGTCCCAAATCGGCAAATGAGTGTTAGTTCTAAGGGCCTGATAAAATTAAGCGTTTTATACGTATATATGTATATTTATTATGATTGTTTTTTTTCTTACTATTCTTTTATTTATTTTATTTCAAGCAAAGTAAACCCAAAATACAAAGGATGATACAAAATATATACTCAAATATTAGTCTTGTCAGTATGAAAATCGTCACAATTAACGAAACGTACTATGAAAGCAGTCTACCACAACATAAAAAATATTCACATGTTTTTAATTAACTCTTAATAGGCTGTGCTACAAATCCCTTTGCAAACAAACGGTGCTGTAACATTGCAAAGGACATAATATTTTGAAATACTGGTATTTTCAAACAAAAATTTAACGTTTATGCTGTTTAACAACGTATTTTCCTAATTTATAAAAATAGTAATATAATTTACGCATTGTACAGAAAAAAGTGACTTTTTTTTTTTAAATATGAGAGATATATCAAGTCTTGTTGTCTTATGTGTTATCATAGCCCACACAGGGGTTAAAAAAACATTTTTCACTTGGTGGTCATGAAATTTTATAATTATGATTTATAAATAAAACAATCCTAAGTTAGTAAAAGTCCTGACGATGAGCCAGTAACCTCATAGCCGGTAAACGTATAACTGTAAATTACAGTGTTTTATACAAAGTGGTACCTAAATAAATTAAGTAATATTCTTACTGGCGATATTTATATATTACAGCCCTGTAAATGCTTAGATTTTCATATTTCCCCCTCAAAACTCTTACTCCTCTCTGTTGTAATACGTTTCAATCGTGATACATTTCTAGGGAGTGGAATCCAGCCTTGACTGCAGATATTTCCACATACCGAGAATATTGTCAATCTTTCAAATTACATCCATCAAAAATTGTAAACTACATTTTTTATTGTTGGGGTTGTTTTTCCTTTCTAATGTGAATACTTAATTTGTTCTCAAGGATTCTGACATGATCTGGTATTGATGACGACATTTATTTGGCATAAAACCAGCGTTGTCATTTGTGTTTTATTCCGAATTCCACTTCTGAAATTCCTATTTACGTACGGTACAACATTAACAATGAAGGTTCGACGTACTATAACTGGTTCTCTTATTGTGTTCCGAGTTTGCTAGTACTAAGTACCGGGTATTAGGGCTCCATACTGCTGAACAAACTGATCTCAGTCAATGCACTAAACTGCTAATGCGGACCACTTAATTTTAAATGCCGAACAAATATTTGATCAAGGCAAAATCGTGATTTACTGCTTCTCCCTTGTCCGTTTCCAAACTTAACCATTTGTTGATGTCGTGTGTTAAAAATATATAAATTGAAATGTAGATTTTATTAAATTCAATTGGTGATTTAAATATATAATATAAAATATAATTTTATCCTCTGCCTCGTTTTTTTCGCTCGAATGATTTACCTAATGTATGGAAGAATATGTATTTACAATTTCTAGATTTATATTTGTTATGATATATTAAAAATGATTTTTTTGTTTGTTGTTTGCAATATTGATTTTCAATTGAGATGACTGTAACATCTTACCGAAACAAATGCGAAAAATACACATTTTCACGAATCTACCATATTAATATTAAAAAATATATATTTCTTTAAATATTTAAGACAATTTTCTTGATAAAACGTTAGAATTAGTAAAACTACTCTTAAAATAGTGAAATTGATATAGGTCACGCATGGAAAAAAAATAATAATAAAACAGAATGACTATTTCATCATATTTCTATTGTCTTATATTTCATTTAAAGATTCTTCTCATCGTTTCTTTGAATCCCATAAAATATGGATGTGTATATTTGTTTTTCCTTTTTTAAAACAAATTTGAAGACATCTGAGCTTAGAGTATATACATCTGTATATACTCTAAGCATCTGAGCATGTTTTTCCTTCTTTATTTATTTTAATTCTTACCTTTTAATTACTTTAACATTTTATTTTTTAAAAAAATATTATTTCCATGTGTAAATACTAACTACAAACTTAATTTTTTTTTTTTCTTAAATTTTAATTTTTAAACAACTTTCATTTACGCTTATTTTTCTTCTCTTTTTTGTACTTTCATTGATAACCTTACATATAATTATTAGATTATATGGGAACTTCACTGGTCCATTAGAGTTAATTCTAACTGCGTACAATATAAAACTATGTAACTGTGCTGTGTTTCCTGGATAAAAGAAAAATAAAATACCTAAAAATAACAATTTTTATTGAGTATTGAATGCATTTTCTTATTCATCCGCTCTCACATAAGTAAAGCATGTGGCCATCATCAGACGTCTCCGGGAGACCCTATCTCTATCCAGTATTCTCGCATTCTTACACGTCAATCCCGCATACGTCATCGGCATTTATTTTAATATTTTCCGTTGTCCTTTAATTAATTTCGCATCAAACTTATATGCTTTTCTTTTATAAATAATATGAGTTCAGAATGAATAAATCAATATCCTTCTTCTTCCGCACTGGTTTCGTTTCGCACTCGTGTCTAGTGTAATTTCACGCAATATTAATCTACAATTTCAGATTCTCAGTCTTCTGCAATCTTGTTACAATATTTCTTCTCTTCTTCCTAAATCGTGTAACCGTAAATTAATAAAATAATACGTACGATGTAAAACATTATGTGTACATAAAGCCACGGTGACTTGCGCCTGCGCAACTCTAAAGTTTAGCAACCTTTTACGCTTGGTTACTGGTAGGAAGATGTGTCTTAATTATTTATTATGCTTCGCTGTGTAGAGTATGTTGTATTAAAATCTATACATCCAAATCTGTACCGCAAGTAAAAACATTATACATATCACAGTGCAACACATTTCTGTGGTAAAATTAACAATATTGCGTTACGTAGAAATTACAGCAAATGATGATTCATGTAATAATAAATTACTTTGATTATCTATGTTTGGGTCATATACCTACTGCGGATGCCTTCTGAGAGCTTTACCTACGCTTGCCTACTTTATCAGGTTCTCTACGTCCTGGATGTCTACTGCTGACAGTTCGTCGGCATTTCAAGTCAGAATTACGGGACGCGATCCCGATACTCAGGATTTGGCAGCCGAAAGAGAGGCCTAAAGGCTGTTTGTGGGCACCATATTCTCCAAATATAGAGTAGACATGGAATGATGATGATAACGACCTATGAACGTTTTATGGAAAATCTATGTTTTTAAGTTTTATTATCGAACCACTCGAGTCATTTTTTAGATTTTTGGTTATTATATTATATTGTAAAAGTATTTCGAGTATATTCAAACATAGCCAACTCATTTGTTTCTGCTAAGAAATCAGTTAAAAACTAATTCAAACTCATTCGGTTATATTAATCGCTCAAAGACAAAAATAGATTTGCTCAGTTAAAATTACAATGGAGATAGCCAAGTTATCTATTTGTCTATTTCATATATGTACAATATTTCGATATAGGTCTAAAATCTATTATCTGAAAACAAATTCTGGATTCCCATACACGAGCTTTCTATTTGCGTTTTATTTCAATGCGCCACTTATGCACAATTACAATAATTGCAAATAGGATTGTTCTGTACAGGTACTCTATGAGAGGAGAGTAACAGCGCCGAGCACTATTGCACAAATACCAAAATCATTTGTTTATGGTTTTGCTTTCGCAGATTTACGATGTTTTGTTCTTAGTTTCAACTTGAGTATGCTTCCTGTACGGTTCGTTCAAACAATATCTTGGTTAGGGAATTAACCAGGTCATAGTGTAACAAAAGCTTTCCTTACAGATAGAAGATTATGCCTATGACTTAATCGTCAATTGAGGTTTAAAATAAACATATTTGCGATTGTCAAAACTTAGGTTTGATCTCAGTTTGGATTTTTCATTTTATTTTTTAGCAACACATTATTTAATCAATATTTATTTATAATACTGGCCCTAAAATGACATCAATCATTCAATAAATGTACTTTAATGCAATGTTACAATTATTAATAATATTTTCAATGTATGCCGCCTTTTTATTATTATGACACATAAATAATATATATAAGTACAATATTTGTCTACTATCTACCATCGTTCCCACGCTCCCGCGCATTGGTCAACCACCTAGTACTAAAAACTTACAGTTCTCGTTTATTTTAGCTTTTTGGGCTCAAAGGTTCAAACTTACAAATACAAGTAAGCCGAATAATAAGCGTACCTACAAGGCTTACTTACGACTTATGGATGCCTCTGCTCGACCTAAGTGGAGTAATCATTCGAAGCATTGATTGAGATTTAAAGTGAGTCTGCACAGCGTGAATCCAAAACTTTGACGAATTGTATTCGACCGGTATAATTTGATCATATATTTTTTGTTGAGAAACGGAAGTATAAAAAGTCCGTGCAAATATGTGAGAAGTATACGTATGATTGATGTTCTGCTTTACTCCGATTTCTAAATGTAATTCCCCTTTGGCCCGCGCTAGAACCATATAACAAATGGAACATAAAATGTAGTGGAATTTTGTTTTCAATACTCCTATTTGTTACGTTTACAATGCCCAATTACCTTTATGTACAATTCAACTATCCAACATTGAGAGCAGTTCTACAATGTAAGCAATAAAAGCGTGCTCCGGAGTATCATTACGTTTACATACTTTAAAACCTAATTGTAATTCTTAAATCACTCAGTTTTAAATGATCACCTTTTCTACCCAAACTTGTCATGATTGTAGAACAACGACAGATGTGCGAAAAATGCGTCGTTGACTTTCTTTTATATTTGATTTTGAAAATGTTATACATTGCCTAATTTTAGGTTTGTAAAGTATATATATATATATACACATATATATAACTAACCAAAGTATCAAACCATATACTTCTTTACTTATCAAGTTGTGACATAAAGTGTAAAAAAAAATAAACCGCTCTTTTGTAAAGTTGAAGAAAATCACGTGCGTATCACAATCACAAATATCAAACAAAATTATTTATTTGAACATTTTATCATATTTACATTTTTTATTAGAAACTTTGCCCAGCTTACAAGGATACTTACTACCCCGTTCCAAATCAGGCAATTACATTTGAGTACATTATCATTAACATAATAATTAATCAAGTCGTTTTAAAGAAAGAAAATACAAAATAAGAACTTGCTACAAAACATATATATATACATGAAGAATATACAAGTTTACTCAATAAATATGAAACTTGCTTATTGACTGTTTTTTTTTTTCACCATCTAGTAAGAATTTACAATCCACGGTATACATCAACCTTTCTAAATCCCCACGATCAATGTAATGAAACAGCGAAATCAACACTTTCTTCAATTCTGAACATAAACTTATACTTTAACTAAGCTAACACTTACATATTAAACTGTCTTATTTTAAAATTGGGGATATGATAAACGAAAGATGTGGGATTTCAGTTGAGATCTGAACTGACTAGGACTGTCGAAGATTCGCAAGTGTGAAGAAGGCTATTGGTTCCTGGCAAAGGGGCCAGCTGCGTCATAAGCACAGTCTCCAAATCCACTTAGTGTTTGGGCTGCGCCCGAGTTCAACATTTTTCCTCTGCCTTAATCAAATGCTGGTCTAGGGATAAAATTCTTTGACATGTATTTTTCCTAACATGGGTCCGATATATATCTTTGAGCCATTTCACTGCAAAGGTTATGATTAATTCTATGTGGGCTTTTGAACCTGTGAAATTCTCAAATACCATTATAATTAGTTTATAGAGAGATGCACTGGTAGTAAAATAAATCTCAAGATTTATCTAAAAAATACATTTTGTAATGATTTTCTTGCAATTTTTGGTTTGTAAAAGTTCACTAAGAATCTATGTATGTAGGTTACACATGGCGCTATGTATAAATACATTTCCGCAAATTATTTCACTTTACTTTCACATACTTTTGAACTTGAACGAATAAATCGTAATGTAAGTTATGTAGGTTCATGCATTCATTATTATAATAAACATTTATTGATTTCAAATTTATTTTATTTACTGGTAGATTTATCAAAACGTTTCATTGAAAAGTGAATTATCGTAACGAAAATAGACGAATAAAAAGTATTGTTCTTAATCATGATCAGAATTGAAGGTCGAACAATAATGTTCATGGTGTTCAGAACTGATTTAATCGGCAATCAATTATTTCATTTTGACTAGAATTGATTTAAGGTTTCAATAATTTAGTTCAACGTTAAACATCAGTAAGTATCCAGCATTTTATATTGTAAGTAGCCTTATTTGACTTTATAATGAGTAATGAATGAGTCGAAATTTAACACCGAATTAGACATGATTAAATTTATTTTTGTTATTCAGTATTGAAATGAATAATTGTACACTATAACCCCCTTTTAAATTAGAAGTGATGTCACAAACATGTTTAATGTCGCAATAAAATATAATTACTATTAATTACATCAGTATGTTTACATAATTTTATCTCTTATAGATAGTGTGAAATTATAACGAATCCGTCCCACATTGAATTTTCATAATTATATGTCCTAGACATAAATAAAGTAATGAGGTAATTTTATTGTTCATCTGTTTGATTTTTAAGTAATGTCTTTTAATTCAGATGGTATTTGCTATCGTAACACTGTTATCAGATTATTCTTGCCTTTGAGTAACGGTATACCAATGCGGCAGATGAAATTTGGGTCAGGAATAAGGTATTTTGAAAGCCAATAATTGGCCATTGCAAAATTTCACCTGTAAAATAAATGGTTTTCGTCGACCATGCCAGAAATAACATTCGGGACGTCAGCATGGTAGGTTAACGTACTAACCTGTGCGCCTTGAGGCTTACTAATTTCCAAAAATAATAACACTAACAAACCGTCATGTCGTTTCCCCTGATGGGTAGGCAGAGAAGGTAGAACGCCACATTACCATGTCTTTGCACACAAGGCTCGCTTCCCATACATCCATGCACGCACGTCGATTTTGTCGACTTTTGACATGTCTATCTTTAAGTATTAATTAAAGCTTTGCATACTGCTCGGATCTCGACATTCGTACATTGTTTTTACTTGTTTTTCCGATTATATATTTAACTTCCTTAGATACCGTATTTTTCGGACCACAAGACGCACTTTTTTACTCTGTAAATTCAACCAAAAATTGGGGTGCGTCTTATCGTCCGCAAAATACGGTAAGCTTCGGAGCCAAGACACCACTGTGAACGTGATTTTATCCTGCCAAAGCTTAATCTGTAACTGTCTATATTTATAAAAACTCTCGAAAAGACTGGACTAATGTGAATTTGTCCTCTTTCACCAGTCACGTTGCGCGAGCAGACTTAGATTTGGAAAAATAAAAGCACGTACGTAAAAAAAAATGGTCCAATAAATCTGTAGACATGAGACATGAGTCACGTCCATTAGCTATGCAGCGTGATCGAAAGGGAATTCGGCACTCTACTTGCTTTTGCTCTGACTACCTGTGAGCTATGAGACAGAGTACTCTTGTATGACTATCAATTATCAACGATTCTCCAACTGATATTTCAAGATTAATTTTTATTTTCGTCGTACGCATTAAATCTATTTCAGTACAATCAATTCAATCCCTTACATTTTTCGCAGTGCTTAAAATTTCTACGTTAACTTTATTTTCGCTTGTTTAAAATGTTCGCAATTTATATACATAGAAGCGCGTAAACGTGTTAATGGCGCAGTATGTTAAGAGTTACTTTCATAATAGAATAAAGTCATATTACAAAAAAATATTTGCATACATTATGATATATTTTAACGAAACCTGTTCTTTGAACCATATTATTTATTCATTGCTACCAAAGGTAGATATATTAGCAACGAGAAAATATTTAAAAAGGCTGTAAAAAAATGGATAGTGGAACTAAGTAGAAGTAAAATGGATTGTCTCATTCGCCCATACCAATATTGAATCAACTGCTCCACAAGTGTATGGCTTATGTTAGGTTTTTGTTATTTTCATTGTGTGTTTTGTAATATAAATAATATAGATGTACATAAATACCTAGTTTTTAAAACTGTTTGAATATTCGTTAATTATCTTTGTTTTTTAAGTTAGTCTTCGTTGTTTATTCTTAAATGTAATTTCAAAAAAGTATATTGTTAAGTGTTTTCGGCACGGGTAACCCCAGCGAGGTCACATTATTTTTATTATTAATTAGTATGTAAGCGAAAAAAGTGAATAAATAAATAAATAAATAACCATTGATCATGATATCAAACGCAATAATGTAGAATTATTAATTTGTTTTTTATTTATGTGAGCCATCTATGTAAATTTTAGTAACAACACTGATGTTTTTTGACACTGAATTAAACGAAAAGACAGCTTCATAAATTTACTTAATGTATAAATTTTTAATGCGTCACACCATAAATGGATACATTAATATTTACCCATGGAATAATGAAATTTACTTTGAAAATGATATTTTTAAACGGTATTCGTACTGAGCATATATTTTTCAAAGCAAGTTCAATGCTATGGAAATTGGATGTAAAAAAATATTTTCTTACGCGTAGTAAAAATTAGAGCATTAACTTGTACGACAAGTTTCTTGATGAAAAAAAGAATATAAATTAATTTAGTAAAAAACTAACTACTTTGAACGATGTCACTATTTTTTTCGAATCAACCAATGATAGAGTGTCGTGATAGATTTCCGGTTTACGGGAAACCAATTCGACAAACAGTAGTACTCACCGAAGAGAACTTGTGACGTCATACGTGGAGTAATTTCAAAATTACAAAACTTTACAAAATCATAGCACTTATAATACGATACATAAATATATGTATGTATTTTTTTCTTAAAACCACCGAACTTCCTTATTATTGTCTAATTTGTTTATTTTTTATAAATTACAGTACTAGCAACAATCACATAGACACATACAAAAAAATATAAAACCGGGTCAGCATAACTGTCTACATCACGCAATTTACAAAGTTAGTCATGTTACACGAAATGAAGAGTACTTTATGAGGTGGTTTCTTTTATCTTTTGTGATTTTATTACGAGATTTCCATTCAAACTATTTCATTATCCATTTGGGAATCTTATGACAGAAGTTCAGTATTGTTGTGTAGCGTCGGCGCCACCTTCATGCATTATTCAGCAAGAGGAAGGCAGGCCGGCGAACAGCGCAGCGCCGGCGCGCGGCGGGCGGGAAGCATAACGCACATGGCGATCAACATTTCCACGGAGGCTTTGCATGTCAACCCAAACATTCTTAATCGCTAATGGATTGCTTTTCGGTTACGCCACAAGACTCCGAACACCGGCCTTACGAGCGCCATACTGCATTATTCATCGAGCCCCGGAATCTAGCGATATTGTGCAACCGATCGAATCGAAATGTGTCTGTGCGTTGTCGAATATTTTCGCCATTTTACCATGTGACATGATATCAAAAGGTCAACCGATTGAAATATTAACCCCTCTATTATGTTTTCACTCTTGAATGTCGTAGCTTTTAAATATATCATAATATTGTATAAGTTATTATTGCTAAATATATTGATGTAATTCACTCTCAATACGCATTTTACCCAAGTAAGTTAAAATCACAATTTTTTTTTAAAACCTTACTTTAAATGTGGAAGTTTTAAGGGAAATCGTGATTTATTTATAAACGATTTATGTAATTATGTTTATTACGAAAATGTTTTGCGATTTAAATATAATTTTATGTTAGTGCATGAATCATCATTAATAATTAGGTGGTAAATAATTGCAACAAACTGTCATGATAATTGGTCAGTGTTATCAAAAAACTATTTATTTTTTAAATCGGTCGGACATTAATATCTCACAATAATTGGCTAAAAGCAGCTTGACTTTACATGATTTTTATATAATATTTTACTCACTATTTTATCACCGTCGTAAGAACGTGATATGAGGTATATACGAGTATAGTAGATCTGTTAAATTATGTATTTTTACTAACGGTTCTTTGGAGTTAGCTAAAGCTCCTGTTTTTTAGAATAGTAAATAAATGTATTCACATTATGTTAATTTATTTAGTTTATATTATATTATTTATCCCAAGTGACATTTTTTCAAACGGTTTTAGAATTTCCATTCCGTTAACCTTGTAAATCAAAACCGCAAATGATGCATATATTTTTTCAATTGCTTATATGTTCATTTTTTTAGCAAAATTTATTTATTTATTTATTTATTTATTTATTTATTTACGGACAAAGTCCATTATAAACATTACAATTAAAAGAAATTTTTACAAAGGAATAAAAAAATATAAGGAACAGAAATAAGCAGCAAAGACAGATGATAGATTTTTTAGATTAAGTAAAAAGCATAGGCTAACTATACAGATTCTTTAGCTGATTTGTAAAGAAAGACATCCTTACACCATAATAATCAAGATCTTGATGATCGTTCACCCGCCTGATCATTCTGGGCAAAGGCGACTGTGCACCATAATTGGTCCTGTAGTGACCGAGGAAAAGCATTTCATTATTTCTTAGTCTACGGGTGGGAACGTTAAAAAGAATCTTTTGCAAAAATATGTTTGAAATTTATCCTTTGTCTAGTGAGATTGACATTTATCGCAGCAGAGAGAAAGGAGCTTGGAATTCTAGGCATTTTCAGGGTATGTGTGATATGTGATTGGCTGGTTTAAGTGATCACTTTACACACTGTCTGACATTGCCATTCTGCTTATGATTGAACATATTTTCTCAGATATTTTTAGACGTTCCTAGTAGGTAAAATAGTTCAGTCAGATGAATCTCACCCACATAAATAAAAGTTTCAGTTCTTTTACTAGTCAGAGATTAAAAAATAAATTATCAACAATGTATTAAGTATATTTAATTGTTTGAAAAATGATCGATTCAAAACCTTAGGAAGTTATCAAGATCGACATTAAATTTAATAGGAAGCGTGTTTTATATATCTCTCGTTCAGAATAAAAAGTCTCATTAGTAATTTATAACTAGCGCATGTTATTACTTCGGGCTCAAAAGTTTATCATCTCTCGTTTTCACATTGGATAAAACACTTTGTCAGAATTATATTTGGCACTTTGGCAATGAAATTACGAACAATTCTTTGACCATCACCTAGTTTCCTAATTACTAGCTTATTTGTACATTTCAAGATACCATTAGATACCCTTAAAACAAAGACCATCTTACGGTTTTTAGCACATTAGATATGGATTTTAGAAACAATGCTATAATGATCATTATTAGTTTTTAATCCACGTTGTTTTATCGCGCACTGAAGGATACTAAATAGTGTTTATTACTTTTCGAAGGCATTTTAGAGCATAGTAATTACTTGTTAAGGAATCTAAACGCTAGTAATATTTCTGAATCTAGAGCACATTTATTTACACATAATTATGTAGACGTGGACAAAAGTCCCAACTTCATTTGACTAAAGTCCCTTGTTAAGGGGATATGCGGTTGCTCAGCAGTTTGATAAATAGATATTTAAACATAGTTTTTTCGCCACTTTCTCGCAGATGCCTCCCTGAATACTGTGCGATAAAGACAAACGCACATCCGACTGATTATGCCTAAATAAATCGACGTTTCGTTGTCCCGTTTTTCGCACCCTAAAACTGAACCGATTTGGTTGTTTTTTTTAAAAGTAAGAGTATCTCAGAATGAAATTTTCTGTGTTGGTACATTTTGCATTTTTAAAAAATAATTATCATATTTGTATTCCGTACGTCCGAAGACCGCAGATAAAACCGGGCGTTTTTTTTATTTTTTGAATATTTTTTTTTCTTAAATTAGCTTATATTAAAATTTGTAAATGAACTAATATTCACACTCACTTTAGAAACATTTATATTTAATCATATTTCAGTAAACAAGGCATTTCATTCTTCATACATTCCGGCATCTCATCATACATTTTTAAACCTTTATATATAATGCACTATTGGGATTTTGCTTTTTATAAAAATGATTTTAAGTGTTTTTGGATGGTCCTAGTTCTCATAATAAAGTATTTATCAAAAAAACAAAACCAAAGGGACATGCCAATCGTAAATATCTATAGTGTGTAAAAAAAAACACTTCTATAGTGTCATAACCCAGGGAGTACATTCGGGAATGCGTTTGTATAAAGAAAAGTCGAATCGCGTTTCCTCGTAAGTTGAGACGAAAAGCTGTTAATGTTTAAATCGTATTCGAATTTCATCATTATTCCATGTCCGCTCCCTAGTTGGAGCATATGGTGGAACCTCCATGCATCTCTATCGGCTACCAACTTCTTTGCGTCTTCCCAAGTCAGGTTCTCGTCCCAAAGTTCTGACGTAAACTGCCGACGAACAGTCAGCAGTGGACGTCCAGGACGTCGAAAACCTGATGTCTTGTAAAGTAGGCAATCCTGGTTAAGGCTCTCAGGAGGCATCCGCAGTATATGGCCTAGCCAACCATATCGCCGACAGTTGTCACCGGAGTTTGCTGTGTCCGTTCTCTAATTACTTAATTCCTCACAAAGTCAAACCACCGCACACCATAGATTCTTCTGAGACACCTATTCTCAAAACTCAGAATTTTGCTGTTTTGGGCCCAAGTGAGGTGCTACGATTCGCATCCGTAGAGAAGTAAAGGTGTCATGCAGGCGTTATATAGGCGGCATCACAGAGTAAATATCCGATCGCCAGACAGCATTCATACGGTTGAATGTGGCGCCTGCTACTCCTAACCGCACTCCCAGCTCTTTTTAAATGCTGCCATTTTCTGTAACATATACTCTCAGGTATTTTAAACTCTCGGCCCTTTTGATGTTTGGGTTTAAAAGTTTCAGGGGATTTTGAGCATATTTGAATTAAGTAGATTGTAAAAGTATTTTAAATACCGTTTTGTTGTTTTATGTGAAATTGATCTCAATTGATTTCATTTACGTTTCCGTTGTGTGCATTTTTACATTCGTATATAATGTTAAAAATTGCAGTTCTACTTTCCGGTCTACAATCAAAATATCTAAATCTAATTATATTAAAGATTGTTCGTATTCAAATTCACCGTGCCATGAATTTCCCATTCATTCTACGAAATTCTCATTCTACCCGAAAAAAGAAGCTTTAGATTTCCGTAAAAAAATATAGGTTTGATTCGCTCGAAATGCGTCTGATTCGTCACATTCATACTTCGGTAGATATTATCAATGCGCGTCTATGTGTAGGTCAATTAACGTGCGGATATAAAAAGTGCACGGGCCCATTAATAAATATGAGGTCTTGATATAAATAGATTGTGATATTATTTGAAACAGTTATTTTCTCTTTTCCCTCTCGATTTTCGCGCCTGATCATTGATTTTTGCCAGAGAAACGTAACCCTGCTCATTGGACCACTGCCCTGGATCGTGATGACTTCTCTATTGCTGGTGTAATCGTGACTATCATCTCGTGATTATACGTTTCCCAAATTTACTAAATTAACGATTATTGGTTTTCCACGGTGACGTATTTTGCAACACTTCTCCTTTTACTTAAATCGAACACATCTTTCTCGCTTTCGTTTTTCATCACAAAAACCTTAATGGTTCGGCTACTTTCTTCCGAAATTATCTATACATTTGTAGTATATAGATAAACACATCATTATCCTACTTATTACAAAAATGAAACCAAACGGTTGCGGTCGGCTTACCTCTGTTCATGTTTTCATTTCTAGTCTCAATAGGAAAAGCACAATAATATATTTTTCAATATCGCCCGTCTAACTGTCTAAATACATTATATTACGATTGCGTATTGTAATAAAAAATGTACCATTTTTCAATTTTGAGAATGTAACGTGTTTGCGCAATTAACGAATTTCAAACTTGCTACATCGAATCAATAACGTTGCAATCATTATCATAAGCTCGACAGCCCTGGGTGGGCCTTGGCTGTATCCAGGAGTCTCCACCTCTCATGCCGGTTTGCTGCCCTTCCTCTCCAGTTCCTCACTTTCAACGTTGATATCGTTACAATGCACACCTTAAAACAAATCAAACAAGTATCGACGACAACAACGAATGTTCCCTTTAAAAATATTACTTTTATGTGTCTTAATTTAAAAGAGACCCACCCACTCATCATATTGTGGTAAAAATTATACCTAAAACTACCTTCGTGCACAATTTAGTAGTAAAACTCCTACATTCCGAATGTTTTGCTTTTGATGAGAGGAATTATTAGTGTTCATTTGCAATTTTACGACTCCCATCTGTTGTATACGAATAGTAAGAAATGCCAGTATCACGCAAACAATGGGCGACAGTTATGTAATAATTACTCTAGACGTTGAAGACAATAATTATTCGCCGTAATTCCATCCACATTTACTGTATAATGATGTATTCGACAGCGGATCGCAAAAATACACATTTTTAATGTCACCTTCATGCATGGAATGTTTTGATTTAATACGTTTGGTTAAATTAATGTCGTTATTGTTCTACTAGAGTAATTGTTATTTGGAATGGAATACATACTTATTTTGCGGTTTTTGTCACGTAATTGGAAACAGCAGAATTACAGAGATCATTAGATAATATATAAAGAAATAATATGTATTTATGTGTACCAAGTATTTTTAATTTTTAATTAATTTTATAGAATTAAATTATGCCCCGTAGAAGGGCATATACTCGTACCATACAAATGAAAAAAAACAAAAAATTGTTTTATTTAAACGTAAAATGGTGAAACATACATATAGCAACGAGGTAGCATTAAAAATCATTGAATTGTGTGAAATAAGCTTTGTTTTATGTAAAAACAAAAGCAGTGACTTAAAAGAGTTTTGCCTAAAACTTTTTGTTGAATTACTCAAAAAAAAGTAAAATCACGTATACTCTTCTACGTGGGCATAATTCAATTATTATCATTGCATTTATGAAGCCCGAAGTATCTCAACAAATATAAGAATGAAGAATGTAAAAAAAATGCCAAATGTGCGGGGTACCTAAGAGACTGGACATTCTGGGGGTGGAAGAAGGATCGCAAGACCTAGGCTCGGGTGGAAGGACGACGTAAAGAGAGATGCAGCGCAGATTTGCAAATTGGAAGACGGCGCCGGCGCGGCGGCTGAGAATAGTCGAAGATGGAGGTAAAAGTTGAAGGCGGCTAAGACTCAATTTGGGAAGAAGAATATTAAGTTTTGTCAACGAATCAATATTGAATATTTTTTCTTTTGCGTATGTTGAGATTATAGCAATTACAATAATCACTATGCGAGATCAAGTCGTTAAATTTATCTAATAAGCCCGCTACATAGAGAAAATCGTAAATAAATGAATAATTGAATGTGCTTAATCGTTACAGACACAGACTCCATCTGCGTTTGTTTAATTATTAGAATTACCTAATCTAGCCAAGCGCCATGGAGACTAATCCCAGTAAAAGTCTATAATCAGTAATCTGTCTAATCTCGTGGATGTGCTCCGCAATGAACGAGCACGCGTTTCAATTAACTTGCATTTACGCGTTGACTGTAATTTCCTGCGCCACATTCTGCGAATGATTTGTCGTTCACTTCCTTGGCTAACAATAACAGCGCAGTTAGTAATAATGAAATAGCCGACTTTCGTGATTTATGTCGTTTATCGTGAATGCACGTTTACTTGACACCTGTCGGAAGCCTCCGCGCCCGCGAACATTGAAGCCCTGTTCAGACGAGTGACAATTCACAATACGTTTCAGGATACAGTCATATCTTGTCGAGATGACGAGAAATCTGAAAGGTACTGCAAACTCCGTCTGTACATTACTTGTATATATGTTTTATGTATACTATATACTAAAATATTTGATTGGATGTATTGTTTAATGGTATTTAGCCAAATAATCTCCTCACGCAGACATTTTTTATTTCTCATATAATATACTAGTTATATGTGTACTAGTGAAAAATATGATCTTTATTATGTTTTGTATTTTTAACAATTTTTAATTTTTATTTTTTTCGATTTTTTCATTTCTAATATTTCAAAATTTGAAAATTGATTTTATTTTATTACTGGGTATACATTATAATGTAATAAATTAATAACTTATGTCATCTGCTGTGGAAAATGTATAGTGACTTTTTTTACAATTTAAATTTCTATTATTTTTATATTCTGTATGCATTTCATGTAAAAATGGTTGTTATTTTTCCAAATTAATAACAATGTAAAAATTCATAAATATTGTAAACCCTTTGAAGCCATATCGTGCATGCGCAGAGATTTTTCCGCGTTCTTGTTTGCTTACCTCAAACTCGTGACATTTTTCAGTGGAATGTTTTTTCGGTATCAAACTTAATGCTTTACCTTGCAGATAGTTTCTCTTTTCTCTTATGAATATAAATGTTATTTTTGCACAGGGTATGTAAAAAATCCCGCAAGATATCGGATCCTCCCAAGTAAAACAACCATGGACTGATTGATTTTACTGTGGTAAAGATGCATTGTATAAATATGTACGCGTTAGTTTCACCCTACGCATCAATAATTAGAAATCGCTTAAAACTATTTGTACGGAATCCATTTTGCTCCCGTAATATTATGTTCGCGGTTCGTCGGCCATTCGTAATGATAATAGAGAATATTTACCTATTTCATCTTGTGCCGTAATTTTACGTTCATGAAATAATGCATAATGCCTTCGGATGAAATCTGAATGGAGCAGCATGTCGCCGATTGCATTCAGCAGTCGGCATAACAATCAACAATCATTCCGTGAAAGCGGTAGCGTGGTGGATTGCGGACGAGTATCCACCAATCGCCAACCGCCAACCGAAGACTATTATCAATATGTATCTCGTAATTTATTTCGGAGCACGTAGATGTAGAAAGCTTCGTACAGCACGTTGTGGTAGATCGGGAAAGCAAGGTGCATATCAAAATATTTACCAACGTATTTAATAATGCAGCAGTTACAGGCTACACACACTCTAAATGAATAATTAAACTACAAAAATGCATCATAAATGTTATTTTTAAGGAACCGAGAAGAATTTAACTAATATACGAGGCATATCCAGAAAGTAAGAGTACTCAATTTTTGTACTTAAAAAAAAATGTATTTTTAAAAAATTACAGTACATTGTTTGTATATATATATGACTTATTTTTCCACGTAGTCGCCTTCCCGTTATATGCACGTTGTAGGTCTTAGCACAAGCTTTTTAATGCCGTCCTCATAGAATTTTCGTCCCCTTCAAGACCTCTTGTTGCACCTCCTCATCGGTTAATTTTTTTTTCCGCCTATGTATTCACATTTTCACCTTCAGGAAGGTGAATATATAAAAATCTGAAGGCGCTATTCAGTCAGGGAATTCCGCAGGGTGGTTCAAAATGACTTAATCGCTCCAGGAACTCGCGAGCACTAGCGACCCGATTCAATTTGCGCTGCTCTGTCAGTTGTTTTGGGACCCATCTTGAGCACAATTTTCGATATTCCAGCGTTCCTGTAATTGTTTCGTACAACAGAGATCTGGAAATTTGTGGAAACATCGTAGACATTTCACCTACTGTCAATCGGCGGTCTTCACGAACAGTTTTGTCGATTTTTGCACCAACTCATAAAAAAACTCTTAGCCATGTTCAGAAAAATATTGTACAATGCTCTGTTTCGATATAATACGAATACTCTTCTATGTGTGAAATAGATCCAGAACCATGGACAAGTGTTTTTGACTCGATGGCTACACTTAGGTAAAAACAATTGCCTACCATGCCCGAGGCCCCGTGTTCGGATCCTTGCAGGTTCGACGTGAAAT
The DNA here is from genome assembly GCF_059751315.1 of Micrasema longulum. NCBI lineage: Eukaryota > Metazoa > Arthropoda > Insecta > Trichoptera > Brachycentridae > Micrasema > Micrasema longulum. Next base: position 760,687 of record NW_028277767.1, read on the forward strand.
ATTTTTTAGATTTCTCGTGGTTCCTGGTCTGGCACCTAAAGCGTGAGATTTATCATCTTGCCTTTGCGAATTTAACAAAGGTCGGTAAAGAGCTGCGATTGGAGTGACAAAGCAATGCCGCGTTGAGTGTGGATGAGTGAATGACGATAATTAAGGTAATATCGTGTGTATTTTACTTTTTTAAACTCTGTATACCAATTTAAATGCTTCATAAACAGTTTCACAGTTTTAAAAAAAAAAAAAATAGGAATCATTATAATTAGTTGTTACCTCTATACAAAATTAAAAAATGTGTCCGTTCGTATTTTTTGTATTATTTATGTTATAATTACATATTTATGATATTATGTATTTCGTAAGTATAATTATTATCTTACATATTACCTACGTCTTTGGTAGTTTGATGGTTTGGTTCACCTAACTTTTTGAAATTATTTCAAATTTAACAGTGTAAAGAAAAAAACTTTAAAATAAAAATGATACTTTTTTTTTATTTCCAGTATTGATAATATTTTCTTAATGCATTATTTTAATCCCTTTATAAATTACAGTGAAATTTTTGAGAAGGTGATATGGCAATATAGGTATTAACAGGGCTTATGACCTTTCATTGGCTGGTTTACTTCACAAAAGTCAACAGATGGAAGAGTTAAAGAAATGTGGATGTTTAAACATAGGCAGAATGGTAAATGTTACGCAGTGTGAAAAGCGGCCACTTAAACCAACCAAAAACGGGTCATATGCTGTAAATGCCTAGACTGCCATATCACCTTCTCAAAAAGTTCACTGTAATTTGTAAAGGGATTAAAATCATGCTTTTAGAAAATATTATTAATACTGGAAATAAAAAAAATTATCATTATTATTTGAAAGCTTTTCATTCGTTAAACTTTGAAAAATTCTTTTTTTTTTATAAAAAGCTTTTTTTTATGGATTTAAAAAAAATATATAATTTGAAAATGGAGAAAATCCTTTATGTCTTAGACTAGCACCCCTTCAACAAACCCCTAACCCTCCCTTTTTTAACCACTTTCCTTGTCCGCGTCCAGTGCGTATCGTTTCGCTGGTCGAACAAGTTTTTTATCTCTTTCTTTTTTTTATTAAAAAATGCGATTTCCAAATTCATTTTACGCCGGGGTTGCGTTCCGAGAGACACCGGCGTAAAATGAACACAAATATAATGGAAGATATAAGGTTAGGTTCCGAACAACCTAATATGTTCAATTAATACATATCCTATTTACATTCAAAACAAATAATAAATGTGCGTAATAAACACAGTTTAAATTCGATTTCAAAACAAATAATAATCTCTTGATATAAATAATTATGTTTTTATAATAAATCATCAAATTTAATTTGCTTTGATTGCTGCTTCCTTCCTTGCTAAATCATAGCATAAACTATACATATTTGAATATTATTTTAATAATAATAAAATAAAAATATAATTATACCTTTTTATTTTTTTTAAAAAACAAAACGAAAACTTACTCGGAAACAATTTCACACACGCAATAGGCTGCTCGCGTACCCGGTAATAGAATAAAACCACGTGTAAAAGTGTGTCTGCTATTAGAATCGTGGCGCCTACTGTCGTCTGGTGTCGGCCGAACCGGGGAATCCCACGCCGGCACCAACCGGCATAGTTGTAAATCGGCGTAAATCGAACCGGCGGCGGCGCAAAACGACGTTTACCTGTATATCATAAAAAAATGTTCCTCTGAAGTTTCGCGGTATGGTTCTGAAAAACCGTGTATATTTGGGGTACTTTAATATCGACGGTTTTTAAACCAAAAGTGCATAATAAAGGTTTCACCAAACGAACCTTTCCGGCCTTTTTTGACGCTAAAGAATAAGACTGTTCAGTCACTGGTCACTACTGAGATATTTTGTACAGGCTACTTGCGTATTATTGTTTTACGACACTGTCTCGTTGCGTACTGTCCATTGTGATTATTGCGCTGCGTCGGTGTAAGATTTATTAGGATGGATTCTGCGTAAATATCTAACTTTCTCATTCGCTAATAGCATTTTAATGTCAACTAGCGTAACGCTAAAATTACTACGCGTTTATCGCGCCCGTCACCAAATACACGCTCCAGACTTTACTTTGTTCACATTAGAACCGCTGACTATCGACCACTTGATATTATATAAACTCCTCAGCTATGAAGTAACTTGATCAATTATTCTTATTCTTGAAATGTCTCATTAATAAAGCTCTCTGTATTGATATATACCTACATAATTACGAGACTTATGTATTCTGAAATCTACGTGCATCAATTAAATTAGTGAAATTTATTGATGGAAGCTTATTGTAGATTATACTTAATTATTATTGAATAAAATGTTGATTGAAATATTATTTAAATCCATTCCATCCATCCATATCATTTGGACTAAGGCAATAAGCATAATACTATTCCCACAATATTGATTTAATTATCCTTATTGAAATTAAAATCGGAAATGCTTAAAAAGTATTTTTAGCATTTCTTTTCCAAACGGTAATTATCAATTATGCGTAGTTTTGGCGCTGATGATCTTCATATAAAGGAATACATTAGGATACATTGCCTCTGTCACTTCAAAATATTTTTTTTTATCTTCCGTGGTTTTGTCTTGTACGGTAAAGCTATGGGTTTAAATGTTTTTTTTTTACTGTTTGCCACTGATATTTTTTTAAAATTTTGTTTATAAACACAAGTGTTTTATTCTGTTAAGACAAAAACTGTTGGAAAAAAAAATTAAGCTAGGTTATAATGTTAAAATATCCTCACCTTATATTATAGGGCCCTGCAAGTATTTCGATTCTTTTTTAATCGGGCTGTGGTCCCGTGGCTAGTAAGTGTCACGAATTCAATCAAAAGCCAGAGGTTCGAACTCCGCTCTTCTACAACTTGATTCCCATTTTCTTATAGAGTTATTAACGAAACGTTGATCATGGTCGCAACATAAAAACGCATTTTTAAAAAAAAAATCATAATAACGAGACAGACATTAACAGTTGATGAGTTCCATATAGATGCCCATCCATTTACCATGAAATATTGCATTAAAAATACGCCTTTTATTCTTTATTTATAATCCATACCGACCTATTAAGGAATTGAACCTGGGATTTTGTGAATAATAGATTACGCTGATGTTTCCATGACTGATTTAAGCTGTGAGCAACTCGATAAACTTGAACGACTTCAGAATACATGCATAAGGTACATTTTTGGTCTTAGGAAATATGACCACATTTCTGATTATCGTAGGCAACTGAAATGGCTCAAAATTAGACAGCGGAGAGACTATCACTCCCTCTCACTTCTGTTTAATGTACTTCATAGTCCTAACGCTCCTATATACCTGTGTGAAAAATTTCAACGCTTATCAGTTCATGGTTTACCTCTTCGTTCTCATTCTCAAGGCACTCTCTTAATACCCATACACAATTCCTCTTTCTTCTCTAACTCATATAGTGTCCATGCGGCTCGACTGTGGAATCATCTCCCACTCACCATCAAAGATGTTACTACATTATCTCTGTTTAAATCACGTCTGAAGAAACATCTCCTTTCTCTTCCTTAATCTCTCCTCCTTTCCTTTTTCCTCTTTCCGCTTTTTTCCTTTTTCCCATTGAGTAATGGTTTTGATTTAAGGTAATTTATAAACAAATACGTTTATTTCTATTTTTATATATTTTCCACTTTTTAATCTTTTTTTTTTTTTTTTCTATTGAATATGTTCTGTAACTTGAATTATAAAAATAAAACTTTTATTTTATTGGTTGGTTGGAAGAAATTGCCATTTGGCAATAAGCCCGCCAATGTACAAATAACATTATGTACAAAAAGTTAAATAAATAAATAAAACCAAGCGCGCTTATCAATCAACAGCGAAGCGGGCGCAATTATTGTCAATCCTGAATTAATACTAACAATGTTTTATTTTTCTCTTTCAGATATGAACGAGTCTGAGATGAAGAGTAGCGACGCTAGCGGGGGAGAAGGCGGGCACGAGGGGGGCGGAGCAGGAGGGGCGGCGGAGACGGACGACGAGGGTATCGAGAGGGACTCCGGCGACGTCATGGACTATATGCCCAGGCACTTCTTTACCCTCAGCCAAGTCGTCGAGGTAAGAAAGTTTATCATGGCTCCGATTTGTTTTTATCAACAGAACTAATGTATATAATACGAATAAATAATGATCGGGCTTCAGGTACCAGTCCTGAAAAACTAAGAAACAGTGTTGCGTAAAAAACGCTTTTTAAATGAATGATGTATAGTATGTCTTTCTTATCGAGAAGCGAACCCCGGTTTCATGCGTGGTAGTGATACTCGGCAACTACTACACAGTGAAGTGGACAACATTCAATTAGCAGTTTTCCATCGGCTTTCGTAATGAAGCGCATTTTCTATTTTTTTCACCGAGAACGGGTCAAAGTTGAAGGCTTTTCAACGTTCTACGGAACATTATGCATAGCATACATTAATCCATCACGGAATTTCTTTATTCGTGCTGACAAAAGATGCGATACTCTCCGGCCGAGATGGAATTGCAAGTATGGCGCCGTGCCGACCCAGAGGAATGCCAGAAGAATCGGACTGCTTGTTACCATCAACCGTTATTGTTTAGGTCGTTACTATTTTTATGGCGGAATAATGCGATTCTGTTAGATTTGGTATTTTGCCTACGCACTTAGCCGACTAGTCTAAAGGCCTAAATGGGCACAGTTATCAGATTATTCTCATTCTCGTATGCCCTAATATCCCACCGAGACGCACCGGATCGGACATCGCACACGGCAGAAATGAAAGTGAGATTGTACCTTTTAATAGAAACTATTTTTTTGTAATATATCACCGTCGTCGTATTAAAATTCAAACTTCAGTTGTGTACGCGGAATGCTGGCAATATTCAATGTTGTATTTAAACGTGTGTGTTGTTTACTTTCTAACTGGTCCCTTTACAACTAGAAATTATTATTCATAAATTATTTTAACCATGTTTTGTGCCGCTTCGTTTGCACTGAAATCATAAAGGATTAATTTTATTTATCCTACTAAAATGGATTAATTTATAGACACGTATGTTTTTACGGCTAGGTGGCTACGACCTACGCGCATAAGTTAAGGATACAAGTTAAGAATAGTGCTTCTGTAATAAATTTAATTTTCTTATTATATAAAGCTAAAAAGGTAATCTTAATCTATAAACTCCCCGCTACAAGTGAAAACTGATTCTCATTAATATAAATAATAATTAACCTTTTTGATCGATACTTAATCCCCCGTAACACCATTACATACACAACACATTCCACTCACTTTAATCCACGTACCACATTTCACACTCTAAACTCGTAAAACAATAACATCACTTACAAAAATAATATTATTTGAATCTACCTATTTTCATTAAATCTTATTGCCCTTGTTAGAAATTTGTGTTGAGTTGTGTACGTTATCGGTGCTGTGTTAAGTTCATGTGTTTTTGTAATAATTTTTACATATCGTACTACTGAAAAATGAATAAAGTTCTCTTATATCTATGTAGTATACGAACATAGCACTGTTTGCACAACAATAACTATAAGTAAATTAACTTAGAGTATGTAATTAAACAAAATGGTTACATCTTGCTATTAATGTAGTAACATTTATATGTGTCAAGAAATAAACAAATTAAAAATAAGGGATATAACTTTTTAACCGCTTTATTTGTGTTGAGGAATTTGACGTTGTCAGAACATTATACAGCCTTCAAGTTTTGATCTAGAGAGCTTGCAAGCCACATCCAGTACGCACAGTGTAGACCCTTAGAAGGAATATCCTTTGCTTCCCGCTTTTCCTTAGTTAGCTGTTAGTACTAAGGAGAAGCGAGGTATTCTGGAATGAAGCTACGTACTCGTACAGTGTGCTAGTTCAATAAGTTTTTATTGACCGCCTCGCCTGCCGCTGCCGCCCGAACACTGCAGCGTTCATTACACGAGGTTATGCTTCTTGCCGGGCTTAGACGAATGCTTGTTCTTGTTTTTGAAGCATTTAATCAAGTTTGCACCGATTGAAAATAAAGCACATTCTTGCTTACTCTCAATTATTACGTTATATCCAGGAAAAACAAACAGCGTTTTTCTTATTTTTATCAATCCCTTTCGAATAATTATTTGGCCCTTGCACATGTTATCATATATTTTTGAATTTACGAGTATATTTACAAATATACTCTTGAATCTTATATGTGTTTGTTCAATTTATTCAAATTTGTTTCTCACATAATAGTTCTACATATCTACATGCATACCTACAAACAATATTGTATCTTGATTCGGTTTTCTGAATCAACAGTCTTAATTAAAAAAACACGTGACATCTCCGTGTCATCTTCACAATTAAAAATCTTTTTGCACATAGTAAATAGATCCTTGATCTCTAATGTTTACCATATGTCAAGTTCTAAAACTTTGAAATATTTTTGACCGTGAGCACCGCATTTTGCTGTTTATTGATTGATCCCGATAATAATTACGCCATGAAAATAAATTAGTTTAATTTTTAATCAGAGACGAAACCTGTTACAAAGCCAGTCGAACACGTACGTTTCAAAATAGTTGTTTTTGCATATTTCTATATACACTAAAAACAATGTATAACTACGGACGCCCTATCATGTTTTTTGTTTTATGTGATGAATTGATACAGATAGAAAGTATAATAATATGATTGCATCGTGCGCACTGGTGAGTGGTGAGTCACGTGTATACGCATGTTAACTATCTTATTGTTTTATGGGTTTCTGTCCACGTGCCTATGGTTGATGCGCCCGCATGTACTCGTATATTGTATGTACAGTATATTTGCATATCCTTTATTATTATCTGGCGTGTTTCATTGGTCGCGTTTCTGTTTTTGCTCTCGATTTGCGTTTCACAGTCAAGGCCAGCAATGTACTGTCTGTACACTTTGTTTTCCTTTCCTATTGTTTTGTTGTTACCGGATTACTGGAATGGACGCTTTGTTTTACGCCGTGTATGCGGCTGTATGCGGCTGACTGGGGGTGGCGAGTGGCGAGTCAGCAGTTCCTACGTTTCTATCGCGCGGCGTGGGTCTGAACAGATTAAAAAATATCATTTTTTGGCGTTAGCGTGACTGACTTTATTTTATTCTGTAACAAAACAATCGAACTCATATAAAAGAACACTGAGCTGATTACTTTATGGATGTTGTTCATCGACTATTTTGGTTCTGTTATTTCATACTACTGAATAGTCATATCGGTAATACTATACGTAAATAGTATACTTATTTAATTACGTCAATATTGTAGGAGAATTAGTTTCGTTTGAGTTTCTACAAATTCGTTTTAACGATTTCATTTTACGAACTTACAGTCAAAATAAATACAGAACATCCACCCAATCCAACCCTTAATATATTGGCTAAAATTTTAAATAATTTTGATCGCGATGAAGCAAACGCACTTTTTCCTTTTTCCAGCGATGTATTATAGTTTATTTTATTTAACACTGTCTAGAATTTTACAAACAAAGGCGAAGCTAATCAAACCGTTCAATTTTAGAGAATAAGAATAATAATATGGACATATTCTAGGTATAAATACAGAATCATTATGGCTGATGATGATGATATTTTAATATGCATGTATTCTTAATATGTATTAAACATACTGATTTATCTGTATGTCTGTACAATTTAAACAAACTTAAATTTCATTTAGTACGCCGAAAGTCTAATATAACAAACGCATTATTGATATTTTTCAAACAATACAAGTATCTAATCGCGTAATACGTACTTTTCAGACTTATCTCAAGTGGAATATATATTGGACAATATCGATTTTTCTATTTACGTCAGCATTTCAATAATAATGACTTCGACCTTTATCTCATCTCGTTTAATTAATTTTCTATGCACAATATGAATATGGACGCGAACACTACCTACATTGTGGAACAATACCCGAGGCGATATCCGACCTATCGGCTTAGTAGGAAATTAGAGTGGATATAGATCATTCTGGCCATTACTAATTATTTTTATATCCGCGGCGTCCGTCGTAAAAATCACACACTCATGGAGCGATTATACTAACGAGTTTAACCAATTTGCTAGGAAGGGTGGGTGGACGCACGAAGGACGTTTTATATGTTTATATTCATATTAATCCTTTGATATGCCAAACAGTAAATTATTGTGCCCGCGATGGATGACTTGACCGCGAACTTTAAATATAGAATAATATTGTTTTTTGGCAGTGCGTAAGGCGATATTAATTTCATTAGTATGTTTTGATCATAATTTTCCATCAAACACATAACGAAATTTTTTAATTCAAAATGTCCTCGTTATGCATGAAAATATTTGAGTTGTCACGTAAAGCATTCAATCTACCAGTTTGCTTAAAGCTATTTAGTTTAGTTGACGTCAAGACTGGATAAATATAGCAAAATAATAATGGATTCGCTGAAAATAAATAGTCAGTCTTTGTCTGACATTTTTACCAAGGATGTTTAATTTTTTTCCACTATTTTTTCACATTTAAAAACTTAGAGATCACTTTAGGTCGACATACATTACGTACATAGAGGTAGCTTTAGCTAAACAAGTTGACAGGTCACGGTCCTGCCAAATCCTACGTGACTTTTTATAATGTAACAGGTAATCGAATAATTCATACATTTCCTTACAAACGAGATGGATATTCCAATGACATAAACTGCTTAGTCACTTAGTAAAAGTATTATAATTTATCCGTTACAGTTGTTATCACGCGTGAGGTTTCGAGTTAGATTCACGACAAGGTTGACGTGAAATATTACTTTAAAATGAACAAATAAACAAATGTAGTATATTAATATATAATACAAAACAAATTAATAATATTGTAATTTGAAAAATTAATTAAAGGTTTTAATATGCTAAAACTATAGGTTATAATTATTTTGACTAATGTTCACTTGATATATTTACACATATTTAATTGATCATTTTCACGTTTATCGATTTTTAGAAGCATATACAAAATGCAATTTTCTACAATATAAAATTGCTTTTTTGTAAATCATAATTTAGCCTGAGTATGTTCAGTATATATCTCAGAGTCCTTTTCTGTTGAACCTGTTCTCAGGGACAGTGGACAGCTGCTTATACAGAATACTCCACGGAGAGAGAGCTAATAATAAACCAGCGCCATATATTTGGTTCATGAAAAACGCATTGTTACTGAAACAAATGATACCACGCAGAACATGACAGCATACATACCGTTTTTAATTCAAGACAAACATGTCGTGAAATTGAAAACACGCTCGTTTTAAATAATACGAAACGTGATAAATGTTTTTCTGCTGAAGTAACCTTTGATCTAGTAAACAGTTTAATTAGTGACAGAATCCTGTCTAAAAACATTTTCGAGAATACGTGAGAACATCGATTGCATGAAAAAGCTCAGTTTACTATACCAAATCGTCTTCTATTGCATATGAAATACAGAGGTAGGTACTCGTACATACGTTTTATATGTGGCTTTATTTTATTCACTACAGCCATTGATTCGTAATACTCTAAAACTCCCAACTGAGGTAAAACCGCCATTTTCATTCATTGTCACTATTTTCAAGAAAGTAGTTAAGGACGGGATTTTTCTTAGTGGGAGGGATTTGAGTAGGAACCTCCTTGATGATTTTCCGAATGTTTGAGTTTACTGTTTACCATATTGATGTGCCATATATATATATATTTTTTTTTTTTTTAAATTATTTTTATGTTTCTGATTCTATATTTGTGGTAATATATTCATGTGTATGTGTCAACTTATTGCTAGTACCATCTCAACACGGGACTTTTAGTCCCATGGAGTTGGGACTTATGTCTCAAATAATGTACAACAAACTTTTGTATGTAAATAAATAAATTGTATTTTACTATTGTCTAAGATACTCGAGGCAAACCAGTGCAGTAAAACCTCCTCAAATTTCTGGAAAACCTCGTCATTCCGAATCATATGTCCTTCCGTTGAAACATTATTTTTCTACCTCTCCAAATAAAGTGCATTCAATTTAAAACATGATTTTCGCTATCCGTTCGTTCAGAATATTACCTTTTCTCCTAAGTAAAGTTATCTTTATTAGAATTTAAACGATGAATTGTATACGAAAGAAGTTCGCGGTACTTTATTGGTACCTGCGTACTTGAGAGCTTTATGTCCCGCTTGACTATTATGATCTAACACGGAATATTACGTATTGCCTTTAGGTTTGAATATCTTGATTAGTTTTCCTCCCACTTTCTTTACTTTGACTCCCTTCCGGGGAAATATTAATACATCAAACAGCTTACCTCTTGTGAAGAATTAGCGGGTACAGAACATAAGATTAGTAAAGAAAGATAGCTGAATAATTCAATTTCGTCGCAGCTTTACGTCGTTAAGTCATATTGATGTTATTATTTTGGTTGACTGACATTGAGTGTGTAAAAATGTCAAAATCAATTCTGTTGACATTGAAACGACGCCCGCAGAGCTGTACATCTGATTTAAAACCATTCTTTGTAACCGGTAATGTTTCGATGATTTCATTTCCTATGTACCGATTAATTTACAAAAGAAACTCGCTTGAATATTATTTTGTGTGGATACTAATGGCACATTCCAAACGGTAATTATCATTGGATTAAAATAAATGTGCGTACTTCTGTCTGCGGGGAGAATACTCTTTTTAAATAGGTATGCGCAAATTAGGACCTTTCGAGATAGTTTTTTGTTTTCTCGCGAATGTTGTTCACTTTCTTCGAAATCCATTATCCTTTCTCCCGCAGTGAAGCAATACACTGAACTACATCGTCATTAACGTGGCTGACAGATTTATGGGATAATTTTAGTTATAAGTGGATTTCTGATTGAACCAATCAACCGGTCATTTCACATTCGTACTTATTGCGTTTTGCTCGTAGATGTTTGTTTTACGTGTGGTAATACATAAAGGTTTATAATTCTGTCAAGCTCGGTCCCTGGTATTCATATTCAATCCGAGTTTTCCTGTCGTCTTTCTTTTGCCCAGTTAATCGGCCATTTTCCCCTCAGATCAAGTAACAATGTAATCGATATGTCACACGATTTGCACATAATGAATGACAAAACTGGTTACCCCGTGGGCGATAATTTATTCCCAAGGGTATTATGTAACGTGACTAAAATTGGTGAACAGAAATAGACGGCTAAATCAATTTTCAAGTGCTACAAGAAGTAATTTGCACATCGCCCGGGAAGAAATTTTAATGTAGTGAATTCCTCTCAAATCTTCGAATCTGTTATAATACGACTATGCATGCCGTGCTAACTTTTTCTTACGGTAATCTTCCGCCTTTGTGTCTACCGTAAAATTGTATTTTGTGTAGTTTGTGCCTGATTTGATTATAAGCTCGGTGAACTCAATTTAAAATGTCTTTTTAAATGAAATGCGTTATTTATGTGTGTTCCTAAGTAGGTATATGTAAGTTAATCAACTGTCAACATGATTTTCATGGGAATATACTGTATTTAGAAATATTCACGCCCGTGTGAAGGTAAAGTAATGTTGAGTAAAAAAATGGGAATCACGATACTCGGAATAGAAACTATCCATTGCGTTGCTCGTTGGTACGATTTTAATAACATTCTTTTAAGAAAAAACCTACATACTTTTTTGAATATCCAATTTTTATCATAGCAAATTTGATTTGCTTACTGAATTTTTTACATATTCGTATTTACAACAATTAAAAGGTGTTATGTTTTAAACTTCTGCAACTGTCAATTCTATGATGCGGAAGGAAGATGTAAGAGAATTTTTATTGTCGCAATTGCATTCAGATTTAAAACTGCGTGAAAATATTTGCGTAATTTTTTGTATGGTGTTACATTTATGAAACTGAAGAAGTTATCGTGAGCGGGTACCTTTCGCATTACCCGTATATTAAACTGTTATACTAATTGTCCACGCGGTCAAAATACGAGAGGAGTATCCATTTAACAAAATCCAACGGTAAATAGTTAATGCAACGTAATTTTTGTTTTATAATTTCATATTTTTTGCTCGCTCACTTCTGCGTGATTCCGAATTGCTCACAAAAAAGTTTAAAGTTAAAATACAACTATACCTTTTATAATTTCATCTCGATTGCCACACACTCAGTGTGAGGCCATATCGTTTATTTGCAATTGTCTGATTTAATGGGTGGCAGTTGAATCCGCGCTGATTTCTAAAACGTAAGATGAGCGATACGCATTTTTCCATTTTGCAAAAGTTGCATATATCTCTATTGTATTTAGCCACCGAAGGAAAACATATCGATTGCTCTAGAGTTCTAGAGAATGAGCCCCAACCATTAACTTGCGAAATATTGCTTCGAGTATTTTTTTGATATGCATTAATTTCTAAATTGGCGTGCTAAACATTAAATAATATAAAATTACTTAATAATAAAATAAATAAAACAACTTTGTTTTTATCCACTAATTTTTATTTTCCACCGACCGGTTTCATTTATTGGATCCACGTGTAGTATTTAGTGAACATGATAAAAATAAAAAAGGAATCAATTCATAAGTTACGTAAACCTTGACGAAGAAGCTTATTTGCTTAAAAACCGGTCGGTGCAAAATAAAAATGTTTTATTTATTTTATTATAATGAATAACCACAAAGTTAGTGCTTCAAATATAAACTTTTTCAAATTACTTGTTCTTTCTCTTTATAGAATAGGTAGCACCTCACTCAAATTCTAATACCTGCTTAATATTAACTTTCAAATGCAATAAATATGTGGAAATGTCAACTATATTAGAGAATCAAAAAATATTTTGTCAGAAAATTAAAACATAAAGTAAATCAGAACTTTAAATCTTTAACTTTACTAAAATCAACAAATGGAAGAAATGAAGAAATATGGATGTTCAAACATAGGCAAAATAGTGAATGTTACACAGCGTGTAAAGTGGTCACTTAAATCAGCCAATGACAGGTCATAAGCCCTGGACTTCCATATTCCCTGGACTTCCATATTCTCAACAGGGATGGAGAATACCTTAAGGTATTCTCCATCCCTGTTGAGTTTGCGTAATGCTGATGAACATTGCAAAAGTTTATGATTTTTGCCCGTTAATATCTTGACTTAGAAATGTTTGTCTATTGACTGGACTAAATGATGAGCTAGCAGCATTGAACCAATAATATAAATTGAAACGGTTGTTCATTTGATCAGACATTACGCTAGAAGAAGAAAGACGATAGGTTACAACACGGGCTCCATAACTAACTTCATCTCTGCTAAGTAAATTCTACGTTTTCCTAAAATTCCTTATATGATGAATCGACTGTTGGTGCGTATTGGGTAACGTTGTTCAGTTTGTCAATAAATTATTTGTAATAATTGTATTTATTCCAGTATGTATGAATGCACCCACAGTTGTTACGAGACAATACTCCTTCGCATTTCTGCATAGGTCCTCGTTCACTTTGCGCATTTTGACGCCCCGTGAGAACAGGTATGGTGGCTACCGCGTTCGCGCGGATTATTATTTATCACAATATTATTATAACCGCCTTTTCAATATGCGAAGTCGTTGAGAAAGTGAGTGAATTTCAGTACTTACTTTAAATTAAAACGAAAGCATAATATCTATATAATTGCCTGTTCGCTTACGGGATCCGCAGTTAACACCAGTAAATATTTCAAATTTAACTATAATACTTGTATGTTTTTTTTTTAAAGAGAAATACTAGAGTTCTTATTATTTACTCAAATATTTAAATTTTCAGACCATTTCCTAAAAGTCGTAAATAACATATGCTGGAAAAATTGAAATCGAGTTGTGGTAGAGTGAGTTGTGGATCTGGGCAAAAAAGCTTGGAGGGGGAGATTTAGCAAAATGTAAACTCTCGTCTTCTAGACAGTCTTCTAGGCTTTTTATAGACCTGGGCTTAGAGGTCGAGAACTATTCTCGGGGACCCGTCACAGTAGATCTTCCCAGGTCGCAGTGACGTCAGGAGCTTGAATAGCACTGACCCCCACCTCTAAAAATATGAATAAGAATAAGTGGTAGAGTGGGATTTAAACCTGGCACCTTTAATCCGTTTGTCCAAAATACTACCACGGGACCACAACCCGGTTCAAACTGCATGTATAATATAATGAAACTATTCGTTATTGGAATGTCTACATCGTTCTACTACTTACTTGGCGCATAATATATAAAAGTAAAAACTTTTAATGTCATGTTAAGGTTAAGAAAAAAATAAAGTACAATAAATAGTAAAATAACTTTATTTTTGTGAAATCCCGAGTTGATTTCAATTCAAGGAAACCTATCCAGTTATTAATTTTTTTAGTATACTTATTTACACAGTACTATGTGGGACATATCCCCTGCGAAAAAAGAGGTTCCAGTGTTCTTTAAAATACACCCAAATGTCTGCATAGACAAAATGCCTGATCTTTCTAGCCATTAACAGACTCAAACTCCTTAGCAGTTTAAGTCTTGTTCTTAGTTTTGTTAGTCATTGTTTTATTTGTAAGATTTTTTGCTTATTATTCTTTTCATCTAACTTACTTCTTTACTTTAAAGTACATATAATATACACTGCCCCTAAAAAATTCAAGACAAACTAAACATTATATACATACTCGTATAATTAAAAATAGTAACAATAATTTTACATATCTAATGACAAAATGTAATAACAAATCAACCAAATTCATAATAATATATACTTCAATAAATAACTGCGAAGTATTTTGTGGCATTTTATTTTATTTGACTAAAATGCAGTGAAACCAAAATAGATATTATCTTATTTAAATACATGACTTTTCAACGAAAAAGAACCGGTCATTATTTGAACCGGAAAAATCAACATATGCAGTAGATTATAAACTTTTTTCTTATAACAAGTCAACATTATATTGCTTTAATATTTTAACTAAATTCCATATTTTATTTTTTATTCCTACTCCACCACAAAATAATAATTATAATATTATGTTCAGCGTTAAAATACTAAAATTGCATCTGTGCTGCGCGGCGGCGGCGTGGCATTCGCATTGCATCTAAACTACATAGAAAATAATGTATTGGTATGTTTCGATTGCTTCCGTTGCGTAGTGAGAATTTTAGTCTGCGCCTGCGCCCGGACTGCGCGTTCAGTACGGCGCGGCGCTGGAACGGAATTTCGAATTTGCTTCCATCGCGATCGTCCTTTAAATCGATACCCAGCCAGCTAGTATCAAGTACGCGCCGATCAGGCAATCAGTACGCGCTTGACAGCGCTGGTAAATGGATGTGACGGGAGGTCATGTTGTTTTTTAACATATTTTTAATAAGGCGATATTAAAATTCCTCCGCAATTTATCGCGATTATTAATAAAATGATCATTACATTATTTGTTTATAGTAATCTAAATGAAGGATATTATGCCTGATAATCAATTTATTTAACATGCATTTTTATAAAAATGATTTGTCTAAATTTAGGGAAACTAATGGTTCCATGCGTTCTATGAACGGACCGCGCATAATCATTACTCTTTTGTTAATTAAATCCCTCCACCTTATTAAAAGTTAGACTGAATGCTGATCTAGATTTTGTTATTCTCCTATGAATAGCTAGCGCTTGACATCGCTCTAATTTAATAAAATAATATACCGTCGGGTTTTTAGCACAAGTTGGTAACTACAAATTAAAAAAAAAAAACGTGGTTGATTCATAACTGGCATCAAATAATTGTTGTTTAAAAAGTAAATAATAATACGTTTTATTTTGTGAATTCCAAAAATAATGTTTTGTAGTATTCTGCTTGTGGTTTTATTTAAATTGTTGATTTGTGATGAGCCTTCAGCTTCAAAAGTGCAATATTTATGTCACAATTAGTGAAATGTTAGTCGTGAATTTCTGCCAGAAACCCGACGGTTTAAAAAAAAAATCTTTAGTCAAAATTTTTTAATGTTTTTTATGCTAGGCACCTTCTTGGAGAACGTGATAGTGACAAATAAAATGACAAAAACAGACTACAACGACAGCAAAATAAAATATTGAAGCTAGTATGACCTCCCTTATCTAACACCAACTTAAGAAATCTTTAAAAAAAAGTAAATAATGAAATGTGAATTAACTTTTTCAACTAGAATCTTTAAAATTTATTCATAAGTAAGCCGCTGATATTATTGTAGACTAAACAACTAAAACTGGAAGAAAAAAATGGGTATAATACAATAATATCAGAACAATACCACATACATAATTCCAAAACAAGACTAGGACAATCAAGAGTAATAAATCAGGGACTGAAATTATACAGTAAACTACCAGACAAAACTAAAAAAGACTCGGACAAACTTTTCAAAAGGGGTAAAAAGTATAATTATCAACAACAGATTATAAATAAAAAATGATATAATATTTTTGTAAAATTAATGTAATAATCCGTAAGGGTTAATAAATAAATTTCATAAAAAAATTTAGTCCTCAAATAGTGGAATAGGCGATGCTTATAACTTACAATGAATAATGAATAAAACTGTGAAACGAAAGATTCGTGGCCTTTTCTTTTGCATTGCGAATTCGAGGTGTGAGGAATTGGTTTTCATTTTTCACTTGAATCACATTGCTTATCCTGTTTAAACGATACACCTCCATTTGCGTTTATCCTGGTTCTAAGGACGTGTCCATGAATTTCGAATTTAGTTTCTACCATCAGTGCCAGCGCACCCATTATGTTATACAATATTTAGAAGTAAATCTTCAAGGATATTTGGCAAAGTTATGCACCCATTCTATAAATCGGTAACACGGCGCGGCGTGTCGTAATCGATTGTCTGTTTTGACATCGTGTGCAGTGAATTATTGTTTTGTAAGATTTCTAATATCTGCGTGTATTTTTTAACTAATTACTTTTTAATCATACTGTAATATTTATTGCCAAATATCAACATTTGGATTTCCAGTGGACATTGATGTCGGGGTATTGATTTATGGTTTCTTACGATGTTGAGAATTAAGAACTCATTTTCTAAAATTTGTGATTATTGCTTATGTATATGTAACTAATTTAAGGTGAGTCAATAATAATCAAATTTGAAAATGTCTTCTCAAAAAAAATATATTCCCAGTTCTTATTTTCACATCAATACTTTTGATGAGAAAATTTGCGACTGCACGATGGTAGAAATAAGTCAATACCATTTTCATTTCGTTAAATATAAATAAATTTACTGAAGTTGTTTCTCGGAATTTATTTTGGTGAATTTTTTTTTTGTTAAACTTTATTTTAAGAAAAAAATGGAGTCTTTTTGGAGTGGAGGATTTTTATTTTTGTGATCATTTTTTTTATCGGATAACCCGCTAAGCCCTTTTTCTAGAGGCTTGTAGGTGTACGGGAAAGACAGGATATGGAAGAAAGCCATGAAAAAAACACCACCGATACCCAGCCCAATTAAGATTTTTTTTCTTTCAACTGTCAGAAAAAAATCCTCGTCTCCAGTTCACAGTAGGCTGTCTAACCAACTTCGCCACGTCATCTTTATTATAAATCAAATAGATTGCGTTTAATGAATATGTTTGATATATGTATATATTAAACTATAGAATGAGGCTATTCGCGCTAATACGAGCATTATTATCCCACCCAATACTTCATATACATTTTCCTCTCTATTGAACTGTTTTTAGGTACCGTACACTTGTATATTGTAATGTCGAGCGTATAAAAGCGCCTTTTTAACTACGATTGATGACTGATATCAATTCAACTACAATGGAAATGTTTAGGTTTTACCGTTTAGATTTATATTATTAGGCATGCAACTCTAGGCAGGATAATTTTTTGTACTGATTTACTTCACACATGACCGCATTTTCTCATAATATGGCATTATTGTTTTTATGTCGTAAATTTACCAATAAAATCAGGCAAGAAAAAGTGTATTAAAGTAAGTAGTACATAAATCACCATCATCTTTTTCCACACCCAGTGGTGCATAGGGTACTGCATTATTTAACCAAATGAAGCATAGTTCGAGCATATGTTGCATGAAGAAAATATAATCAGTCTTACGCTTTAGGTCTCAGTTTAGGAAGAATGAAATATTGCAGTTCAAAAAACAAAACTTACAAAATTTACTTCCACCTTGCCAGGAATCAAACCCTCCAGAACGGTAGGCGAACACTTTATTCAGCTACTACTCAACGAGGCGGATTTATCTCCACTTAAATTCCTTAGACAGGATTTTTACCCGAGTCGAATCTTCATCCGCCTGGACACAGAGGCCTAGATAGGTTACCTAGATAGACAACTAGTTGGTCCGGAACGAGCTTAAGAGTGCTTCGGTGATATGGAGTCCCCATGGGGCGAGATATTCCCTCATATCGGAGTGTTCAGAAAAAAAATCTGAGGTATCTCTACAAGGAGTAAGGTAGTATTCATGGCTCTAAACCACTGCAATCCTCTTGGGTGTGCCTTGGACCAACATTTTGCAACTTAGAAGGAATGGGTTCACATTTACCTCTTTTTTTGGACTGATACAGGATCATAACAAGAACTCAGCCATTTAAAAAATTAACTATTTTTACCTTCTTCGTGTATGTATATCTCTGGCAGCGTCAACTGTTTTATCTCCCGACTTTTAGAACCAACCTGCCTCTGGTTATGCCGATCGGAAGATCAGCCAGGCTGCTGAACATGAACACTTTGGAGATTAACACCTTTCACATCAGTGAAACCATGTTTAGGAGGCAACTACTCTTTCTATTGGACATAGGAGAGTATTAAACCTTCATAATATCGAGCCATTGTTCAAGGGTTCCTGGTCTGATATGTTGTCCCAATTTAACGCCTTAAATATTCTGTTATATTTGTTATTTTATTTTGGTCTAATACATAAATTTGTATTTGAATGGATATGTAGGGACTTGAATAATATATTTAATCATGACGACATTTTGTTCAATTTAAAAAATATATAATGAGATATGAAGGTTAATAAGATCAAGAAACTTGGATATTTAAAATTTTATATGATTGAGTAGATAGATTTTACCCATAAAACTTTACTGACGAAAAAATAATTGAGAATGCTAATTTGATGAAAAATTTTAAAAATTGGGTAAACTTTCTATTGGGAATGAGAGTACTCCGTAGTATTTTTTTATCTTTGTTCACTCCCACGATGCGTATAGCGTCCATTTTTTGATTCCTGTCTGTATGCCGCCGACGATTCCTGGGCGTTTTTCAAGTAGGGTCGATCGTAGTTCAGACATGAACTGCCGAAAAACCAACTGCAGTTGATGTCCAGGACTAGATAATCTGATGCCTTGGATGTATAGTAGACAAGCTTGATTAAGCCTTTCTTAATGCATACGCATACGTTATTTATAGGTTGGTCTATTGTACGAATCGCCTCCGCTTAGTGTCACTCTGTTCTTATGTAATATTATGAATTGTTTAAATTATTTTAGGCTAGCTTGTCATGATATTTAAAAAAAAACGTAGATAATAAAAATGTGTTGTTAATTTTTGGGTATAAAAATTTGTCATGTAAATTTGTTGCAACAGAAAGGGAAAACATTTTTGAGGAGGGAATATGGGAGTCTAGGCATTTACAGGGCTTTTGACCTACTACTAGAAAAACCTGTTCTAAGGAGGACTGTTTGCTTATAGTATTCTGTCATTTTCGCTAATTTTCTCAAGTAGTATTTTTTCAATATTGTTTCTCACTATGGATCTTTGTTTCCAGCACTGCTCGTGGCAAGCGGGGGGCAAGGGCGCAGCCGCGCACTACCAGGCCGTGTGCCGCGCGCTCGTGGCAGAGGCCCTCGAGTTGGCGCAGTTCCTGGCGCGCGTCAAGGCGGGCGGCGCGCGCGACCTGGTGCGCCGGGCGGACGCTGCTGCCTCCTGTCGCGAGCTCGACACGCTGCGCTTCTCCGACTGGGTAATTACTACTCTCTTGTGCCCAACACCGTTTACTTATAATTAAAAGACACGTTATTCCTATACTAGCTAGGTCCAAGACATACAACATATTGCGTTGTTCTCGACAATTAGAAAAAAAGGATTAGAAATCACGATACACATGCGATTATTTACGTAAGAAAGAGATATACATATTTCCTTAGTTCGTATTTATTTGTGCCACTCTACTTCTATGACACTAGCTGGCAGCTGTTAACATTTTTAAAAATGTGCTGAAAATATTATTAATTATCTACTTATTCCATAGATTGGACTACCTATTTAATAATAAAACGATATATCTGTTACATTTATGTAAGTAAAATGGTACAAGTCACTATTAACTGACTATGCAAGGGGCTATTAAAATTTTCTTAATGGTTTATTTCCTTAGCAACTAATTTCGGGTGCTAGTTAGAATAAACTTTCAATGCGTAAACATAGAATGAAATACGTAAAGCGGTACAAGCCATATTGTGTTTCTTCTCATATTTAATTATTTAATGTTGTAAAAGGTAATTTTCATACAAGTTACATGTACTTTTTTACCTAATAGAACCTTCGAATTATACGACGTTTACTAATTTCATTACCGAAATATTGGAATAAATAAATTTTTCCCAACTTGTATCCTTCACCCGACCTTCCTTAGACCTTATAAAGTGGAACCTACATCTTTACCTAATTGCCACAGATGTTTTGTTTTTCATAGTTGCATTGCAAATAAATATTTTTTTACATCGTACACAACTGGGCGTTTCTGCAAAGCATAACGTCTGACCATGATGAAAGTTCGTTAGAGGATGAAGGCATGGAAGGCTAGTAGAAATGCCATTTTCTTATACGATATTGCCTAACACACATAACCTTTATTACCATCTCTAACGAGAGAGGGTTAAATGATTAAAAAGGCGAATGCGCACTCTAGACCGATCTATTTATTCTCTTTTTGTAGAGCTTTTTGTATTGGTATTTTTTACGCGGGGTTATGCAACAAATCGCTTACTAGAATAGTGCCGAGCACGCATAACCGTCGCGTCGCGTTTTCGTGATACCAAATTTCTATGTCTACCAACTATTAATTTATATTAAATTTATGTAAATTAAATTATGGATGTCTTTATTCTACTAAGTTACATACAGATATACTTTGGTACTTCATTTTAAGGATCAGAAAGGACACGTATCAATGTAACCCATTTCTTTTGACAAATTATTATCAATATCTTAAGGTAATAACACGCCACTGACTAATAGTGTCGCCCATACGGACGAAAACCATTCTATGATTATCAACCACTAGGTAAGGTACAGTTTAAAGCAATACGACGGGCCGTAGATACTAGGGTTCTGATGGGAAGTTAAAATTTATCTTCAATTTTATCTTCCAAGTAAAATTAAGTTTTCTGTATGAAGAGTTGAATATGTTTACAATTTTTTTTTTCTAAGCATGTTCAATTATAGGATACCGACAAAGATACTTTGAATTTTCATACAAATATACACATATTCTTTCATAAATATCCGTGTTAGTTTATGCCCACGTCTTTATGTACCGAGAAAGATAGCGTTCATAATTGCGGCCCAGGCCGAAAATTGTAAGCGCAAACCCAAACCGCCCGTTACACGTTTATTGTTAAACTAAAAACTAAACCAAAAATTTGGACCGATTTTGTTCTATGCAATAGAGCTAAAGGGCTACTTTAGCGAATTATTACTCTGAGTTCAATATAGACTGTTTTTAATTCTAACGTACGGGATCATTCTGGCCATTTAAATAACTAAAAAATATCACTTTGTACATTGATCTTTTTGACATTTCAATACTAAACAGCATTTCGAAATCGTATTGTTGAATCACGCTATTTTATGCAAGCTAAAATCAGCAGGTAAAAAAGAAAACGCGTTTTGTTCCAGACGTTTACCCTGATGTAAATGAAAGATTTGTTATATCCTCCAAAACTAAGCCAAGTATAGAATTTCCAAACGAGCTCACACAGAACTAGCACTTTCGTCTTGCATGACCAAAAAGCTTACCCAACTTAAACAGAACCTTATACAAAACGTTGCGTACTGCGTGCAAAGCCAAGATGTTTATCTTCAAAATATTTTCATCAGGCGCTTTGTAATATCCTCTACTCGGGAGTCCACACTATTTTGAGCTATATAATTACACAAAAGTTCATCTAATAACAAATCATTACTAGTATTATTCATGCGAAATTGTTTGATATTTTAATTTATTAAATTGAGGGACAAGTACAATAATATACATTCAATTCATGTGATAGTCCGCTAAATCGGTGGATATAGATCGTGGATCTTAATATTCAGGAGTCGACTATAGAAGACGTATTGTGATAAAAGTATAGTTTATCTTTGAAACGTTAACGGTTTAAAGCAAAACCCGCGAATTCATAAAGTTAAAAAAAGATAAAAAATGTACTTAATTAATATCATACCTTATTTGGGCTAAGAGCGCTCGGAAGTATCCTCAAAAAATGTTCTAGTCTCTTCTCAAAATTACCTTAATTTATCATCAGGCTTGTCCAAAAATAATCAATTTTCACACCTGAACCGACAAGCACCAATTTAAGTATTCTGAATTTTAAACGGAATCTATTAAATTACCAATGTTTAGTGAAATTTCTCTTTTTCCTGAATTATGTATGCAATCTTGTGGCTCCTTCTAACCGAATAATTTCGTTGTCAATAGACAAAAGTTCCTCGCCACTTGTGTTATTTTTAACCAGAAGCATAAACACGAAATGTTTGAGAGTGTAAGGTATGAAAAATCGATCTATGTCTCAGATGAGAATTTAGAAGAATGTATCGCTGGTGGTCTTTTAAATTAACGAGACAATTAAGTTTCAAAATTACAATAGGATTTTTTGTGCATGTTTTGATAGGTATAAATAATTCAAATCATTGAAGACTAAAGGTAGGTTTTTGTGTTTCACATGTAAAATGAATTTATTTCAATCATTTGGACATACGATGCAAAGTTTGCCACACACTATCTCTACATCTGGCTGTTTCGTCCTTGATTTCAGAATTTTTACTTTGCAAAGTTTTTCCGATAATAATTATTCATGTATACTTAAATTGTGTCCAAGCGGATAAAGAATATAGTTCTGTGCGTGAAATAGAACCAGAACCCTGGACGAGTGTTTTCGATTTAAAGGCTTTCGAGTAAAAGTTCTGAAGAAGGAAATCGAGTGGAAATAATTTCGCCTCGTTGTGTAGAAGCTGACGTGTTCGCCTACCATTCTTGAGGTCGTGGACGTGAAATATTGATTTTAATGTTTTTCGAACTGCAAAATTTCATTGTTCCTGGCCTTGGCACCTGACCCTGCATGTAACAAAAGTGATCCAAATTCGCTGCGATTGGAGCGCTAATGCAGTGTCCTATGCACTAATGGGTACGGATGGGGAAATGATGATGATGGTACTTAAATTAACGTGTCCGACTCGCAACACGTTGGATTATGCGATCATTACAGATAATTATTAATCAAAATATTATCATAACGGATTATGCGCATCACTTGTCCCTTCCATTGACCGTCCACAGTTTCCAGTCTTGCGATCGTCGGCGTCGGTTGTTTTGGTTTTTATTTTTATGGTAATGGAACGGGTATTGATTTCTTTCTGACTTGTTCCTCCAATCCATATAAGGACTAAAGCGCAAGACGCACACCAGGCCGCAGAGTAATAAATCTTCATTTCTGCAGTGCACTCGACTTCTTCCTGCCCGTGCAGTTTTATTCCTGGAACAGGACTAATGCGCCGTTTTAAAAAAAACGTTATGTTATCGCCATAGCCAATTGATTACGCAACTCAAACTAATGACGAAGATAAAGCTTATTAATTCATAAAGTTAAACGCAACGGCATGTAGGTACGAGTATAATTTTATCTGGGGGGCAATTATGCAAACGCTATTCATCGGTACATATCGAGACTGTATAAAGTAAAATCGATATTTGTGTACGAAAATGTGTATATTAAGTTAAACGCAACGCAACGGTTTAACAACGACAAAAACAATTAAAAATATTGTTATAATTGGGTTTGGTTTGATTTCTGTCAGTTGCAAGAAAAAAAAATACTTATGCAGTGTTTGTGCCATAAAGCTTTTGAAATAATTTCGAAATCTTAATACCTACAACGACAAAAATAAACCATAAGGGTAGGCAGAGAGGATAGAACACCATATCACTCAGTCTTTGCATAAATATTTCGCTTTCTCTTCATTCGTGCATCTTCTCATGTATGCACTTAAATTATTCCGAATTTCGACATGTCCATCTTCATGTATTTGTTGGATTTTGTCGTTCCGTGTCTCTCGGTCTTCCTCGTTTTCTGCATTGTTCTTTCGCCGTCCATTCGCTCGACACGTCCAAACCAGCGCAGACCTCCTTTCTTGATTTTGTCGATAATGCTTCTCAGCCCTACATTGTGTCGTGCGTACTGCCACACGAGAGATCGCATTTCGACAGCATTCAGCCTGTTTCCATCCTCGTTTTTCCCATTTTGTCAACGTTGGTTTTACTGCACCTGCCGGCACCCCCCCCCCCCCTCCTTTCTACAGTTTCTCCGTATTTTTATCCCTAGTCAACGTTCTTCCTAGATACACAAATATCTATATGTGTTTCAGGAAAACCTTGTTCTCGGTGATCTCGCATTTAGTCATACTTTCATTTCTTTAAAAACCCATTACATTTATTTAACTTTATCATAACTATCAAATCTCCTATGATTTTTAGCCTTGTATTTTTTCCTCTAATAACTGTCTGGAAATTTTTAAATTCATTACTTGAACTTCAAACTGTAATAAATATTCGGTTGAAAACAGAAATCACAAATAATATACTAGACAATAAATCTGAACGCATTCAAATACGACAACCTCGGCTCATGATCGACATTGAACTATTTATTAGAAATATGTAATGTAATTTCATGAAAAAATTGGGGTACGCTTTTTATTATCAAATGCGTTGTCATCTGAGTTTACTAAAGCTTTTAATTTTGCAGTCTCCTTTATCTGCACGGACAACTATACAAATTTACATGAATAATTGAATAAATATCAATTTTTAAAACATTGTTATTTATAAATAAATAGAACCACAGGACACCCCAGTGTAAAAAAAGTAATACATAAATTGTAAAAGATTAAATAAATAAATAAACATTTTACGGTTGTTTTTTAAGTTTATTATAAAACATTTGTTTTATGCATAAGCACGTATTAGTTACATTTTCGTATTAAACCATCAGTAGTGTAAATGATTTAATGTTTTGTTGTAATATTTGTTTAGAATGTGTTCATTGGCTCTTAGAAAATTATAGACGCGGGAATGCCTATTATCAAATGTTCATTTCCCTTTTATAAACTATATAAATTAATTTCGATGTTATATTTTGATGCACTGATTGATAAACGCTGCAAGTGTGTATATAAAATATTGACTTATTCTTGCGTAAATGGAATAAACACGAATGTCATATAAAGTAAATGATAATTCCTTAAGCTTTTACTACATCTTCCGTTTTATAACAAAAAAAAACAATGGATTTTAATTACCTAGTCACATGGTCGAATGAAAACTAGCTGATTTATAGTGGTATTGTCATATTTTTTACCTCGTCAATCTCAAGACCTAATAACGCAAAAAAGCTTCCACGGTATTTAAATCTTTGCCAATGTATAAAACAAGTTTTATTAATTTCTATTCGGCCAAACACAAACATATTTTATTTAAAAATTAGAGTCAATCTGACTTTAATTTGCTTACCTCAGGTAGATATAAATAAGGAAAATTGATTGAATAGCCTGCAGCAGATTTATCCCAGAACTCCACGTTCTTGTGTAATACTAAATAAATGCCTCGACCATTAGTGCACGCAACAGCAACGGTTATGTCGCCCATTCATAATCTTAATTATAATGGAGATACCTACGCTATTATTTATTAATCAAGAGACGTTTTGTAAAATGTACCATTGTGTATTTTGATTATTGCAAGAATCTGTCCTGTGGATTTGAAGGTAATTCACGTATCTCGCTGGTAGCCTGGTAAGCCGGTAAGCCGTATTTCAAAATTTAACGTACGTAATGATTTCCGTTTTTTGGTCTTCTCCGGCGTGTGGTGTATGCGCCTCGGTTTAATCGGAAACGCGTTTCACTTTCATAGTGATGAATCGAGGTTGTCCTTTACCCAATTTCGTCAACAAACAAATTACTACCGACTATTAGACTGTGTAAATACATCAAATCACACAATACTAGGGCACTTGTGTGCCCACATTGGTCGAGCATGTGTGTATATTGATTGTACCTAATACTTACATAATATATAGCGTCGTGTGTAAATATTTGATTATTGAGATCCAAATTCCTACATTTGTTGCGACGCCTTTGTTGGGCCGTTTGTGGGGTCGGTTGAACAAAGGTTGCTCGACATGTCGTGTGTGGTGTGTGGTGTGTAGGCGCTCCAGGTTGCTAGTGCAAACACACCACCACTACCATCAGCGCCAGCGTCATGACGACGAGAGGGGACAGAGGACGCTTGTTTACTGTGGACTGTGGACTGTGGATCAGATAACATTTCGAGTTCAAACCACATTTCCGCGACATTTGCATGAGTAAACAGAAACCAAACAGTTACCAAAAAACTTGCATGACCGATTGTGCATATTTATTTACTGTAGTTATAAATAAAATGTCTTATTAATTACGAATTCTAAACCATCGTAAAAAAAACTATATAATCAAAGTTAATGCATACATTTTATTATAGAAATATGTAATACCCTCATCACTACAACCGTAGTTCGCTGCAATTCATTTTACTTTTGTGTGGCTACGATGTCACTTACGTAAGTCTACATACATAGAAAACAAGACTGAATTTATTATCCCTCTTATTTTTCAGATGATGAAGTCGTATTCTGCTATAACAAGTAGATTATTAAACAGTATATTATATAATATCAACATTGTTTCAAGTATGTCCAAATGTATGTAGACCGGCATGATTTCCTCCCTAGGGACTTATTTAGATCCAAATCTGTTGCAGCAAATTTAGATTTAAATAACTCCCTAGTAAGGAAATCCAGCCTGTCTACAAACATTTGCACGTACTCAAAACATTGTTGATTGAACTAACTGGCATAAGAAGTATAAAATTTAAGAAAAAAATTTCAGGCGTTGCCTAGTAGGTGAAATGGTTCAGCCGGATAAATCACATCCACATTATAAAGCTTTCAGCTTTTATATTTCGCAAAAGTCAACAGTTGAGGAAAGTTGGATGTCTAAACATAGGCAGAATGGTAAATGTTACGCTGTGTATAAAGTGGCCGCTTGAACCAGCCAATGACATGTTATAAGCCCTGTTAATGCGTAGACTTCCATATTCCCTTCTCGAAAATGTTTTCCCTCTCTGTTACAACAAAATTAGATACATAAAAATAACATTTTTATATGTATAAATTGTATGTATTTATTTGATATGTAATATATTTTCTTTACTAACTTTGTATACTATGTGGAAATCTGTTATTAGTTCTGAGTTTATACACTATATCTGTTTGTTTACTAAAAATGTGTATGTAGAACTGTTGATTTCCCAAATAAAATAAAATAAATAAATAAATAAAATAAATAAAAATAAAAATAAAATAATAAATGTCATGTGTAATATTTATTTTTGAATACCTTTATTTCATTATACCTCCTCTTTTGCTTACTGTAACACGACGTTACAGCACCTTTGCAGAGGGATTTTCAAGCACATTCTTTTAAATTTTGCAGGCACAACTATTTATTTAAATGACTATTCTATGATTATTTCATTCTAATTTTTTTTAATAATTTTTTATTGAAAACTCTTTTCCAGGTGGTACAAATTTGACTACCATTAAGGAAGTAAACAATTCATTAAATCAGTCAGATTAGTGACTTACGTTAGCGACAATCTAATGTCTATTTCCTTTTATAAATGTTGTCATTAATATTTACCACGGTTCTAGTATCAAAAAAATACGTCGAATATGTGATTCAAAGTGTGAAGAGTTCATGAACAATTTAAGAAATTCTCATTATGTGTATTATTTGATAATTAACTTTGTTCATTGAGATAGTAAATGTTTAAAGCATTCATTGTCAGCGACATTTTTTTATTTGCTCATTTAGCTGTCGCCATGACGAATAAAATTTTGTATAATTCCTGAATGTATAATACCATCAGAATTTTTAGAAATAAATACGATATAAACAAACGTGAGAGTATTGCTCACGTGACTTGGTCATTTGTTTAAATTTTACAGTTATATTTCCCAAGTAAAAAATGATTTTTAAACTTGCTCTAAAAAACCATATATTTTATTTTTTATAGTCTAACCGTAGGATATGGCTGGCATTGCAAGTACGTACCCATTATTAATGTGTGTAATGTGCGTAATGTATAAAACTGTGTATTGTATGGTTTTCTTTTTTCAATGATCTCACAATGCACTCGTTTGCTCATAGTGTACATAGCAAATTTATGTTGACTCTTCTGTTAGCAAAATCAAGACTCAATTTTTATATAATATTTAAAAATTTAAATTATATTAAATTACATTCATAAATGCGCATTACGCATTTTTTTATAAACTATACATTAAAATAATACTTTTTTATACTACGTGAATATTTGATACGGTCATTATTTTTTTGAAAATAAGGTTATTTTATTTATTTACATTTAAAAAAAAAGTAATATAAAGTCGAGTTATTTACAACTCATTGAAAATGACCATCAACATTGAAATATTTGGGTAAATTATAAGAACGCTAATATTTCTTTTTACTAAAAAAAAAAGTGTAACATACAATATATAATACAAAAAACTGTATTTTTAGAAATAAAGTAGTCTTATAATAAAAACTAGTACAAAAATAACTTTAAAGATATTGAAATTGTATTAATTTACCAAGTCCGGCATATTTTTATTGTACAAAAATATGTAGATGCCTAAATGGTTTTTCGGATTAAGATATTAGTTATTTAACAGGTGAAAAAAGGATGGTGACCTAGTCCTAGATAAATCACACCTAGTCCTCAGTCTCAGAATGTTTCTGGCCATGCCTACTTAAAAAAGCGAAAGTGAACAAAAGTTATTTCTATAGCGGGAACATTCATTGTATGTACATAATATATCAAATTCAAGCCACGCATTAGTTTGTGTGCTATTAAATAATGTTTTCTTTGCGAATATTTATAATATAACAATTATATCGTTTAAATTACTAATGTATTATTATTTGACGGCACAGGCGCGGTTTTGGATGCAAGTTATTGGCGAATTGAGAATGGGAGTAAAGCTGAAGAAGATCAGCTTCTCAAGGACACCGATAGAGTACGAGTTGACTCCGTATGAGATTCTCATGGACGATATCAGATCACGTCGCTTCAAGCTCCGCAAGGTGGATGGGAATATTCCCCCAAGGTAATTCATATATTTTGATAAATTTAATTAAACGTCCGTTTATTTGATCCGTCCAGTTTTGATAATGTATTCTAATATTTTACTTAAAATCAGTAATAATATTCTATGATCACATGGGCATGATCAGCTCGATATCGATAGGCTTAAATTATAAATTCATTGTTATTAAGTTGATACAGTAGAAATCACAACCTTAGTTGTCTGGTTCTGAGAATAACAAATGGTTTATTGGCCATTGCCTGAAACCGCATTACATTAGTCAGTCAGTCTTAACTTTTTAGGAAAACAGTTTTTTATAAAATTTCGAATAAGATGTTTATATCTATTTGTTTCAAAAAGGTACCATATATCGTATTTGTTTTTTAAAAAACCTTAATTTTAAAAAAAACATTGGTTTCTTAATGGAATGAAGTGCGTTTCAACTCAAGGGCACATCCACCAAAAAGCTGACCTGTGGGGTTCCGACAAAATTTTCAGGGGATTTCAGGAAGGACTTTAATTAGTAAAGGGTTGTCAGCCGCCAGACTTCGTGAATCGGAGTACAGTGTTATTTATACAAAAAAATGATGCTTTAGAATAATAAAATATCGAAATTTTAGGAATTATTTAAAAACATTTTTTTTCAAATAATTCTTAAGACACTGACATTGTTTATTTCAATATAATAATCTAATGTTTTCCAATCCTGAAAATTGTATGATAACTTTTCAACTCCTTCAATAATATTACATTCAATTTATTTTTTTGTAAAAAAATACCGTTTGCCCAAACTCATATCATGTTCAGATAAAACTTTTCTTCGTGTTATGCCATGTGTTTTTACCATTGGAACTAGGTATACATTATTCACTTTAACGAGCACGTCGTCAGCCTAGTATGCAAATCTCAGTAATCATGTCGGTTGAAATTTATGCCTTCTCGATGAAAAAAATATTATTCGCATATTAATGTGTAAACGTATCCAGAATTTTAGAGAATAAATAATCAAACGATATTAAAGCTGCGATGAATTGTTAGTTGATTGTTATACTGTCCATCATATTATAGATTTGAACATTAAATTAAAGTTTGGTACTGCTCCACATTTTATTTTTTTGAAAATAATTCCGAGAAATATTTTACTAAGATAGGTATGTGTGTTTATTTATAAATGGTAAGACGGAATTTAAAATTATTTAGTACCTAGTTATTAAAAAAATATCATCAAAAATAAGAAAAAAATGTTTGTCCTACTTTTAAGTAGGACACTTTTGTTTTATAAAATGAAATATTTGCGTTCTTCTGATTTACACGATTTGAATAGGGAAATTAGGCGGTGGTAGAGCGGGGTTCGAACCTCGGATCTCTGATTTGTGAGTCCCGGACGCTACCACGGGACCACAGCCAGTTTGTTCCTTCTCTTTTTACATAAAAATAATCATAACGCTTTTCCATTTTATAACCGTTTCTCACGGTGAGTATATTTAATGAAATGATTTAGTGAAAAAACGTAATAATTAAGCAGTAATTTTAATGCGAAAAATCTTGATTTTAAAAGTAAATTAATTTAATATAATTATTTATTTAGACTTACCTGATTACCATGATGTTTGAATTTAGATGATTTGCTAGTACGCGAGGTTAAAATATGGAAATCGTGGACTAACTTTGATAGTAAATCAGGGGTGCACTCGCAAAAAATACAGTGCCGGATTCCTTTTTTTCTTTTTTTTTTGCTTTCTGTGGTAGATTATTGGGGATAGCCTGGGAGTTACTTATGCTTCTTTCATCATTTAAAAGTAACTTTTTTAAAAATGTCTTTAAATTTTCATTTCCTGACTGATGTGAGGGTTTAGAAAAAAAAATCACAAAAATAATGAAAAATCACATAATTTACAAACAATAAATACTAAAATTAATCCTAGAGATTATTATAATGTGTGATTCACTTCATGAACCAAAACAATGAGACTTGGATACTTTTCAGCACTTAATCAGTACCAATTGTAGTTCTGTAAAATATCGAAATAATTTATTACATATAAATAAGAATGCCAAGCAGTTATAACGCTCCTTACATGATTTTTCCACTATTGGTAAAACATATTTTACAAGTTTTTTTCCCCCTAAAACCAGTGCCGAACAGTGCGGCGGAACAGTCCAGCACCAGTGCACCCCTGGGCCCCGATTACAATGGGAAGTCAACAGAGTTATCTTCGACTGTCTATAAAGAAAAACCGATATTTGTGTACGAAAATGAATATATTTGCATGAACATTTAAAGTTTCTTCGTTGGGAACCTATAATTGAACATGTTTAGAAGAAAAAAATGTATGCATATTCTGCTTTTCATACGGAACACTTAATTTCCTTTGTAGATAAAATTGAAGATAAATGTTAACTTCCCATTGTAATCGGGGCCCGGGGTAAAGGTAATTAAACGATGTAATATTGTTTTCAGAGTAAAGCAAGACGCCCACGCCATGATCCTAGAATTCATACGAAGTCGACCTCCACTAAAAAAGGTATGTTCCACACATTTATTTTTTACCTGTCATGTAAAACTTATTTTATTAATCAACTCTCTATCTAAACAAGGCATCGAATGCTATAATCGATATAAATCAATGCGATTTTATTGATTCATTAATTTCTCAAAGTCAAGCATCCGGTGTTGAACAGGTTTTATTAAACCATCTATCTGGATTTCGGGTTTTCGTCTTTCAGTTTTTAGACCAGAATCGAGTTACAAATTATTTAATGAATCAATCATAATCACGACATGTTAAGACAGTTTAAATACCCCATGTATCATGTAGCTTATTATTCATTTATTTACTTATTAGTCTGGTGCCCTTTAAAAGCTAAAGGCTAAATCAAAGAATTATTATATAAGAGAAGGCGCGTAGAATCAAGTTTGCATACATCGCATTGTGTCCAAAAGGCTATCAAATTCGGTAAGAAAAGAAAGCCGGGTAAAATTTCGACCACCCTGGCAATACTTACAAAATGTACACCTGTTTTATTTGACAATCTGACAGACGGTAAAATAATCCAATTCTTAAATAATTTCTCTACTTATAGGCATGAAATGTGATCCCATCCCTTTTCCTTTTAATCCCAGTAGTATTTTGACAAACGACACAACTAGGCGTAATTGTATTTCATTCGGCAGTTGCGTACTAAGAGACGCCGACGTCTACAAAGTAACTAATGGCCAAAACGTAAAACTACTCATATATGAGTAGTTTATTTGGCTTCAGTTTGATGCGCGTACGCGGTTTCTGGACTATAATAATTTTATGGGCTAAGTCTTATTTTTATATATAATTATTGGTGCATATAAAATGTTAAATTGAATCTAAATTGCTTACCTATAATTTGTCAGCAGGTTCTTCTAATTTCCTATTCAATAAATACATAACCTATGTACGTCACATTTTCTTTAATTATTAATATTGACAAATAAACTTAATTTTTTCGTATATTTAGTGTTTATTTCTACACAGTGTGTATTTTTGTATGATAAAAGGCACTGCGTGCCGCGTATAAAAATAAATACATCAATAAAACATCATTTTGCATTTTAAATAAGGCTCCATTTTTTAAATCAGTTTTAAGTAAAGCTTTTCTTAATCTGGAAAAATTGACGACGTTTCCATTAACATCATCTTTATTCACTAATCTGCATCTGATGGTGCACAGGCAGGGGAGAATCGTCAAAATAAGCGATTATGCACAGCTTACCATTATATTTGACTTTCGATAAAAATGTTTTATAGTAAATATGTTTATGGGAAAATAAATAAAATAATCGTTATTTATTATAAAGCTCCACACTACCGTTTATATCTTCCTACAAAAAATATCTATGAAGTGCGCCCAGCGCCCAGCCCGTTCTTAGTGAACGATGAAAATAGCCGATTACCTCAGTTTATTACTCCATACAAAAAAGTACACCATATTTTACATCTTTAACCAAAGTCAGCTTTTTTAGTATTAGAAAAAGCTTGCAGATTACAAATATTATTTGAAAATTCTCTATTTGGAAACTAATATTTCGAACATTATTTCCGAAGGACTATTTTTCTTTGATAGGATACCGTTGACATATTATGTATCACATAGCACATGTGGCGTTTGCATTGGCCGTTTTTGGCATTATTTATTTTTAAATGAATCAGCCAGTGTTCAGTGTTGACAGTTACTGCTGAATGTCCTCATGATAAACTTTCGAACAAATATTGTATTAAAATAGTGTAGAATAAAGCTAATAGCCCCACCACACTATGCTCCTTGCGCTGCTCCTCACTTTGCCCCTCGCGTTGCCGCCCTCTCGCTCGATGTTGCCCTCTCCGCCCACAAACTGCTCTACTCGCGCAATTAATCGCGACGCTTCGCACTTGTCATTTGTATTTCTATACAATAGACGATGAAACTGTGACAGCGTGCGCGCTATGCTTATTTAGTATAGCTCATTATATAAATGTCAGACAAAGAAATATACATCATTCAAAAATGACGCGTGCGTCTTGTGCGAGCGCTCGATACGTACCACATGCGTACTGCGACCCCGCGATTATGTGGCCAACCACTTGCGCTTATATTGCCGGTCCTTTGACTCGCGCTCAAAAACCTATAAAATCGGGAGCGGTGGGCACGACAAAGAGCATGATGTGCGGCATGACGAGTAATGTTGCCACACTATGTCTCTGCCTCTTTTCCTCGCTACTTCCCATGCCACTCGTCGAGTGTGTGGCAGGCCCAGAGGTATATGGCGGGGTCAACAATAATTGAGGACCGTTTTAACAAAGCGAAATATCCTTCAATTATTTCATCTGTTGATGTTTGTGAAGTTAAAGAGCTGAAACCTTAACTTCACAAACATCAGCAGATGAAAGAATTAAAGTAATATAGATGTTCAAATATAGGCAGAATGGTGAATGTTACACAGTGTGTAAAGTGGCCACTTAAACCAGCCATTGACAGGTCATAAGCCCTGTAGATGCCTAGACTTCTATATTACCTTTTCTTAAATGTTCTTCATCTCTGTTGTAATATGTTAATATAAACAGCTCCCCAGGGAGTTGAATCCAGTCCTTGTCTACAAAAATTTGGACAAACTCAAAATATTGTTAACTATTTTTAGTTTAGAAATTTTTTGGCTCCCTATTGTATTTTGCATTCCATATTTTTGTCAGAAGGAATGTGTTCATCTTAAAGTATCTCGTCAATTCCAATTGTTCCGCATAAATCTAAATATTTTCTGGACTTTAATAATATCCTGCGCGTAAAATACAGGAAATGCTCAACCTAAGTAAACATATTTTTTTTTTGTTTTAAAAAAAAAACCTGTATTTACTTAAACACAAGGCAAAGTAAATTTATCTGTCTTTTGAGACTGTATTATTTTTATTGCGTACATCATATTAATTTCAAATATATTTTCTTTTGATAATTAATATTGATGGTTGATGTGAAGCATTTACTTGAAAAATTGTTTCTACGCTTTAATATTTCATAGTTCTTTGAATGCCACCTGAGGCGTCAGTCTGATCGTCTTACCTTTATGGAACAAAAATGATTAAACAAACGCTGCGATTGGTATACCAATTTTACTGCCTTATGCACCATTTTGTGCAGATATTTAAATGATTGTGATGATTATCCTAAGAAACATACATTCTATAAAAAACAGCGGCTTTAAAATATTTAATATTATTATTTCTCAATATCCACAAATTAACTCGTATACGATTACTTTTCTGACAACATGAAAAATTATAGTAGAGACAAATTTAAATCAATATAAAAAGCAAATGATGACTATACCTTTGTACTAACCAGATGAGATATAACTTGACCTTATAAAATGTTCATGTAACCCACGGGTCTTAAAATTATGAATAAAAATAATATATGTTTTGTCGGAAAATGATTAGGTAATTAATTTTAATTTTATCCTTTAGGCTTCCGAACGAAAACTACCCCCCGCGGCAGCCAGACCAGCCACCCCGAGAGAACAACTTCTGGACTCAATTAAGAGAGGACAATCATTGAAGCCCACGTCACACAAAGTCAAAAGTAAGTCACCTTATTATTAATGGAAAACTTGCCAAACTCGGGAATGCTTTGCAATTGCTATAATTAAATATATATACCACAAAAAGTAAGTACGCGCCCTAAAACAGCAGGTAATATCTTAATTCCAAAATTAAATACAACTATGGCACAACATCATTATACGTACACAGGAATATTTGTCTTTAATGAAATTAACAAAGTAAATAAAAAGTGCAGTAAGCAACATATATTAAAGAAAGAAGCGACAAGTTATATTTATAATTCTTTTTTGTATAGCACTGATTAAAAACACCGTTTATTTATTTTTTGTAATTTATATGTTATACTAAAAATATTTATAGTTAAAAATAAAATAAACAAATTACTTTAAGACATCACTCCCCATTATGTACACAAGAATTGTTTTTTCTTTTACGTAATGGGAAACGTTAATGTAAATATATGTATTAAATTTATATAAATAATCGTATTTAGTTGTAATATTAAATACTTTTTTTTATCGGAATAAACCCTATAAAACATGTTTATCTTATGCATCAGAAATGACACAATTGAATGTTTTCTTTCCTATTAAAACTTTCCGCCTTCTTTGAAAATTTGTGATTTCGGTTTGCTTTCTGCTTCTTAAAAGGTCGTCGTAGGTTTTCTGGTACAGAAACAGGTACATCCTTCCTTTCTCAAAATAAATATTCTTATTTTTTGCTAGGCTTCGGCCCTCTTGTAATTAAAGTCAATTATTTTATTTCACAATCTTTATCTCTGTTTACCTTTGAAATCGATTTAAATGTCTCAACCCATTTCCAGCAAAACCGCGTCGCCAATTACATCTTCCATAAAAAAAAACTTGAACGCTCACATCGTCCAAACTGATATTGAGCATTACGGAATTGACAAAACATAAAAAAATCAACATTACCAAACTTCACAAGATTTAATATAAAAGTCAGAATGTAAATAAATCTAATAATTGTTAAAACAACAGCAGTACCTATCGGTATTAATTTGAACCACTCTCTAAACGTAACCATAAAAACGGGTCGGGTTGTTTGATCATTAGTAAAAGTCAAAAATCAAAAGTACCTACCTACTTAATCACTTTTACCATACAAAAAAGAATATCTTGCCAAACTTATTGTTACAATTTCTTTCGTTTGTAAGCTATTACTAATTATTAAACAACTGAACCTTAAATACGAATTTAGCCCCCTACTTTTTTTCTTATTGGCAGATCAAAGATTTTAATAGCTTTCAACCTTCCCAAGACAACGCTGATCATTTTGCAAAACATCCCGTAAATCAGTCCAGTAGTTTTTTATAGTTTATCGCGGACAAACAAACATTTATTCATATATAATATATATAGATACAGCCTGTTTTTGTTCTGTTTTGTTCTTCTCTTATGTAAGAATCCTGGAAAAAGAATTCGGTTAGAGCAAGATATGCCTACTAAGCATGAGGTCTCGGGTTTGATTCGCGGCAAAGTCAACATGTTTTTTTTTTTTTTAATGTTATTTTCATCGTCATATTTTATGGTATCTAGATTCGATCAGAAGCGTGAGACTAATCTTTTCTTTTTTTATTACTAAACCCAACACTTAGCTCCCGTAATGTGGCTAGCGTTTTTGCTATTTTTAACGAAGGTCATTCATACTAATTTTATTAAATACATTTCAAATTAAAATATTTAATTTTAGTTTAAATTTTTAATGACAAATTAAAAGAATGTCATTGGTGGAGATTTTTTAAAAAAGAAAATATGGCAGTCTAAAGTATAATGGCAGGTCTTATGATTAGCTGGTTAAACTCTCTGTATTAACGTTCTGCATTCTGCCTGTGTTTGAGCATGCATGTTTTAATTTATTAGCATGGAAATATTAACTTATATTCGTACCGCTCACGCCACCTGTTGACTATTTGTAAAGCTCAAAATTTATTGATATTAGACGAGATTCCAGAATTATTTCTTCTGCTAGGGAAGCACCTGAAAATATTTATAATATTTTAAGATACATTGAAAAAATCAGCTTGTCTTTTATTTTATTCTCAATCTTTTATTTAATATTTGAGTAACTAACTTTTATCACTACATCTTATTTTCTAAATTCCTTGCTAAAAAAAAAACCTTTTTTTAATATTCTAGATCCTTCCCTCCACCCCTGCCACAAAATCTCTTCACCCTCTCCACCGCCCTCCTACCCAGCCCCTGGAATTAATATAAATATTTGGAGTATTCACATCATAATTCACATTCAAATAACGTTTTTATTTTAATTTATTTTTTTCTTCAAAGGTTTGTATTAAACGTATACGTACATTTTGGAATTTAATATATTGTTATGTTAATTATATCATTCAATATTGTTGGATCTGTGATATTTCTACCGACATCTATTGTTGAAATCTAGAAACATGTTTGTTTTAATGCGGTTTAAATCTCCGCTCATTCTCAGTGTTTGTAAAATTAACGGAATAAATGTATAGATGACGCTAACTTAGTTTTTTTTTTTTTTTTATTTCTGTATTTTTACACTTTTTCCGAATTAAAGGTTACTCATTACAATGGGAATATATAAATTAGGTTCAAATCTGTGAACTGTAATTTTAAAAATAAACTTATTACGTGCTACAACTTCTTAATAGTTGTCGCGTAACGTATCTTGAAGAAACTATAAAAACAAAAGAGCTCAATAATAAAGTTTGTTTTACAGTAAAATATGGCTTTGGATATGTTTTCTATCTTACATACCACGCATTAAAAAAAATGTTTATTTTTATTTAGATTTATTTATGCTTTCTTGTTTGCAATTCTCGAAGCACAGAATATGCGAATAATACAAAACTGAATTTTAATTTGTTGCACCATTTTATACATATTTGTGAAATATGTATTTATTAGCATTTTACTGTAGTATAGTATACACTGTGTTTAAGGGCCAGACTGCGAAACTTCGGAGTAACATTCCTCGAGGTACCTATACTTTTAAAATAATTATATTATTATTTTTCAAAAACACATTTTTTAAATGTTTTTTTTTTTATAATCAAAATCGAGACAATCCTTAATGTCTCCGACTAGCATGCCTTCCACAAACCCCTACTGCGCCCTATCCAGCCGTTTTCCTGGTCCGTGACCGATGCTTATTGCTTCATTGGTAAAATACGTTTTTGAACTGGATTTTTTTTTAAATTGAAAAATACGGTTTCCATACATTCATTGAAATATTATTTTTAAATGTACACAATGAAAAAAATATTCTCCGCAATTTCGTGTTATGGACCCTGAAAATTCGTGCATAATCCCGCAGCAAGAGCTTGTCTCTTTCTTGATGTGGGATTTTATTTAGTTTTTTTAAATGTGTTTTAAAATGTATTGATAAAAACAAAAGAAATTTTTTACTTGTGTACGTCATGTTCACTTCAGTTTAATTTTTCGAAGTAGATACAATTTGTGAAATAATAAATATATAAACAAATATACTCGGAAAATATGTAAATGTTAGTCACGTGTTATATCTTAATACAATGCGACGTAGATAAAATTATGATACCTACTCATTTAGAAGTTAGACTAAGCGTCAGTGATATTTAAAAAGTCCTAATTTTTGTAATTACACTTTACTACCTAAGGCTTCCGTTTTTTTTTAAATTCCGTAACCTAGCAACGCTTGGATTTTGATTATAAAAGTGTATAGTCTTCCCTACACGTGGATAACTACTATATTGAACTCAAGAGTAATAATTCGTGAATAAACCTGCTTATAGAGACACCCATTCACTCTATTGTATAGGACAAAAGCGTTCCAAATTTTTGGTTTAACAGCAAACATGTAACGGTCGGTTTCGGTTTGCGTTTGCAATTCTCGGCCTCAGTACCTACGGCCCGTTGTATTGCTGCAAACTGTAGCTAACTTCGTAATTGATAATCTTACAATGGTTTTGGTCCGTATTGTCAGCTCTATAAGCGGATGGCGTATTATTACTATTAAGAATTGAAGTATTTAAATTAGTTTATAAAATTGTAGAAAGAGTCGGATTGTAGTTCTCAGTTCTCGGAGCTCCGGAGAGGTTCGAAGATCGAATGACGCTCTATATAACAGATTTATACGTAATTGGTTATTTATAACTAAATTTGACAAAAAAAGGAACTTTAATATATTTTTTAAATGTTCAAAAGTAACAGAAATATCGGTAAAACCAGAAATTGACATACTATGAGCACACTTAATGCATTGATGCACACTAAACGCATGAATGCACGTAAAATAAATAAAGCGCGTTTGGAAGCCTATTTTAAATTTTAATACGAAAATCATTATTGATTCTGAATAAAATATTGATGTTGATAGATTTAAAAATGTTATGTATGTTGCTGGTATAACTTATCTAAAATCTGATCATAGCCAACATTAAATTGTAATGGCGAAGAATAACGCAAAAAAAACTTGAATGTAGATTATAAATTTTAGAGCGATTAATAATATTACAATACATTTAAATGTATGAAACAATGCGGGGGCCACCAAGGTTATGTCTACAGTCCATTATCAAAGTTAGTGATTTAGAAGCAGTCGTTTTAATATAAAGTTCACTGTTAAAATACAATTTTAAGATACCAATGTCCAGATGAAGGACGCTGCAATGCTGTCCAAAACGTCGATTCGGCAAACGAGACAAAAAGTGCACGGCATAATAAACTAGAAAAAAATCATCAACACTATTCATCATCATCATTCCCTTTCCGCCCCTAAATTGCATACTCTGCATTGGTACACCAATCGCAGTGTATCTTGATCATTTTTTATT
Organism: Micrasema longulum; assembly: GCF_059751315.1. NCBI lineage: Eukaryota > Metazoa > Arthropoda > Insecta > Trichoptera > Brachycentridae > Micrasema > Micrasema longulum. The sequence goes on from NW_028277767.1 coordinate 801,052, forward strand.
TTTTTTATATTTTTTTACATGAAGGTACGATGATCAGTCTTACGCTCAGGTACAAGTCTAGAGGTACTATGAAATATTCTAGTACAAATATTTCATGTCAACCCTGCCGGGAATCGAACCAGTGACCTCTTGGTAGGCAAACGCGCTGACCACTACACCACGATGCCGACATTATTAAACATCAATTATCAGTATCAAAAACATTAACGACTTACATATGATTTTTTGCATCTGAATTCGCTACGAAAGCCAGAAATTACATCTTAATCTTCACAAGTGAAGTATGTATTACTTTGCACGTTTTTGAGTTATGAGTATGCAGAAATATTCCCTTACAAAAATGACAGTGTTGCCTTGTATTTTTTAAAACTCAAATTCAATAACAGTGGCACAATGATCATTGTTATTTCTGAAAACACATAAATCTATAGGGCAGAAGTGGGAAGTTTACTGATAGCGCGGTTGTGTGCGTGTAACTGCTCTCCTGTGAATATGCGTTTTTTGAAGCGTGCCACTGTTATTCCTGGGGTGCGAATGGATGTTTTTTTTTACCAATGATTAGTTGCTTATACCTAGATATGTCACTAATAACGAATTAAACATTCACAGACACAAAACAATGCATTGTTATACACAAATTCAATCGAACCAACTCGATCGGTTTAATTACAAAAATGCGTAATAATGACGCCTAGAGCATTGTATTGGTACACCAATCTCTGTATGTGTTCTTCAGATAAAAAAAAAGTTTTTTTTCTCTTAAAGCATATGTATTCCAAAGAAACTGTTTAAAAAAACACGTTTGATAATTCAAAACTGCAATTTAAAAAAAATGTAGTAATTTACAAAAACGTTTTTAAAATGTGCTAATAAAATCCGCTTATAGTCCTTAAAATATAGCTTGATTAAATTGACAGCTGCCAAACTAATGTGCCTAGTGATGGAAAGTACCGATCACTGATCAGGTACCAATCAAATCGATTTTATCATTTTTTTCATTTAAACATGAAACTCTGTTTCCAAAAATTGATATAAAAACGCAAAAACAAGCTTAATATAGTGTGTTAAAGACAATTATTCACTTAAAAAAAAGACATTTCATACTTTTTTCATGAACTACATCAAATGTTTTTTTTTTCGATCGATTTACATTTATCAATTTGTCCATCTCTAACATTTTTGCAAAATGACGTAACCTTGTAAGAACGTCGTTAATTATTAGGTTTCTTTTAGTTTTTTTTAGTTTTAAAGTTGATTTTATATAATTATGTTATATGTCAAGCACTGTATAAAAAAAAAACTAACATGCCAGATACGAAAGATTTTTCGTGTGCTAATATAAATCACTCCTTAGACGATACTACAAAGTTATGTCGTCACTTTTGCTAAGAACTGTTATTCTAATCAAGCTATTTTTTAAGGACTATAGCAATGTTGTTACTACAATGTCTATATTATGTATAAAGGGTCTTTCTTGCCCCCTAGTTTAGCACTGGAAATATAATTATTTATTTTTATAGTTTTACTTACGCGTATGTTAATAAAATATGTACGCCCCCATATTGTGATTTTCTATTTGGCGTGTTCATACTATCTGACATGTTTATTAGAACATAATTATTGATGTCCTTGTATTTAAAAATAAGTTGAAAGCAAATATCAACTAAATAAGATAACAATATTATTAAACAATGTGCCTATGTTTGACATTTATTTTAAAAATTATTTAAACAAATAATATTCATATTCAATTCCAGATGAAATTCCCGCAATTCAGTATTTTTCAGTGTCTCTCTGTTTCATAATAATTCACTGCTAAAGTTGTTGCGCGGCTTGCGGTTAAATTTATTGTAATTAATAGACGTCGATTTTTAAGTTTCACGTGAGTTTTGAAAAAAAATAAGACCTTTTTTCAGATTATTCAGGTCTATTCATCGTCAGGTGTTAAATTTACTATCAATTTATTTATTTTTATTTCACAACAATAAACAATACCTCTTGCGATGTAATGTTTTGAGGTAGATATGAATAGGTATATGTATATAAATTAAACCACATATGCAGTAGAACCTCCTCAATCAGAGCTATTCAATCGAACGCCACGAAACTTTAATATCGCGATTGATTTACATAAGAAATTTACGGAATTTGGCTGCCAAAACGCGCTTCATCGATGGCACAGAAGGAAATAAGCTATTTTATTATCATATAAACAATGTTATAAATTTGTTGCAACAGAGGGAAAACATTTTCGAGAAGGAATTATGGAAGTCTAGGCATTTACAGGGCCAATTGTCCAATTGTCCAATTGTCGGCTGGTTTAAGTGGCCACTTTACACACTGTGTAACATTCACCATTCTGCCTATGTTTAAATATCCAGTTTTCCTAAATTCTTCCATCTGTTGACTTTTGTGAAGTAAAATCGCTGAAACCTTTATCACGTGGGTGAGATTCATCCGGCTGAAACAATTTATAATATTAACTTTGTGTAAAATTACGACGTACATTTAATCTGCCTACCTGCTTCAGATCAAGACTGTTCCTTTGTCATCTACTTGTTATTTGGTAAAAAATTAAAATATTTAGTGTTAGTTTATTTTTAAGCCTTTACAAAGTAACGGTCCTGTTCTGATTCCGGTCGGCAGATTACATTTATGTACTGATTTTACACAAAGAAAATATTAGGTAAAGTCACAAAGTTCGTGTTTCAAATTCAAATATTAGTTTTTTGTATAATCTATTTATTTTTGAAATTAATTTTATTATCTATTTATTAATGAATAAATATTACTATGGATTTTTATTAAATACTTATGTCAACCCGAGTCCCAATCAGTTCGGATTGACAAGGCTTTCTGTACACTAGTAATGAAATTAACCATATTTTTTGTTCTACTTGCACTAGTTCGAAGTCGGTTAGAGTGGCTAGAAACTACCCTTTACAGGTATGTGTAGATATAATATGAAAACATTATCCCCCTCGAGTATATTATAGTATATAAATGCGTACTCCGAGTAATTTCTAAGGGCTCTCACGCCAGCCACATTGCAACGTGCTTATGTTCAGTATTAACTTTATTTCTTATATTCACATATCGTCTCGAATTACCTACGTGAGTATCTCGTTTAGCTCGTAGTCTCCGAGGAAAATCATTGACATTCAATTTTCAGACTGTGACGTGTAATACTGTCGTGTTATTAATACGTTATTCGCTGTAAACAAACATTCAAGCACGTTTTCCAACATTCGTCACAATTTTTTGCTAAATAATTAATTTAAAAAGTGATTCTGCTTCTATTTTATGAACATGTGCTTGTCAAGTATCATAAAATTAAATTATGCTGTAGTTGTTGCCTTCTTCAAAAAATATATTTGTTCTCCTAAGGGCAAAAAATACGGAAATTAATCAAAAATATTTCTCATTTAAAAAACATTTAGGAATAAGATAAAAATCTCAATTCGTTCATAGAATAAGACTTTGAAAAAATATAATTTCCTACTTAAATATTAAATGCGTTTGAACTTTATACCGGAAATTTTATTTTATTTTATTTATTTTGAATACAAACAGATGTACAGGTAAAATTAATATATATTTTTTAAAAACTATATAAAATGTATACATAGTAGAGCCTGCCATCCAATTATATGTATTCACTAAATAATACTGTAATAAAGCGACGACGGCTTGAATTTTAAACTATATAAATAATAAATATACTATATATTAAAATAAGATAGATATGGACAAAACAAGAAGATAGTGGAAAGGAATAGTGGAAGGATATTGGATTTGCTCATTAAACCAATAAAAAATCCCATTAAAACAATTTGAAAATTGTATGTTTTTATTAGTATGATCTAAACCCATTAATTTTGTGGAAATGAATTATTCCTTACTCAAAACGGGTTTATCAAATATTATTTAGTTTAATATAATAAATTTTCGAATGTATCGAATCAACACAAATAAAAAATCTTTCAGTGTTGCCTTCGTTTCCTTTCGCAAGTGGAAACCGGTCACCCGCTAGCAAAAAATTGCCCATTTTAACTGTTGAATTCGACTAAAGATATTGACAATCCACATCGTACAAATCAAGTATTTTTTTGTTGAATGAAAGTGGTACGGAGAGGAACTTGAAACTAACGTAGAAATATTCGTAGTATGGTGTCTATATGGGGTATTTAGAATAACAATGGTCAAACTCCACCAAAGGAAATTCTTACGTTTTTCAGGGTTTTCCGAAATAACTATAGAACGATCAGTATGTATATTACGACTGTTAATACGTTATTGTTAAAAATTGATAAATACATGTATAAAAAAAGAAATTGAAAACAAAATATTAATTTTCCAAAATTGCCTGCTTTAACTCCCATATATATATATATATATATATAAATATATAAATATCTTCCATATATATATGGGAGATGGATATATGTATATAGTAACATATACATGTAAATTAAGCTTTACCTGTTAAGCGCTATGAGCGCGTTGACGCGCTCTCCGTTTCCGCGCTCGGAGAGCCGGCCATACAAAAATAGCGCTTGAAGACGCGTGCTTTTGTACGCGGTTTACGCGTCGAGGCTAAGTATTCCGAACGATTTTAGATTTCGCACACTCGGAGAAGAGAAATTATTAAAAATGTATTCATAAGTTAGCCACTGATATTATTGTAGACAAAGAACTAAAACTTGAAAAAAAATGTAATAAACATGGACATAATACAAGACCATCCGAATAATATTACAAACTACATTCCAAAACGAGACAAGGACAATCTAGACTAATAAATCAAGGACTGAAATTATACAATAAACTACCAGATCAAACTAAACAAAAGACTCTGATAAACTTTTCAAAGGATTTAAAAAATAGTATTATCAACAACAGAGTATGAATAAAAAAAATATACACTATTTGTGTTATTCGTAAGGGTAAATAAACAAATTATCCAATAAAAAATAATAAGTTCAAATGAGAGTTTTTAAAAATTGCCTTAAATTTCGCGACCTGCTGGGAACTGCCATAGCAATACCTTGCGGCACGTTAAAATATAAAAATGACGTCTTATTTTGGTTTCTATCCCTGTGATTGATTTACTTGCATAACAAACTCTTGCATCACCTTTTTCATTTATCTTGGTCCTCAGTGGCTCGTTTTACTGGTCATACGATGTGTCATCAACATCATCATTCCTTTATCTGCAGCTAATGGTTGGTAAGGCACTGCATTGGTTCATCTGGAAAGCTGTACCGATGCTGAGCTATCATATTGGAAAACGTCTGGATTTTATAACAATGTTTTGTTTTTGAAATTAGTTTTGTTTATACACTGTTTGATAGTCAAGGTATAATCAGGTTTTCAAAGTTTATTTGTACAACTATTTGAAATAAATACATAACATTACTTCAATTGCCGTGTACCGCAATTTTTGGTTTCACCAAGAAAAGATGATCACTTTTATACTTCAGTTGCCAGTCCACTGCCTATAAAATATGAAAGCACAATTTTCTGTGAATGGCGTCTTCACGTTGACGGGAATCCGAGACCTCGTGCATATTGTATGGTATGCAAACGTACTAAATATTACACTACGAGGTAGACTGATTTTTGCTGGATTCATTGATCTGTAAATATGTAGCAGTGTTAAATCTAAACTATTTACGGTTTTATCTTTTTTATTTGAGAAAGACTGCATAGTACTCGTATTAAACAGATGTTTCGACGACATGTTCACAAATTCTAAATAATATAGTAGGTAGTAATCAATTTTGCAACTTGAGTGCGCCTTTACCCAGGAATTTTACCTAAATAAGTAGCCACCGAGGAAAAAATTCACGTCTAGGGTCTTTATTTCACACCTAGAGCTGCATTCTTCTTCAATCCGCTCAGAGACGGGAGTATGATAATATTATATAAATAAATGAAAGCAATTATGAAGTAGTTTTCTTTTGGAATATTTTTGTTTTAATTTTAAAGTAATCGTGGAGTTCGACCATTATTTTTATGTATGGCTCTTAATAATGTTTAGTGTTTTTACACGGAGTCGAGGATGTCGGTAAGGTATTTGGGGCCCAATGTTGATCCGGTCCGAGTCTATCTTCGTCTTGTTTCTTGTTCCTTTCTTCATACCACACTAATGTAGTGGTAACTCCACTCCGCAAAGCGTAACTAGGGTAACCGTACTTTTTGACAGTATTGAAAATAAAATAATTTAATATTTATTATCTCTGATAGTGGAACATAATGTCTTTATAATGTGCTGTACTAAGAAGCAAAGAAGTATAAGAAGTTGTACATAAATAATTTCAAATGCATTATTGTTAATTTATTACATACGTTGAAAACAGCACATAAACAAAACAAAAGCACAAAAATTTGCACATAAAAGACGCACTGTTTTACGGGAAGTCATTTAATTGAAACTTTTATAATAGTGATATTTTTTTAAATAAAACTCTTTAATTTATTTAGGTAATGATTTTGATAAAAATTTCGATGAAATTCTTTTTTTTTCTGGTTGTATTATTTGTAAATGTTGTTAAAATTTTAAGATGAAAAAAGTCGTTTGTTCTTGAAAGAAGGTAGCATATTTTTTTAATAAATATCATTTTTTAATGTTTAAGCATCATTAATTAAAAAAGGACCCCAATACTACAAATTATTTAAGTGAGATTTGCAATGAATGTTATATGATTCAACTTTGACATATATAAGATTTTATGTAATATGAATATATAGCTAAAAATGACTTTTAGTGAACATTATTTTACTTTTGAAAGGGTTTTTTTATTCGATACACCGTAAAATGTATTATTTTTTATAATAGAAAGATGTATTATATTATATAAATTATTAATATAATAAATCTCAGGGCGTACTATAAATAAGTAGGATACAATCGGAAACGTAGGATATTCACCTTACGCTTTTGAATAATAATATGCTAATTACAAAATCCTGATAAAATTATTTAGATACCGGTATTTCTTATATCTAAAATGGCTATGTTTTAACGGTGAAGTCCGGAGGCGATTTGTGGATGTTATATGCTCCATTGCAAATAAATATAGTATTATGAGTTGTAGTTAAGATACTGTTAAAATGCAATCATATTTGTTCTCCACAAACAACCTGTACTTAAACAACAATAAACAAAAACAGAAATATCGTTTAGCTCCGCGATGTTCTGACGTGCGGTCACAACATAATGTTGAGGCTCGCAGCGGTGAAGCCTTTTCTTTACTCGGTGAATTCGATAGTTCGTTAGTTGTTTCTCACACAGCGTACCTACCCGTACATGTTCTGTGTTACCACTCTAATTTCGGCCGCGAATTTCTGTTTAAATCATTTTATAATATTCTAATTCTTTCATTCAGTGTTATTTGATTTACTGGTCTATTGATACAATTGTGTTGTTTTCTTATAAGTTCTATTGACAGTGTAAATGCTTATTCTTAAAATGTTCGTATTGAAAAACAAATGTTGAATTAACAAAAAACATTTAATTATTTGTGTACTGATATAAAAATGTTTTATGTCTTGATAAACAATCATTTGGATTAATCAAAACGTGAAAATGACTATGGACATGGTATTAGGTAATGAAAATGCTTTATTTACTTTGTTAATAACAATATTTTACTAATATATGAATTTATCATTTATTTAATCCACATAAAGTTATTGATAGAATGTACAAAATTACGTATTTAAACTTGTAATTAATACAGCAAAAATATCTTAGGTTTAATCAAACGTATTCTATTAATTAATTTTATGAATGGAAAAAATCACCTATTTTTGAAATCTACTGAATGTATGACGTATTAAATCAATTATATGGGAAACAAAATTTATCCAGTAAACAATAGGTATTTCAGTTAGTCCAAACGTTTTAAGACGAGGACTGGATTTCACCCCCATGAGTTTTATTAGGATTAACATATCGCAGCAGAGATGTAGAACATCTTTGAGAAGAGAATATGGAAGTCTAGGTATTTACCGGGCTTATGATCTATCATTGGCTAGTTTAAGTGGCCACTTTATACGTAGTGTAACATTCGTCATTCTGTCTGTTTGAATATTCCCTTTTCAAAGATGTTCTACGTACATGTAGTTAAATGTATATCCAATAAATATTGTTAGTGACGTCATGCATAAATTCAAATAAATATTATTATGTAAATCTTTATTTTCTTATCTCGTTTTCCTTACTGTTTTTCTCCGCACAACTTTTGAAGTATAACACATCGGTTCAATCTCAGAGTAATAAGGCACTACCGCTATAGATCCGCCCATACGGACAAAATCATTCCAGGATTATCAATTTCGAAGTTAGCTACAGTTTACGGCAAAACGATGGGCCGTAGGTACTCAGGTCGAGAATCGCAAGCGCAGCGACGAAACTGTCCATCACACGTCTGTTAATCCGCTTTTGTTCTATGCAATAGAGTGAAATGGCGTATCTACATCTGTAGCGCAACTTTACTCTGAGGTTTTAATATTGTTCAAAACATATTAAAAGTTCAATAACGATTTTCTTTTATTTTTAATGGAACAGTCGGTAATGATCGCTTCAGAAAGTGTAAAAAATAATTCATTTTACTTACAAACCTTCAAGGCCTTAGCACAAAAGCTGGTATATATTATTTAAGCTAGTAATTCGTAATTTACTGTTATGAAATATTATAAGGTCAAGATTTGAATGGACCAGACCGTGAGTAAAGATAAAGGTAATGGTTTAGTAATGAGATCAAAACGCCGAAAACTATTAAAACACTAATTAATGAATATAACTAATAGTTTTGCAATCTTTAAGGAGTAAAATTGTCTTTTAAATAATTGTAACACATTTATAGAATTGTTATTGCATCATGACTAAGTGCATTCAGATTCTCAGCAGATTATCTAATGGTCTTACTTATTACACTTATAAACCAGCCAATGACATGTCATAAGCCCTTTTTTTTTTTTTTCCTTTTCTAAAATGTTCTCCATATTTGTTGCAATGTGTCAATTAACAAAGTTATCGATTGATGACTTTCGAGGGTAAATATTACCAGGGCCCCGATTACAATGGGTAGTTAACAGAGTTATCTTCAACTGTCTTTAAAAAAAAAAAACGATAATTGTGTATGAAAATGACTATATTTGCATGAACATTTAAAGTATCTTCGTCGGTAACCTATAATTGAACATGTTTAGAAGAAAAAAATGTATGCGCATTCTGCTTTTCATACAGAAAACTTAATTTTACTTTGTAGTTAAAATTGAAGATAAATGATAACTTCCCATTGTAATCGGGGCCCAGAGCATCTTCCATTTCAAATTTGCGTATTTTTAAATATGTACGAGTATTGTTTTTTCTGTATTATTTCATTTCATTAAAATGACAAAATGATATTGCAATAACTTTTTGGTATCTTTTTTTTATTTGATTGGATTTTTTCAAACTGACAGTTTATTAAAATATTGTTTTATAAATCGTATAATTTTAAACCGTCAATCAACAAAACGTACTGATTTTTAAGTTATTTGATCTGGTTTTAAAGCAAACGTAAATGATAATAGGAATTAATTTTATATACGAGTATGTATAGCAATGAAATTAAAGTCGAATTGCTCACTTTTATTAATATTTTTACAACTGTGTCTTATACTTTAATCTACATTACAAAAATGAAAATAAAGTTTGTTTGTTTTTGTCTGTCACATGAATTCTTATAATATCGATGTGAAATTTAAATCATCATTCAAAATGCCGTTTTTAGATTTACTGTGCTGTTTTCAAGCAAAATTGTTTTTTTTGTTGTAGAATCAAACATTTTAACAGTAAATCGTAGCGACATGAAATTTATAATCAACAGTTGAAATACAATTTTACGATTAACCGTGCTGTTTTCAAACTAATTTTTTAATGGATTTTTTCGGTATAAACTACAACCTACTAACGTTAAATCGTAGCGTCGTGATATTTCAAAATTCATCAATATTCTAAGATCAGGGTAAAAATTATACATCTATAAAAAAAATAACAAGGCATTTTTTTTTTATTGTAAATAAGTTTAACTTGATCCCGAAAAAAGCCGAGTAAAAATTCTAGTAATTGAATTTTCTAATTTTGTCTGTACAATTGTATTAAAGAAAAAGTACAAAAATAAAATCATAAAAAAATAATAAAAGAGTACAAAAAAATATACACAACATTATAAAAAAAAACATTAAAAAAAGCCAAATCAGTTTTTCACATAAATACAATTATAAAAACCCAGTTCAGTTAGATATTAGTTCATAGAAGTGCATGTGTGCGAGTTTTTTTTTTGTGTGATATTTAACGTTTTAAAAATAATTAATAAATTGACTACGTTGATTATTGTTTTTTTTTGTCATTGTAAAATAACTAAATTAAAATTAGCTCTCTCGTTAATTTTAATTTACTGATTTTAAAGAAAAAAAATGTGTAGGTAGTTAAAATATATAGAAATAATAAAAATGAATTAAAGCTTTTATACGTAATATTACAGATATATAATTCCGAGATGTCTGTTGCAGAGTGAGGTGAGTGAGGTAATATCAGGTAGTGGAAGTATTCTGGGTGATTGGTTTATATTGCAATTGTTGAGGAAATACGAACGGAGAGTTGCAGTAGGTTCACAGACCACGACCGCACTTACGGAGAAAGTAAGAGGCGATCTTGTTTTACTTTTATTTTTGTCGATCCTTTCTACCAAAACCATATTTCGATACCTGACACTAGAAACTGGTATTATATCGACGCCATAGTGAGCAATCCTCCATCTTCCATCTTCCATCTTCCGGTCACGCTTCAACAGCTCGCCGTATTATGCGTCTAATTAATATATTATGATGATCGAGTGTCCAAAAGTAATCGAATCTGTGTTCATTTTCATAACAGTTTCTGGCGTCTTTTTACTACTGTATTTTGTTGTAAAATTACAATCTTACCACGATCACGTCACCTCTACTTTCTCTTCTGATCATAAATTATCGGTGGCAGATACAAGGAAACCGAGATACGTCAATGTTGTTTTTTTTTAAAATGTGTTATATGTTTTAATAAATTATTTGATTAGTTCATAATACCATTTGCAAGTTCCATGATGTTATCCTTTTTATGATGTTTTCATTAGCGCGATGATAATAACGTAGATTTAAGGTAAAAGAAAATAGCTTAAAGTATTGTACTACCATTTTTGAATTGCGAAGGATTTCGATTTGCTTAAAATAATCGCGTTTGGTGGCATTTAAAATAAATTTTTCACCCACACTATTTTTAAATAATCTACATTTTCAGTCTGCATTTCCTTATAAATATTCAACCATTTTTTTTATTTGTTTTACTTGTTGCTGTAAATTTCGAGATTGTAAATAAAATTTATTGATAAAATTACTGCGTTTAGTCGTTAAGGAGGCTTTTTATTCCGAAAGTTTGATGCTTTCCGCGCCCTTTGACATTTGGGTGTAAAACGGGGCAGCGGGGCGCAGGCGCGAGAACCGCCGTCGGGCGCGGGCGCGGACGCTCTGTTTACACCCCTCGCCAGTCACCAGTCAACGGCCAGTCCCCGCGTGCGGCGGCGCTCGACCCGACTCCCGCGCGACCAGTTCGACCCGGGGATGAAGGAGTCCGGAGGGCGCAGGCTGCTGCCGGCGGGCCCCGTGGAGGGCCTGCCGCCCCCCGCGCCGTCGCCCGACGAGCCCGCGGTGGACGCGGCCCGCGACCGCTCCTACTGCCGGCCCGGGACCGAAGGTTACCGACACGTTTGGCTAACTCTCTCCTCAGTGTCCTCCTTCTCCCGACGACTTTCTCTAACCGCACGCGCATACCTCCCTCTTGCACTTCACTCCGAAGAAGTTTACTTTCATCCCGGCCGCAAACAGTTGTGTCATTCAAACTCTGACGCAGTATGAAGTTGTAATGATGTTGTGGTGTGGAATTCACGACACAAATAATAATCATTGCATAACTACAGCACATTCAATTTTATATGGATTCAAAATATTTTCATCATTTAACCGATAAAAAATTATCTCCTTTTTTCAAAGATGGTAACTTTTTAATAAAAAATAAGTATTTTTAAAGAATTCTTCTAACATATGTGATATTATCTGTTCTATTGCATTTTGTAAAATAAATGCGATGCAAATTGAATGACGTCACGTTGAATTGTAACGAACGTAACTGATTAACGTAAATGAAGGCAATGTTTCCCAGGAAAACAAGTTTCCCAAGACGTTTTTAATAAGATCTTTGTTTATATGGGCAAAAATATTTCTTATTTTGCCATCATTTCATCTCACACAAGTCATTATGTTACTTAATTGAAATTACAATGGAACGGAAGAAAATTGAACTTTTAGGTCTGGTAATTTAATTTTACGTTTTTTTAAAATCGAAAACACTAAAACTGCGATTGTTTTTATTCAATTATTATGTGTTTAAATGCAAAAATTAAGTGCGGTTAAATAGTTTCTGTTTTGTCATTATTCTGAGAATAATACACTATTGGGGGTTATTTGACTTACCTTTCTGTTAAAATTAACCCCTCAATCGATATGCATGGATTAATATGGAAATGCGCTGTGCTACAGCTGTGGCGTGATTTAAATAACGTAGTTAAATAAAATAATAATCTACCTACAACTGATCCACACAAACCTATTCATAATTACGAAATTCAACATCACATTAGGCATTAAGCGTGTATGTCATGCACACAATATTTTTACCGCATATTGTCCCTATTTTCTCACGATGAAATAATATATCATTTGCGTAATAATTTTGCTTGATGTATAGAGATATTTCACAGAAACCACACAGAGTCAATTACAATAACATTGAATCAAAATTTAAATTGCAGTTTTTTTATACCACAAATCCATGAACTTTTATTTATTTATTAAATTTAATAGCCTTTTTTCAGTGATAACCTACCTTAGAATTTTCCTAGAGATAACATTAACTTGTATGCACGCAAAACACGTTAGCAAAACAGCTACTTGGAGCCGTATTTTATTCATGTCTAGGAAAATAAAAACAAACCGAAATTTGTGTTAAAAAAAAAAAACTATATTTATTATAAATTTCCAAATTATTGTCTTACTGTTTACTTCACAGAGATTTTTTTAGTTAATATTTGGTTACTGTACTACGGAAATTGTTGAAGGAATCTTACTGATTGTTATAAAAACATTATTAGAATCCAACATAATTGTTCGGTTCAATCTAAAAAGATGTATTATTATCAAGTCATTTTCCGATGGCACGTATCATTACATTATGTTGTTTATTAGGGCGGAACGATTTTTCTTTTGCCTATGCTATAGAATAATAGGTGCATAGCATAGAAAATTCTTTAATCTATTAGCAGTTAATTTTTTTTTAAACTTCTTTAAAAAAAATATTTGCGTTCTTATGATTAACCTACTCGTAAATATTTAAAAAAATGTGGCAATTTTTGACGAGTTGTAAACAAGTATTCGTTAAAAAAAGACTATTTTTTAGTTACAAACAAAATTTCCTATATAACTGTTTTTGTTATTTGCTACGCAAAGAGAAATGATAAATAATTGTGAATGATATGTTAGAATGTATTTGTTTTTGCGTACTTTAAAAACAAACAAGCGAAAACAACACAGCGAACAATACTCGTAATAATACCCGGGGCTTGAGAAAAATCTTATTAAATTATTGTGATTTCATCGGGAATTGAACCTGGCACCCTTGTGTTTAGGTCGAAAGTCTTAGTGACTAAGAGAATGCATCAAAGTTATTAAATACAATGCCAAAAGTTATTGTGCAAAAAGTCGTTTAATAAGAATGATACAAAATAAACGCATTTATTTTAGTATGTCCTCAAAAACTTAAACTCGGTGAAATAAAATATGTTTTCAAATGTCTTCTGTGGTCCACTAATTACAATCCTATTATTTAAGGACTTAATCTAAACATACAATAAATATATTATAATTCACCTACAAAGTGGTGTCGGCATGGAAGAAAGAACATGAATGCATATCTTTTATTGATATTCAACAAATAATGTGTAATATTTCCTGTGTGTATCGATTAGTAATTCTGGTGAAACAAAATAATCTATCGCACAAAACAAACATTGGGTATTGTTTATCATGCGACAGGTGTATTTTTTAAATTTTAAAACCTGGGATGTTTAAAAAAAAAGCTTGCCCAATATGAGGAAATCACGTAATATTAATAAGTTCGTATCTTCAAACTTTAAATAATTTAATATTTCGGGCATACAATTTGTGTATGTGAGTATCATCTACTACCGGATATCTAAAGTAAGTTTAAATTTCAGATCATCATAATAATAATATTATTCCTTGTGTATGATTTTTAATAAAAACTTACATTTAAAATATTTGAACTGATTAAAAAATATTTGAACGATAAATGATATATTTTACTAATAAAGATTGTGTTTGTGATAAAAACAGCAGTATAATCGTTGTTCAAAGTTAATCATAACTTCGACATATGTTTTGATAGTTCGATGGCTCATTATTTTGTTAAATTTAAAAAGTGGTATTGTAAATAATACGAGTATAGTCGCGGTGCACCAATGACGTATATTAAATAGACACGCAACAAACGCGTAAAATATGTCATTTTCATTCGTTGGTAATTGTCTTCCTTGCTTTAGTCCTTTAACGGACCTTCGTCGTGATCAGAAGTGACGCTACTAATAATAATGCCGCCCCGTGTGATGAGATAAAGCTTTCATCACACTGTAACTGTGAAAAACAATACATCGTTTGATTATTTCATTCATCGTTTCATACATCGTTTCATTGGTAAATATAATCTAATTTATAAAATACGTAGATAATTACGTATATGTTAAGGTCCGGTTTTTCAAAATTTCGAAGTACCTGCTTAAATCATAACAATGATAGTCGCCAGCTAGTGTAGTATCTGTGGTAAAGGGATACACATAAATGAATATAAACTACGCAAATATGCGTTTTTTCGTTATCTCTTTTTTTAAAGTTTTTTGAGAGCAACGTAATTGGGTAGGGTGGTACAAGAGTGCGCGGTTTCGGGTTTTAGAATAATTGCAAATAAAACTAAACATTCAAGAAAATAAAAATATGTTTATTTGAACTCTTTGCTCTCTAGCTATTACAAAAATGCGAGTATAACTCTTACCGATTACAACACATAATTTAAAAAGTTTTAAAAAGTCAGTGCGCGCACTCATGCACACCCTGCAGCCCAAGAGTGCACAAGAGGGTGTACACCAGTGCGTAAACAGTAAATGGTGCGATAATCAAAGACAAAAATCACAAACATAATCTCCAGATCCCAAATAACAAGTGCACCTATCGTGCCACCATTCCTGGCATATTTTGTACTGTATCAATGGTTCTTTAAATATTTCTCCGCAACCTGGGCATTTTCCGATTTTTTTCTTTGGTTCTTGCTAAGGTTTTTATTTTTTTTTTCTTAAGGAACAGCTTTCTTCTTCGTTTTAGTATTTCTAGTTGCTTGATCTTCTTCTAATGTATGTTCGTATGGAGAACTGCTAACAATTTTCGATTTTTTGTGCGAGCACTCTTGCACATTTTGTCGTTGCGCACTCTTGCACAGCCGGCGAATATTTTGTCAACATACATACATCTACCGCCATCTAATGAAACCTCTCAAATTTTGGTCGTATTGATTGAAGCTGATTGTAATAAAAACAACAATACAAAAATAATATATTGCATGAAACCCATCCCCCCACATGAGATGAGTTTACAGAATAGATAAATTTATAACGAATAAGCAAAAAAAATGATTTTCTTACCTGCAATCGTTAATTTTCACCTAGTAACACTTTGCAGGCAACAGCAACATCACTTTACACTACCATTTGGTGATTGAATTTCTTACTAAACGTCAAATGCGGTAAGTTTAAATCGAAGAAGCACTCTTGTAAACTACGCACTCTTGTACCACCCTACCCTAGTTGTTATATTTAAGATATATGGTCAAGGTCTACGTTCAAGGCGCACGGAAGGAATGCGGTAGTGCGTTGTGACGCTGCTCGGTTGAGTTTGGAGCGTCGATATTCACTAACAACATATTCGTCAATATCGAAGCGCCAATTTTTATCGAAACTCAACCGGGCAGCGTCACAACACACTACCGCATTCCTCCCGTGCTCTTTGAACCCCGTCTATGACTGATATAGAAATAACATGTCTTTTTTATATACAACTTTTAAATCAAACTTTACTTATATGTACGTATGAATATTTTTAATGTTGAAATGATAATTAGCCAAGATTTGAATGTAGGTTACCAGGCAAAAAATAATTCGCGTGTTTTGCATGTTTTCAAATGCCAAAACTGCGGAGCGCGCAATGCAGTAAGCTATTGATTTTTAAATAGTCAAAAAATATTTTAGGAACCGCGGTAAGTTTGTGCATTGAAACCGCAGGTATCTACGAGGTGTTACCCTGAGTTAATTAAAAGTTCGATGCAAGGTTTTTGGCAAAAATCGCGTTTCTGTCTAATTCAAGTTTTGTAATAACGAGTTAGAATAAAAAATCATGAAAATAAGCTTAACGAAGTTTAAGTGTAAGAGATAAAAAAATAAATTATTGAAAAAGATGCATGCAATTGGGCGATGTGCATGACGTATTTTCTACATATTTGACTTCTTAAAATAATACAATAGAGCGCTTTACTTAATTTTATTACATCTGAAATAAATACGGCCTTTCGGATTCTAGCAGTGTTTTCTCGTTATGCTGAGTATTAATGTCTCTCATCTGGTCCATAGTTGATCTTCATCTGACCAGACGATGATTGCTGCGATCTTGTTTGAATGCGCTGTTAACATATGGCATCACAGCTCAGAAAATGCTATTTAAATAGCTTTTGTTTAATTGTACAATAAATTAGTGCAATAACTAAGTAAAACGCCTAAATAAACTGAAATATGGACGTCTACGCATTTACAAAACTTGTATGATCACCACCGGCTGTTATGACTTTACACGCTGTGTAACATTCTCCATTCTGCCTATGGAAAGTCGACATCCGTATTTACGTATGGCATTTTTTAGATTCTGTATTCGTGTTTGGTTTTAGGTAAACATTCCCAAGCGAGTTGTTTTATCATAGTAAATGGAAGTATGAAGAAAACACAAAGATTTGATACTCGAAATGTATTTATTGAAATAAAGTAAACATTTACACTGGTGATTTTATTCGTTCTTTAGAAGAAAATACCCTAAAAGCTGAAATTAAAATAACGTTTTCAGTTAATTTTCTTAACCCTTTTGAAGTGTGTTTAGTACTGTTCAGATCTGATACAGCTGTATTGTATATAAACTCGAACTAAGTTCTTAAGTGGGTCGCTACTAACTGCTATTGCAGTAGACCCGCAGAATACACATTACCACACTCGGAGAAACCAATATCGCCCTAGTTTACTCGCCAAATAACAATGGTTATGCCTGCCACGTAACGAGACACTGGAGGTGCTTTTCGCTCGTGCATACCCAGTACCTACCCAGTCAGTAATCCAAGGCCTCATCTTAGGAAGAAATATAGATACCTTTAGCAACAGTTGTATTCAAATGTTAAGTTTTACTTTTACAATTTTACTAATTTTAAGGATGTATTGCAGTGAAAATTGATGGATTTTCACATTTCACATTTTTTTAACCGGTGCGAATTGAAAACCGCTCACAGTTTATTTAAGATTCTTAAAATTGTATTTGATTTCCGATAGCGTGACTTTTATTAGTTGTTATCGGCTGATCTATAACACAAATTTCCTCTTTGTGGATTTTTTCTAGTGCATGGGCCTGATTTCCAAGAATTTTAGTTGTTCTAGATCAGTGGTCGGCAAACAGGGGCTCGCGAGCCACGTGCGGCTTTTTAGCTTCTCGAGTGCGGCTCACACAACGCAAGTTTTACTTTTTGTTCGACTTATTTCGTCTGTGGGTTCTAAAGAAGAACTTTTAGGATCATTGCCTTTTGGATTATTAAGGATATTGCAAATGCTGTCATTAAACGCACGAAGATTTATCGCATTAAACTCGATAAAATTGCTTCAATTTCAACAGGCGAGTCTAAAAGTATAACAGTAGTGAGAAAAAGTTATGTTTCTTTTTTGAAAGAAATATTATCACGAGATACTCGTTTACCATTGCGTCATTCATCAAAAAGCGCGTCGTGCGCAGACATTTCCAGAAAAAAGTGTATTGTTATGGAGTTGGTGGTCAAGAACATTAACACAATTGTAGCTCTTTATCATCACCAATTTAAATATTTTTTAGTTGAAATGGGGAGTGAATCTTTTGCTGCATAATGAGGTATGTTGGCTTTTAAGAGGAAACGTTTTAAAGAAAAGAAGTTTGGCTCTCAACGGAAATCTAAATTGTTGTATTGCTAATTTTTGGATCTCTTGACTAATGAGTTTACCACTGTTCTACACTATATGAGAATATGTACTTTAAAAAATATATTAGTATTACTTTAGTCAACGACATACATATACATACTGGTCTGTTAGGAAGAGCTGGCGCGAACGATACATTTACACATTGCGCTTGTGTGCTATCTGTGAATAAGCGCATGGTATGACATCGCACGGCATACGCATCATGAAAATAATCCCTATCTTTCTCGCGCTCAGACGCGCTTATGAGCATGTCGGAAACAACCATTGCTTGGTTTGTTGCTAATGATATGGTCATAAAATACACACAGGATGCTCCTGCGTTCGTCTGAATTTCGCTGCGATTCTTAATAGTGAAAATATAATTACATATATTCAATGTATGGGTATTAAGCTATGGATTAAAAACACTGGTATATAAATATACTTCCTCATTTAATCTAGTCACGTATACATAGATCGATTATCTAGTGCTGGCGCGTTCGCAAAACTTACACAACTGAATGTACAGAATGTTGTTTTAAAAATCCTTAATGTTTCATTTAAGTCGAAATTTTGGATTAGAGGGTTTATTATTGTATATATGAAAAAAACCATTAGTTAAAAAATGACATGTTTATTTATTTTTAAACAAGTACAATTTTTAACAAATTCAAATTACAGGAAAACTTCGAATGAGCATTTTGCTGTAATCTACTCTTGTAACCTCATGATCATAAATGTGACAAACACTCTTTTAAAAAAATATATCTAATGTCCAATACCTTCATGAATTGTAACAATGTTTCATATGGGAAAGTGGGGGAAATCGAAGCATCACTCTAAGTATGAATTTTTGTACATTTATTAGGAGGTTCATGATAGACGCCGTGCAACCTCCTCAGCCCACTATACCATAGGTTGCCACTTACTGGAAAATAAAAAAATACACGGTTCTGAGAGAGCCAATGTCCAAGATGTTCCTAAGTGAGCAGAATACATGACACAGCTTTCTTAATCTGGAAACCAGCGATTGGACCTTAACCTCCCATCGTAGATTTCTGTTAATAATTATTTCTCAACTGGTTTTAAAATCAGGCATCAACAATCAAATTTTATTTCCAGATTAAGATGGAATTCAGGTGATGATCTGTTACCTATACGAAACGTGATATATTTGGTTTTATCCACGTAATAGATGAATAGATTGATTACATTTTCTTAACTATTTTTTTTTCATATTCACACCCCTCTAATATAACAGGTTTTTTTTAATAGCGCATTTTATTTAAATTCAATAAAACCATTTTAAAATCACCATCCCGTAGATTTTCAATGCGTTTTTTGTGAGTTTTGTGAACGCGTCAGCTCTAGTTAATCGATCCGTACTACAAACTTAATTTGTATGTCCTTAGAACTATAAAATAGCATACCTACTTATTCGTCTCAACGTGTAGACTAAAGTAGGTACTCGTAGAAAAATTATTTTATTTTATTTTTTCAGAACGTTACAAATTACTAAAAAAAATTGAGTAATACAACATAATGCTAGCAACTCAAATAAATAAATGAGTTTCTTAATTTGGCACTCGATGACAATTAATCCCACATACCTATTTAAATCCCACTCATGTTCTCCTAGATACCTATATTTGAATCGTTTTAAAACGGATCAATCCAATTTTGGTCGTTCAAAAAACAAACGCGGACAATTAAAAATGCCGGATATACTCTACAATAATTAAATAAGATAATAGGGGGCAAATCTCGTGTATTTAGTAGTGGCAATATTGACTTGTAAAAACAGACACTGGAGCTTTGCATTCCGCAATTGGTTTCCCTTTCGCTGGTTCTGACAAATAATAATCAAAACATAGATTCTAGTCACGATTGTCGAACTGTTTTCTAAGACCAAATCAATTCCAACGTAATGATAAGTTGATCCAACCAATGATCCGGTGTCTAATAGTTAGCGAACAATACAGAATATATCTTTAACACAATTATTTATTATTTAGATTAGGTACATTGTTATGGGACTTTTAGATCCACGGATCTACCTACTTAAAGTCAATCTCATTTACGTGTGACTATTGTATTTCTTTTTAAATGTTTGATTTAGCCTTGTAATTTCATTTTATTTAATGAACACAATTCCTACAAAGACGGCTATTAATCGATGTCCCCGAACTATTATTACATTTATTATCATTTAAAGTATTACATTTTTGGTTAAATGTTAGTAAATAATTGAATATAACCACTTATCGACTTTTCTATGTCTACCAGTTTCGGGACGTACCCATCTCTTCGTCAGCACACTAATTATTCGCATGTCTAGTTTGATTAGTGTCTTGACGAACGTATGTACGATTATATACAAACATTTAATATTATTATCTTCTTCACGAGTGTATTCCATACGTAAATGCATTACCTGTATTGGCATACAAATTAAAATATTAAGTTAAAAAATATTTTTGTTAACACTATTATTTTTTTTTTTTTTTATGAACATAAAATCATCGCTGAAATCACTTAATAACTTGTATTAATTTATTGTAAACTCAATCCGGTTTTCGGTTACGATACCGGAAAACTATATTCCAGTAAGTGTTCAAATTTTAAAATATATTTTTTGAATTTTTTATTTTATTTATTTAATTTTACAATACGCCCAAGGTGCATTTAAAAAAAATATATACAGGTAAGTACAAACATAGTAAGTAATAATTAAAAAAATAAACAACGTTTTTTTGTAAACATGTAGAAACAATAAAAAGCCTACTGCTATGCAAAATAAAAAGTGAAACTTTGCACAGTAAAAAAGAAAAAAATATGCATATAAGAAAAGTGATTGAATTGAAAAGCAAATTGTAAATAACTTGTAAAGAATATAAATTTAAAAAAATATATACATATATACGTACTAAAAAAATGGTATTAACAAATTAATGTTAAAAACAAATAATAAAAATTAGTTTACAGTAAGTAAATATATATATATAAATGTATATAAGATAATAATATAATATCTGGTACAAAATAATATTTGATACATTTATTTCAGAAAAAGATAGGATAATAATAATACACATCAAAAACAGAGAAAAAATTGTATAAAAAAGAAAGTTTCATTACGACATTAATAATTAGTTTTAAACAGTGCATTTAAGAACGTTTTAAAATGGATAATTGTCGTTCTAAAAATGTCTATATCACAAGTAAATTTGTTGGCTTAGGAATGTAAACGCGGAATACGAGAGTGTCGTGCATAGTTAGTACCTACGTATGTACTCGTAGTTGCAAACAATTCCGTACTTCTAGTGACTCGATTCGGTATTTTAAAGTTAATAAGATTCAGGATATTAAAAATATATTAGATTTTAAGCGGTACGGATAAGGAACTAGGGTCTTTTTGTGCATTCGATGTGTCTTAGCAATATAACGCTGTCGTGAGATCAAAGTTTCTATGTTAGATTTACCACTAAAACCGATAAATCTCGATATGAATGTATGTACACATTTTATAAAATCTTGCACACTTTATAACGTTACCAAATCGATCAAATGCAAAAACAGTTTTTTATTACAATTTAAAAATTAGTTTAAGTTTCAACGTTTTTATATTTGTTGCGGAAAATGTACATATGTATATCATGTTGATTCCTTTAAGATACGAACCCGCAACATGAAGCTTGACAGACCAACGTGTCACAATCAAATCTACGTCATACACCTAAGTTCTGATGGTGAATATCTTTGAACAGTTCCAATCTAACGCGCAAAATGTAACTTAAGTAAAACAAAATATTATGAAAACGTGTCGCTTCCCCCACGCGTTCTATTTGCCAGAAGTATGTATGAGGATAATAATGTTTTTTGTCTATTCCAACTTTCTATTAACAATATAATTCTTTGAGTTGGATGTTTTGTAAATGGGTCTTGTGTCTCAAAGTCATCAAATAGAACAACATTCGTAATCGTTTGGGATGCCCTCATTCCCATAATAAAAACAGTTCGCTTCTCTTCTACAGAAAAAGCGTAGGTATTATGAAAAAATTGTATAAATAATTTACCTTGAAAAGATAATTCGTTTTGTTATTCAGAAGTGAATTAAATGTACGCTTTTATTTTAATCGCATCATGTGTAATACTTTTCATTTTAAAAAAGATACAAGGTAGAAAAAATGATCTTTTTTAAATGCACGGTGTCAACAATAATAATTAATCACTAAGACAGCACTTTCTGGAAAGAGATGACTATAATTTATTTATCGTATTTATTCAAATTTATAAAAAAAACTAGAGGATAGAGTATGTACTGGTGGTTATTACGTTATTACGATATGTATTTATCTCGGCAGTTCACTTAAGAAGTTAGAAGAATCCAGGGCCGCGATTACAAACGCAATCTTCATCGGTATATATCGAGACGGTATACCTAACTTTTCTGCTATCTCTATCTACGTCGGGATGAAGAATTTTGGTAATATTTATTTTTCATAGTGGCAACATTTCTTCCGAATTGCTGCCATTGCCATGTCATCTCAAGCGTCATATGATCGGACACACTTGTCGATATGTGTTTTTAGTAAGACAAAGAAACACGTAATGGAAATATTTGTTTTTCACAGTGGCAACATTTTTTACGAAGTGAAGTGGGGGCTTGCGCGTTATGTCATCTCAATCTGCACGCGATCTTAATTTTTAAACTTTATTCTCTAGATGGTGCTGTATTAACTGTCGATATTTAATCTGCCCTAAATTACATACTAAAATTTACTTCGATATATTTGTTTCGAAATTTAAATTGGCTTCTAAGATTAAAAGTAGCCGCCTCAAAACGATTTAAAATTTAAATACATCTTAATTAATCCAAATAGTGCTTGGTTTAATTTAATTTTTGTCACTTTGGATACCTAAATATGTGTATCGTGGGGGTGCCCTCGGTACATATAGCTGTACTTACCTCAAGACTTGAAGATTTTTTTATTTCATTTTTCTTTTTGAACAACAACAGGCCAGGAGGCCCAATTACAGTTGTGAATTACATCACAGAACACCCAGGCTTGAGATAAATCACATGAATTTTTTTGTGTTCTCACCGGGAATCGAACCCGGAACCTTCCGTGTGTGAGTCAAGCGTCTTGACCACTGCACTACGGAAGCCGCCAAGGTAAGATACGGGGCCGGTAGTATATCTTTGTAATCGCTCGGGGGAATTTATCTTTTACTATACCGTCGTAGTAAAGGTATGTTTTATATTGCGTAGATATAATGCTTTTTTTCATCTATTGATATATTTTACATGCCCCTTAATTTATTTAAAAATAAATAAGACTCCTCATTTCTGGCTGCGATACGATCCCACTTACTATTTAATGATGCTCACACTTACACACACCTGAACACTTACTCCTACACTAATGCACATAAACACACATCTACACTTACTCTCATACAAATACACATAAACACACCCTTTTGTTGTAACACAATTTAATAATATGTATGATTCTTATTTAGAAACTTTGCTGGTCTGTCTTTAAACTGTATTTTTTTAATGTTACTATATCATTGTCGACTGCTTGTTTCTTTAAAATAAATAAATAAATTATATAAATAAATAAAATAAAAATAATAAATAGATAAAATAAATATGTGTACCGTGGGGTAGGCGTCCCCTTGGTACGTGTCGATGTACCTCCACCCAAAACTTAAAGAAATAGGGTCGGTAGTGTATTTTTGTAATCAATAGGCAATAATATGATTGTTATTGCCTCCGAGAGCCCGTATTACAATGGGAAGATTATTACATTTATCTTCCATATTGTCTACAAAGTTAACTTAAGTTTTTTGTATGATAAATAGAATATGCATACAAGTTTTTTCTAAACATGTTACATTACTACAGGTTATTTTTAATTTTCATACGAATATAAGCATTTTCGTACATAAATATCGATTTTACTTTATACAAAAAAAAGTGTCTCCATTACGACGATTACTAAGCATTTAAAAAGGATAAATAATTATATGTACTAAGCATTAACCGGACACATTTTTCGGTTCTATTGGTATTGTATAGACGTAGAGGAACAATCATAGTTTCGCATATTCTCCAAAGCTCCTCTTATAGGAAGTGTTTTGTTAGAGAACTAGATACACATTGTTACCGTGAAGCAGTTCCACGAGCAAATAGCGTCTATTGAGGAAAATGTCACGACTTTTGGTTCCTGAGGCCATTTAGAGCGAAATTTTTTGCTCGAAATGGCCGCTACGTTTCATAAGGCTAACTTTCAGATTTAGCACATGTTTGAAACCAATAAACTCGATTAAAATTCCACGAAAACTTTTAACCGGATGGCATAATATTACCGACGTAGCTAGAAATATTTTGTTTTAAAGGTGATAGTGTAAATTTAATGATGTTCATCAACGATGTGTCCAAAATTATTCACTCATTCGGGTTACTTTCTCACTGTTATGCGGATGATCAACAAGTCTAATTTTAAATTTATTTTAACAGAGAGGGAAAACATTTTTGAGAAGGGAATATGGAAGTCCAGGCATTTACATAGCTTATGACCTGTCATTGGCTGGTTTAAGTGGCCACTTTACACACTGTGTAACATCCACCATTCTGCCCATGTTTGAACACCCACATTTCCTCAACTCTTCCATCTGTTGACTTTTGTGAAGTAAAAGAGCTGTAACCTTTATCACGTGGGTGAGATTCATCCGCCTGAACCAAATCACCTACTAGGCAACGCCTGAAAACAATTTTCCATTTTTTATACTTCTTCTTTTACGAGGTAGTTGATTTAGGTCATAAGCCCTGTAAATGCCTAGACTTCCATATTCCCTTCTCAAAAATGTTTTCCCTCTCTGTTGAAATAAATTAAAATATGAATAACTCCCTAGGGAGGAAATTCAGCCAGTCTGCAAGCATTTGGACATTTTTAAACATTGTTGAAGTCTATTTTTACTGCTCTCCTCAAGATATAAACAGTTTGAAAAATCGCGTGTCTCAATGCATTCAAACCGTCAATAACTGGATGTCATCAAACAGACTCAAACTTAATCCATCTAAAACTGAGCTTCTATTGACAGCGACAACACGTTTCTCCGATTTCAATTACAGGTTGTGATCTTACCCCTAGTGTAAATGTTCAACTACTGGGTGTTTATTTAGATTCAGATCTTTCTTTTCATTTTCATATCAATAAAACCGTAAGTGCTAGTTTCTTCCATCTCCGACAAATCAAATCCGCACGGAGGAATAATCCTATAGACGCAACTAAAGCTTCTGTGAATGCTTATGTCGTTTTGCGTCTAGATTACTGTGATGGAATATAGGCAAATCTCCCAAAATACGAAGCTAATAAACTTCAATCTGTTTTCAATGCAGAAGCAAGACCTTTTAAGGGATTAAAAAATATTTTCACATCTCACAACGTCTTTGAGATTTTCACTGGTTATAAAACCTAGAGATAATAAAATACAAGCTTTGCTGGACAGAATTCAAATTCCTTCATGAAATGGCTCCAAGATACCTATCGGAACTATGTATAAGTTAAAATAATTAAATTCTCTAGCCACTTCCAAGAAACGCCTGAAACATTATTATATATCCCCAGAATCCTGAACTCCTTTTTTTCCTTTTTCTTAAATATGTATTTTTATCCCTTTTTTTCTTTCCTTGGTTCCTCTTTCTCTCTCCTTCCAGACCAAACACATGCATCTATGTATTAAACGTGGTTAAGTAGGTGATGATTTATTTGCCTTATGATAATTCAATTAAGGACCAGTTGCACCAAAAGCTTATGTTTAAAGTTAAATAATTTTACCGTAATGAAATAATCAAAATGTCCAGTTTCATTTTACTTTTACGTGACCCGTTTTGTACATTTGGATGAAAAAACAATTATTTAACATTAGACTATTTTTAACTTTACCTTGAGTTCGCGACACTAGCAACGGGACTACAACTCGATTCGATTAGTTATCTTTTATCATAGTTTTTTTCTGTTATCTAAAACAAAGAAACGATTTAAACGGCACATTTTTTTGGATGAGCGGTCTTATAACAATAAACATTTCACTATTCGAGTTGCCACTGCATTATAAATAATGTAGGTATTTGGTATTGATAAACATTTATCGATACAGATTTAGTCACAATTAACTGTTTATATTGTTATTACTAGTGTTCCCAACGATCCTTCACATTTGTTGCGTGATAAGTCAATGACTTTTCAGTTGAATGGAGTTCGTCTCCGAAGTGCGCAATGTACGAGATCTCGGGATAACGGTTTACTAAAAGTTTGTGTTTTTTCGTCCAACGTGTTTTGTGTCCAACGATTTGGTGTTTTGCGCAAGCACTTGGAATAAAAAGAAGATTTCTGAGAGAAACCGTGGCGTGCGGTCCGCTGTGAGCATGCAAGTTGGATAATTATCTCGACTGAATGCATCATCATGTGAAGAGACAAGATCGAGTAGCGTGTTTACAGAATTTCGAGTCTTCTAATGATGATGTTATAGAAAAGCGAAATTCTTTCAAGTGCTTTTCCCTTTTCTTTTTAAAGTTCTCCAAGTCGACAATCTTTACTGAAATTTCACAACGTATGAACATAAATGTAATAAATCAGAAAAGCGTTTCACAGTGTATTTTTTACACCTGAAGTTTATCTTTATTTAATTTATAAAATAAGAAATAATTTTTATAAAGTACAAACTTCCACCAATAAATTTTACGAACTAATTCGATTTTTTATCTCTGTTTATTTCTAAAATGTATCCATTCGCTTGCAATTATGTAACATACATAATAAAAAAAATAATTTAATTTAGTTTATTGATAGTAGATTATACAGTGGTAACATTATTGTAATTAAGTCTGAAAGGAAGGTTATCATGAAGTTTGTGATCTCACAGAGTTAAGACATGTGACATTATTTATATAATTAATGATTAATATGTAAAACAATGATGTGTGTACCGTAAAACCAAGAAATAAAGTAATTCATAGTTTCCTGTAATAATACTTATCAATTAAAAAGCCGATAAATTGTTGTAAACACTTAAACATTAAATTTCAAAAAATGCTTTTGTATATGTAAAAACGAAATTTTGTCGTTGCGATGATTGTCATTTTTTGTGTTAGATTCCACCAATAAATTCTTTGAATTCTGAAATAAAACCTAAATCAACCGTTATTTTTATACACTATGTCGAATGCCTGTTGTAAATATATAAAACTAGACCATTTTGTTGTCAACGAATGTTTTGAAGAAAATGGCTGAGATTAAAATGTCTAACGGATTTTCCGATGACGTAAATAGCGAAGAGAGTTTTTTTTAATCGCTTGAGGCATTTATCAAAGACAACAATCGATACATATTCAAAGTAAAACGTTTTGCTGCATAATGTGTATTTTTGTAATATTTATGTCATATTTTGTTTCAGTCACAGCCCCGAGCCCCGCCTGGCGGCGTCCAAGGGAGGATGAGGTTGAGGGTCCCAGTGCGCGCCCCGCCAGGAGACTCATCAAAGTGGACTTTGAGCCCTTAGACGTAAGTTGGCTTTGATTTTCATATTTTATAATGAACATCTAAAACGACTTTCGATGGATACTCAAATAAACTCATTTGTTCCAAAAAGAAGCCGAAAAAATATAAACATAATGCATGTCAATATTTGACCATCAACTCGGATTTATACATTTAGCTGTAGATTGATCTCGTGTGTATGTTTTTGGTAATGCTACTCAAGTTGTTATATGTACGAAATCTAAAAAGTTGTTCTACAAGCTTTCTTTGGTGCATAACAAAAAAAGAAAATGGAATTTTCCTTAATATCAGACCAGGAATATCGAATAACACTTAAATGTTTGTACTAGCTATCAAAATTGTAAATTATTTGTAGCATGAAAAATATATTACGCTCTTTTAAGACCTATGACATTTTTTCGTCAACGCACAAATAAAAAAAACATAAATATTTTGAGTATTTTACGTTTAAATTTAAATTATATTGTATATTTGTATTGGCATACTATTCAAATTATTTTATTCATATTTATAATAAATAGTATTCGTTTTGTCTTACAATATACAGATAGTAAACCTTTTTTATAAAATTCGTCAAATATCCGTTAGATCGCTTCATCAAACATTTTTACGAGTTTCTAGAGCCTAGCATTTTCCATATTATTTCCGTTTGTTTATTGAGTTATTAATTGAATGGTTATCCAAATTAACTTGAATATGCTTGACCGATTGCCATCCCGTTACAACGAAAAAACCGAGAATTTATCGGATATTTGAAAAAATCAAAATTAATAGCTTTTTACAGATAATATTATTGTATACGTAAGGTTATTTTGCTCCAATAAATTTAATATGATATACTCGTATTATAATACTGTAGCAACTCCTTGCAATTTTCAAGGCCTTCGCCACTTCACTTTGATGAAGGTTTAATATGTTTGTTTAGTATGAGCCCCGTTTTGCTCTATATTATTGCTGTTATTCACAAGCTAATGATGATTGAAACATTCACGGTAAATTTTCCCTGAAATTTTGTTCAAACATTGCGTTAAAGTCACACTCGGGTATTTATTATCTTCTGACTTTTTACCTGACAGACATGACATTTCTTCATTCGCATTTACCGAGTGTTTTTTACAGGAATTTTTACAGTGAAGCGAATTAATGTTTGGAAAAATGGCTCAAGAGGAAATGGTAAAACTTGATTATAGTTATTTTATTAACTCAAATTAGTGTGCTCATATATAAATATTATTACATATGTATTTGCCGGTGATGTAAGTATCGTAAACTCTTTTAAAAATTCTATCTTAAAATTCTTTTGACGAAAACATTTATTCGAAATGTACTCGTATATTGCCATAATTTTTCACGTAAAAGCAAAAATGTGATCGATAATAAAGTACACTATTGGGAAATAATATGATCTTACCAAACTAAAAATTCACCGGTGTAAGAAACTATAATTTATTTTACGTTTTCAAATTAATTGTATATTATTGCCACGAATGCTTAATCGTAGAGTAATTATTTCTACCAACGTGATAATAACACGTGTTACGGCAGTAATTTGAGAATGAAAATTAGAATCTGGTACCTTCTTATTAATTATTAATTTGACTAACTCTAGGTATTTAAGTCAAATTAATATTCCCCGAGGCGGTGTACCCAGTGATTTGGACCGTATAACATTTATGACGTAGGAATCTTAAAAAATGTTGTTTTGTTTTGATTTTTTTCTGAAATATCTGGCCAAAACATACACTGCTTTGTAGATTATCATAAATAATTAAACCGTTTTAATACGAAATGCCGTTTGAAGCGAATATAGGCGATGATTCGTTTGCCTATTTGACGATTTTAACATTTTAAAACGTCGTTGTTTCTAAACGTCGCCATTAAAAAAAATAACTAACAACTTAACATTAGATAAAAACAATAATTTTCTATGGTATTTAAGATAAAAACAAAGACAGTAATGTATACGTATGTTATGTGTGAGTTGAACCGCACACTTAATAAGCTTAGTCGTATTTTAAACTAGGTATTATGTTTTTTAAAACTTATTGTTATTTCATAGGTACGAAGGTTTTCACGGTCACTTTTATCAATTTGTTTCTTTTTTGGGTGATACCGTGAGTGTTGGATTTGTTCAGAAGTTTCGGTTACCATTGCAGGAGCCATATTCAGGGTAAACTGAGTGTAGAAAAAAAGTATGTGTTTAAGTACTAGTAATTTGTACCGTGTCGCAGTTGGCAGTAGGCACATTTCTATTCATTTTTGTAGTATGTAGTGCTGCGAATCATGTTGAGTTTAATTTCAGCCCGTCGTCTGTTATTGTTATTACATTTTTTTAAAAATATTTTATAGTGGCCGACTGAAGTTTTGGTTTCGGTTTCGGCCAGTTTCAGCGAATAAAACGAGAATCGGCCACGCTCAGCCGAAACCTGCGGTCGGAATGTATTCGGCTGTACTCGGGTGGAAAATTAGAGATATTGGATTATTGTTCGATGAAATAATTAGTTATTGTATTGCCATTGTCTAAAATAAAAAATGAATACGACTGATTTAGTGATTTGTTGACTATAGTTAATAGTTAGAAGTTCTAAGATCTTTCATATCGTCTTTTTATGTTTATGTTTTTTAAATTCCTTTATAGTTAATCAGTTAATGTTCCTATAGCGTACATTGAAGAACTGTTACATATAAGTAATATTATGTTGTATAACATTTTACTAAACTATTTATGATGAACTGAATGAACTCGTAAGGGCATTTTGAAATAACCTTTAACTTATTTAAATATGTTTCGGTTTCGGCGGAACTAGAACAGAAGCTGAAATTCAGTTTTGGTTTTTTTTTAGTTACATACAATATAAATAATATTTTAAGCTATGTTCAAATAATAGTATTTACTCAAATAATATAGTATAGACTTGAATTGAATCGCACACAATAACTTATCCTATTGTTTTATTATTTATTTTTAAAAAAATATATTATCTTCATTATTGATATCTTCATAAGTGCCACCTGTATGTCTCGTTTTTGCCCTCTTTATTTATTTTGTTAATATTTTTTATTGTAAAAAATCACTGCGTGTTTAATAAATAAAATTAAAAATTAAAAAAATTATAAATTTAAAAGTTTTATTTAACTAAAATATAATTACCTTTCGACCGGCGGATTATACCTCTTGAAATTTAGATGTAACTTAGGTACATTGGTATATCATATTTAAGTAACACTTGTTCCAATGATTTAAATAATTTTAACTGGAAAGTTATTGAAGAAAAAATAAAAATTTTGGTTTTAAAAAAGAAATACAACTATTTTAAATCACACTAATTAGCGGTATTTAAAAAAAATATTTTTGGTTTTTATTATGCCTTCAATAATCTCTTAAAAGAATTAATATATTTTTGTTCGAACCTTTTTTTATGGAACTTTAAAAAAAAAATATGAAGAATATTTTGGTTGTAAGTATTTAGTATGTTTTAGCAAATAAATGATATTCGTATCGGCCATTCGATAAGATTAAAATTTTGCTTCGATTTCTGTACTTTTTATCAGACCACAGCTTTAACGAATTTAATTTGACTTTTCACCGAACCACCCCTACTCTTGATGCGAAAAATAATTGCTTGTAACGGTTGAATAACTTAACAATTTTGACTATCGAGCCATTCGTTCTTTAAGTCGATTATTTTTATCTATGCAAAACATGTGTTTTTATTGTGTACCCGGGCGGATGAAGACTAGTCCTTTTTACTCACGAACCCAGTGGTGCATCCGGCACTGCATTGGAACTCCAACTGCAGCGTATTTAGATTATTTTTTGGCACTGAATATAAGTTGAGTCTTGCGCTTCAGGCTTAAGTCCAGGAACAATAAAATAATTCGGTGTTGGAACACCTTTAAAACCAATATTTCACGTTTACCCTACTAGAAATCAAACCCAGAATACCAAGATAGGCGAACGTCTAACCGCTACACAACGATGTGGTCCTCACTCGATTTTATTTTTGAAATCGAAAACGCTCGTCTAGGGTTCTGTTTCTATTTTACATACAGAACTATATTCTTCATCCGCCTGGACACAGAACTCCTTATTTCTACAGCGCGTGATTTAATTTTCTTTATCATCGTCTCGCTCAATTCTGAGCGTCGTGGTCTGTCGGGATGTCAGGCATTAGTTGTATGATACGCCTCCATTCCTCTTCCTGGGCAGCATTGTTAGTTCCTATATTTGGTCGGTCCATCTTGTAGGAGACCGTCCTCTTGCTCGCTTGTCCTCAACTATCCTCGTTGCTACCAGTTTTTTTAAATCTCTCCTCGTGTTTTCTTGGAGTTCTAAATTGCGTGAAATTCTGTTTTGCATGTCGCAGTTTTTTTGTTTAATTGTCTAACTAATTTAATTGTCCTCCTTATTAGGGAAAGTTCTAAGGACTGTACAGTGTTCAATTTTTTTTTTTACATATTTCATATGTAATGACAAATATTTTTTTTATTTCTTCTATCCTTCTATCTTTTTCTAAATTAAAAAGTTGAAATTAAATTTATATCTTTATATAATCACTTTGTAAAGCGCCCTTGAGGTATTATATTACGAAAATGGCGCTATATAAGTTATCCAAAATTATTATTATTATTATTATCCTAATTTTTTTCAGCCAGATTTTGATATATAGTTTGTTATCAGTTTTATGGGGAAGCATATTAGGCAATTTGTCAAAAAAATAATCCTCGCACCTTTGACCAAATGTTGTGTTAAAGGGAGTAATATTGACAACGATAATATTTCTAGCCCTAGTTATATATTCATGTTCCTGAGCAGGGGGATGACGATGTCCATCTCAAAATCTGTTAATCAGAATAGTTTTAGCGTATATTAGGCGTATCTCAGACACAAGGCTTTAAAGATTTCTGTTGATGGGGTTCTTATATTACATTCCAATACTACTACTACTTCTACCAACACGACATTTCCCCTTTTAGAGATAGGCAGAGAGAATGGGCATTCACACACGTCTTTCGCCACTCAAATTCCTAGTTTCTTTAACATTCATGCATCTTGCCACACATGCCCTTCTGTTGAGTCTGCTTTTGACATGACCAGTTTTGAGATTTTGGTTTATCTGATCATGCCACGTCATTCTTTGTCATGTCATTCATTGTCATTCTTAGACAGGCGCCGTGGCGCAGTTGGTTAGACGGCCAACTGTGAAACTGGCGTCGCGGGTTCGATTCCCGCCAGTTGCAAGAAAAATATCCAAGAAAGATTTTTCTCAATTGGTCCGGGTGTGTGGTGTATTTTTCACTACCTCCTTCCATGTCCCCTCTATCCCACCTGCTGACAAGCCTCAAAATAGAGGCTTAGCGGGTTATTCCTTTGAAAAAAAAATCTTGTCCTACGTTGCTATTCATTCTTGCCATGTGTATCTTTTTTGCTATTCTTTTGTCATCCGTTAATTCTACATGACCTAACTATCTAAGTAACCCTTTCTTAATATTATCAATAATTATACCCGTATCAGATTTACATTCTCTCCTGATTTCATCCGTAACACTGTCATACATTGAATTCCCGCACACTGATTCGTCCTTCCTCCGCTAGTTCCATGTTTGATATAAATAATTCTCAAGTCGCCATGTGCCAGTTGAAACTAACCAGTACTAGAGGTTCAACTTGTTGACCTAAGTCCCTTCGCGTGTGTCCGTTAGGGAAGTCGGGAAGTGGCACTAGCGACTAATGCCCCGTGAGATATCTGCATAAGTCCTAAGGCTTGGTGCAATGACCGCGTGCTGCCTGGGAAATTCATTTTGCAAAACAACTTTCACGCTCTAAGATTTTATTTCTATTAAAGAATGTTTACATATTATCGATTGGCCTATTTAATAACCCACAGGATGCGGTAAAATTAGGGTGGATTATTGTATTATATTATTTTTACTCTCAGGTGAAATTCCTGTGCCGGACAATTTTGGTGATTGGGTATTTGAATATTGTTTTTCTGTCACTCGATCGCAAATGCCTCCCCGATAATTTGCGAAAACTGCACGTCGGACTGATCATGTCTTATTAAAATCGACAAAATCGACGTTTCATTGTCCCGTTTCTCGCATCCCAAAACTTAACCGATTTTGTTTTTTTTTTTTATGAAAGAGTATTAGAATAAAATTTGCGGTGTCGGTTCTTTTTGCGTTTTTCAAAAATAGTTATTATATTTGCATACCGTACGTCCGAAGATGGCAGATAAAACTCGGCGCTGTTTTTGTATGGTCCTAGCTCCCATAAGAAACAATTTATCAAAAAAATAAAGCAATAGGGACTCGCCAGTGGTAAATATCTATAGTGTGTAAAAAAAACACTGCTCTAGTGCCATAATCCATGAAAATAATACGGGAATACGTTTGTATGAAGAAAAGTCAGACCGCGTTTCCTCTCATTGGCGTTTTCTCTCCCCTTCCCCGCACCTGTCGGTGTCTCGCTCACCCCCTGCGCCACTCAACACGTGAGTGAAACATCCTTCCGAAATAAGCTGCCACAAACATTATGCCAGGCGGCTTATATATATGTCGACACTATGGGAAATAGGAACTCCCCGGAAATGACTAAAAATATTTCGTTTTTAGGAAAATAGACGCAGATTGCAAAATAAAGAAATTTAGTGTGTTTTTTTAATATGTTTGTTCGTAACTGTTCTATTTAAAATCAGTTCTAAAGCTGAAAAAAAATTAAAAGAACAAGTTGGTCGTCAAGTTTCGTTAGACAATCCGAAAAAACATGATTTAAATTAAGCATTCCCGGGTAATTTTAAAAACATTCCAAGGATTTTACTAATAAAGCCGACATACGTATTGTATATTCATATACCTTATAAATTGCTATAATGTCTAATTATTTTTAAACTTTAGGTTGTACTAAATTCATAATTCCTATTTTTCAAAGGGTTGCAGAATTACCATGGGAAAATCATGTAGTTATATACCTAGTACCGATAATTCTTATCTATTTTTTATGTCAAGGACAAATGTTCGAGACAATGTACTATTGCAATATTAAATGTCGTTTTAAAAATTAACACATTTTTCTCTAATTGTGATTAGGTTCGTTCATCGTGCTGTTATAAGATTTGACCTTACTGCCTCATGAGAATATTTCTAAAATCTTTGTTGTCCGCTTAAACAATAAAGGTATATGTACGAAGATGTGAAATGTAGGTTGTGGTCAAGTTTTTGTCGAGTTGTGAACATCGGATCTTAGGTTTGATATCCACAAAACTCAATTAGTATGTATTTTGCATCAAAGCATTTTTCTATTTAATATTTTTGAATACCAAGATAAGTGTGATTTTGGCCACTTTTAAATTCTTATATATTTTCCGTTTCATTTCATTGATTTCTTTATTGGGGGAAATCTTTGGTTTATCATGTTTGAAGTTTTACTAAATGAAGTTGATATTGATCAATATTTTTGTAATTCATCACAAAAATACATTTTTTTGGTAAATGGGTAGAAAAAACAATATTGTGTTTTATTTGGCTATAAAATACAACATAGTGAGTTTAATATTAATACTCCTTTCGCTTTCATATCCTATTATTGCAGAGTTTTGCGCAGTTAAGGCCTTAATTGGGAAGAAAACACTAAATCGTGATATTTGATTTTAAATGTTTCAACCTGAATAGTTTAAGGGTAAATGCCAGGAATACTTCCCTTCTGAAATGGGTCATGGCACCCCCTCATCGCCTGTTCTCCCGCCCCCGTCTCGTCCCTTCACCCCGCTATCCATGACCACCCAACACAGGCGATCGATCCGCGGAATCTACTTACCGATTCACAGTCTGGAGAAATTCTTCCCGTTAGTTTCGCGTCACATCTGCTCTGAATTAAGTGATTATTTCTCTACCATTTCGATAAACGATGGAGTTTCTACCATAGGTAAATAATTTTTATATGTTTGTACTAATTTTATTCCTATTCTTCCCCGAAATAACCAGTCTTTTAGCCACTTTTACACTCTTCCGGCAGTTTTTGAGGTTAAATATGTTTCCAGCTTTTCCATTTCTTTTTTTAAATTTATTTACAATCCATGTCTTTTTTGCATTATTGGTTTAGTTTATGAATGATTTCATTCCGGAACAAAATGTTCGGATTTATCTTTATAGGTGTTAAAAAACTTTTTTGTTCTTTCGAATATGTATATAATATCTTATTTTGCGTGTAAAAAAATATTTATGCTTGATTTTGTATTTAGAATTTAAATTATACTTAAACCCACGTGCGCGCAACTAGCTCTATTGCGTGCTCAAATTAATGGGGTGACTTCTACTTCAAAACTTTTAAATTCAATTGTAATTTTGTTAATTTAGAGTTGAGAAAAGTTTTACGTCGTTGTAAATATTTATTATTTTTCCTTCAAAATCCTTGCAATTGTGTTGTCTTTCACGTTATTTTTCAATTCTCTTCAAACTTCTATGTCTGTTTCAAGTTATGTAAATGATAATTCTAATTTCTGGCAAAATGTCAAAGGTTGTTTCAGAATCTCTGAACTGAAAATGTTTACTAGTTCATGTCAATGTGATGCGGATTTATTGAAAGGCTATAAATATGTCTAGATGAAGGTTTTATTTAAATATTTTTTGTGTCTTTGTTCGGTCATGTTTTGAGTGGATTAGTTTTGTGTTTTAAATAAGCTTTTAGATATTCAAGACTTTAAAAAACATGTTTTTTTCATGATTGTTTGAATGCCAAAGACCAGATAATCTGTTCTTGTAGTATGTGCTTTTTTAATTTCATT
Source organism: Micrasema longulum (assembly GCF_059751315.1). Lineage (NCBI taxonomy): Eukaryota > Metazoa > Arthropoda > Insecta > Trichoptera > Brachycentridae > Micrasema > Micrasema longulum. Next base: position 837,850 of record NW_028277767.1, read on the forward strand.
TTTTAACCCTGATCGATAATAGACTTAAATTAACTTTTCTTTTGATAATTTTATTGAGTTTATAGTAAAAAAATCTGCTTTCAATATGTATAATTTATTTTGCCGTTCCCGTTAATTTTTTAGACCAAAGTATCCAGTTATTTCCGTTTCGGTTAACTTTTATTTTACCTTCCAATAAACTATTTATTACGCTATACTTTATATAATAATTTCATAAATCTTCTGATCAAAGTCGGATTTTTTGCATATCCGCCTTTATGTTTTCTTTTTCTACACCGATATGTATCATACATATTATTTAGACAGCTATTGTGTTCACATGTCCAAACCTTCTAGTTTTTTTTAATGGAATATGCTCTTTATGTTTATGCTTTGAATCCCTACAGTATTAATTTATAATCCTCCCAAATTTTGTGTTTCGATTAAAATTTTATTCCTAGAATAAGCTGCCACAAGAGCTGATCTTAACGTGTAGTCGAAATAGGTTCAAAAATGGACTATATTTTTTACGGAAAAGTTTAAGTGCGCCAACAAACCTTCGTTTAAATATGTTTAAGCATATCAGCTTAAAGCTGCTCAGTTAAAATTGATCTAATAATAATGTTTAAGTTAGTTTTAAATGTGATTTCAATTCGCTGTATTATTTCAAATCAATAAAATCTGGCAGTCAGTAATCCGGATAGTTGGAGTTTCGCTGTACTCTTATTTTCAATTTTTCCAAAACTAAAAACGAAGAGTTTATTTTACAACTTTGACGCAAATAAACTATTTATCATTCGAATGACGTTTTCGGCTTATTTACATAATTGCAGTAGAACTCAGTTTATCCCAACTCCAGTCATCCGGATTGCCAAATATCCGGATTGTTATCAAAAAATAAAACCTCGAAAAAAGGATCTCGCTGCTCGTAAACGAGTTTCTTAAACCTATTAACTTTACTGGATACGTTCAAAGAAAATTTTAACGTGATTACGATTTGCTGTTTTATTTTGAGGCAATAAAAAAAGTTATCTTAAGAGTAAATTTGGCGTTTTCTTTTAAAAGATTGCCTTAATTTCATGGTTAATCTATCTATGGCACGCATTAATCCGGATTATTGAAATTTTACTGTATTATGTATTATTATCTTTCAGTATTGTATTTTTCCTGTGATATTTGAAGTTGAAACTAGGTGTAGATATAATACCATAAACATAGTACCATTTGATAATATACATATTTCAGTGCAGATCGAAAAAAAATGTTGAATAAAAAATTACCAAAGAAATATTGACTTAAAATAATAATATAATATAAATCATGTAAATAATAATAATGCAACTATGGAGCTTACTGCGTTCATACCATTCGGAAAATGGTTGCTTGGTATAAATTCTAATAAATATGTATAATCAATACCAGATGTCTGCAAAATCTAGTGAAAATCTTCGTATATTTTCCTCATTCAATATACATATTTGGACGGAAACATTATAATTTTTTCCAAAAAAGATACCGAAATATGTTTTTAAATTTCATGTTTTATTTTATAACATTATATCATGGAGTACTAAGTAGTAATAAAAGGTGTGCAAATTTTGTTTTATGCCGGGTTTGGAAGAAAACTGAATAACTTTATTTAATGTCCACTCCATAATATGAACGGTCGAGCGTTTTATGCACCCATTAACCCTTTGCAAATTTGTCCCGGTGTAAAATAACTCGTATATCTTTGATATGAGAATGCATTTGATGTAACTAATCACTTTTGGTACACATTTGGACATTTTGAGTAATTTTGGCCATTTTGAAGTAATTAATTTAAAAAATGACTTCTGGGGATAAGTATTGCACCCGTTTTGTTGAGTAAAATTACTACTCCTTGACAAACCTCCATATTATAATTATTATAGTATGTGAGTTCTTTTTTTTCAAAAGTTTTTGTGATTTGATTATAATGCGGGTTTTTTATTTTTTAATATATCGTACTGGAAAAATAGAAACTTTTATCTTTCTTTACCCCTGACGGTACAAATTTATACCACTATATTTTTTATATTAAACATTAACTTCTCTAACCATGCTGAAAGTACCATGGAATAAACCTTCTTAAAAATTGAAGAATAATGTTAGACCAGTTATTCTTATTCAAATTAATAAATAATAAAATTGATTCTCCTAACCTACTTGAAAGACTTCCATTCCGTGTGCCATCTAGACCGACGAGACAAAATCTATTGTTTTACACAGAAAACGCGTCAACAAACTATTTAAAACAATCTACAATACCTAGAATATACGACCAATATAACAATAGATTTTCCGAGGCTGATATTTTTTGTGACAATGTATGTAAATTTAGGTCAAAAATCATAGAAATTTTCAGAGAAGCAGATATTTAACTTTATTATTATAAACATATTTTTCATTTCGTTTCTTTTACATTTATTATATTTAACATAATTTAAATTATTGTATTAAGTGTAAACAATTTTTCTAGTGTGCGCATTAGTGTCCTACACTAATATACAAAGAAATTGTCAATATTTGTGAAATAAAAAAAAAATGAAAATAAAATAAAAATAAAATTAAAAAGAAAATAAAAATATCAAATAAAAATATAAAAAAATAAAATAAAATAAAATAAAAATAAAAATAAAATAAAAATAAAATAAAAACAAAATAAAAATAAAATAAAATACCCATAAAGAGTTTAAAAAAAACAAAAATATGTAATTGTTTTCAAACTACAAATAACGTCATTCAAAAATAAAAAGTTCGTTCAGGGAACGGGGCATTAGCTTAATACGAACCGTGTCGAGATTCAAGATTAAGCTTAATATTTATGTAAGTTCTCGACGACAAACTTACTTAGAACTTCATGGTAATAATGGGCTCAGGGATTTCCAAAAACATACACATTTGTAAGGATATAATTACGTATTACATAATCCTCTGTTATGTAGGTTAGGGTGACGGTGTCCTTGTCTATGAACTTGACATCGCTATTGCAATCCTGGGAGATTCGGGCATGCGCAATAAGATTGTTTTTATCGACTAATTGCATTTAACCAACATCTTTTTACTCAAAATATTTCAATGATTACGTTTATTTTAATTTTAATAAATTTCCTGACAAAGTCTATTTTGAACATAAATTATAACGAAAAAGACAATCATGTACAGTAACATAAAACTAGAAACGAAACAATAAAAGAAAGAGCAAAGACAAAAATAATTGACAAGCATCGTGAGAAACAGTTTAATTATGAATGTAAGGCATTCATTAAGTATTATTATTTATTGATGATGTACATAAAAAATATCATATATTTTTTTATAATAAATTATTATTATTAATAAGTACCTAATAACAAATCATAAATTCATTATCATCATTATTCCCCATTCCGCATCCAGTGGTGCATTGGGCACTGCATCGGTAAATCAAATGCAGCGTAGTTCGATCATCTGTTACATTAAAAGTCAGGTGTATTTTATTCATTTTTGTTCGTTTGCCGAATGCTAATGTACATAAAGTGAAATTGACCTTTGTTTTATTTACGTCTCTTTTTGTTTTAATATAAAAATAAAAAAAAACAACTATTTGAAAATTTAAAAACAAAAACGGGAAAATACTTCTTTCTATTTTTTACGACAAAAATATAGGGCAAATAGCTTTAATAATACTTGAGTTATCAAATTAAAATCGGTCTATGGGGGATTCAAATCCCCCCCTTCGGTCCGGCTAGATTAAAGGAAAACCAAAAATCTGTGTCTGTCAAAAAATTTTATGTTTTTTGTAAACGGTGTAGATAATTCAAAAATGTAGATTCTGGGTGTGGCAATTTGTCCAGGTACATTTAAACTTATATTTTTCTAGGATGATGACGATGATGATGTAGAAGAGGCTGCAGTAGCACCTGAGGTAGTCCCCACCCCTCCACAGCCCTTCCCGCGTAGCTTCTCAAAGGGAGCCTCGACTAAATCCATATCCCCGAAGGCAGGGTCCCCGAAACCTTGGAAGAGAACAGGTACATATTACTCAATCTGTCTTATTTCATTAAATATTTACTTATACCATGTATTATAAATAAATGTTATTAATTCTAGTAAATTATTTTTTGTACAGTTTAAAATTGATATACATTACTCTACAGAAAATAAATTGAATCAATAGAAAAAAAAGATAATTAAAGTGATCCAAAAGAACTGGCACAATATACGTTATATGATCATCTTACCTACACATAACAAATGATTGAGGTATGCTGCGATTGGTGTATTGATGTAGTGCCATATGCACCATTAGGTGCAGATATTGTAATGATGATGATCAAAAGGACAGATTAGTCAAAAATCAAAATTGGTTTCTATCTTGCTCAGATTTTTTTCCACCTGTGATGTTAAAATCTATGTTTTGTAACAAAATTAAATTACCACATTCTTTGTAGGTATTGTATTTGGAAACAGTATTTTTCAATTTAAGTTGGGTTCTGGTCCCGTTGTAGGGTAGGGGACTCTGGATTAGAGATCAGAGGTTCGCATCTAGTTCTACCACAATTTGATGCAATTTACTGATATTAAATATTTGTGTAAATATATCCAGTGCATATTACGTATGGATATCGCATACCTTGCAAAAAAGTATAATAATAGTGTTGTAATATGACAGCGAGCCCCCCACGCCCCCCGCCACGCACACATGTCACCCACGATGAGTATCACCACTTCTGTGACAGCGCCCTGGAATGTACGAACCACACTAGATTACCTTATTCCACGTCTGCTTTACAGAGCATGATCCGCCATTTCCGTAATTTTATTGTTTTCAGCTTGCCTTTCCATTCACAGGAATGATTTATTTAGCACTTCCATTATATTATACACTCTGTCAAAAAGAGTAGATAATAATTTATTGAATTGATGTTCTTATCGTTTTCTCTTATGGTAACACTTAAAACAATAGTACAGAAATAGAATGTCATGACCTTGTCGGAATCAATCACAAGACAAGTCACTTATAATTGTGTGTTGCCAGCATAAAAATATTTTTAAACTATTTATTCTCTACTCTTTTTTTGGCAGACTAAGGCCGGGTAGTTTGATCATTAGTACTAGTTGAAAATAGTGAGTAATAATAACAATTTTAAAATCCTTTTTTTTGTCTGAAAAAAGAAATGCTTTTTCAAAACATTTACCATTACTTTTGGTTTTTAACTATTACTAATGATCTAACAACCCGGCTTAAGTGTTTTGAATTTTTTTACAAATGTTTTGATATTTATTGCTTACAATGCTTATATTATAATGGTTTCATTATTTATATCCAAATATGAATGACACTTATTTTTAATTAAACAAGTGCATTATGGACAGCATTTCATTATAAATAAATCAACGCAATTCTTTTTTCATTTTATTTAAAACTCACAGGATGTGTAATGTAAAAAAAACTATTCTAATTTTCGTTTTATTTCTTATAATTTTTTTATTTATTTTAGAAATAAATGCATGTTTTTTTTAAAAGTTGTATTGATTTTATAATGTATGTTGATTATTGACTTTAAAAATGTATAAACAATCAGCATTTTTGGTTGTTTTGCATGAATGTGTTCATTTATCCAGATTGTATAGCATGTACATAATATAAAAATGATACATTCTTTTTCTTTTAGAATTTTCATAGTCAAAAAATATTTTTATTACTTTTTTTCATATCTGAATTTAATTGAGTGAATATTACACACACACAATTAACATTTATCAACTGCGACGATCTTTAATTCATGGGCTCAGTTTAAATTTATGCATATTACAACGGATCTCTGCGATAATATGAATGTACCAGTTTTATATGAGTATGCAGAGACAAACCTTAAGGTGAGGAGAGTACATTCTATTGTCTTCACCTTCGGGTTATTCTCTGCATTTGAAATTAGAATGTACTTTCCTCACCTTAAGTTTTGTCTCTGCATATGGGTATTAGATACTAAAAATATTGTCAGTTTAATAACATACAATTATTCTATGTTTCTGATAAGTATGCAGTTTTTAAATTTTGATTGTAAGGCAACAATGCATCCGTTTTGTTTGTTAAGTAGAACTTTGATTATCTGGACTAGTTGAGAATGAAAGTAATCCAGATAATAAAAACATTTAAATAGTCCACGTTTCACTTTAATTGCATGTTTTGAGATTTTCAAACAGGGTTTCAATTATTATAGGTTTACTAAATGAAATGTGTTTTTTCAGCTTATGATCTAGCTACCCAGTGTCCTTCTCGCCGAGCTTCCATGCGAAGGCACACAATTGTTGCTTGTAGTAATCCCGCAGACTCCATGGGCGTATCTGGATCACATTCGGTTCCACAATCAAGGTAGTTAACAGTTTAAATTTTTGTGAAGTTGATTCTCCAAATCATTTAAGTGCATCATTAATTCTTTTATTTTTTAAGGGGTTTAGATGACAGAATGAGAATAATGTACATGAAATAAGAAATCAGATATGAAATAATGAAAAAACTTGTTTCATCACCATATTTATCAAACCAAAAATCCCATAAGTCATGGCCGGTGTGTGGATATACTATTGTAATCTTATCATTGGCTTGTTTAAAACTTTTAAATATACCATGATACAGAAATGATTAAGCATTCTTAACTATCTTAATAAAAAGCCCCTGATGTTAGAAATTCAAGACATACGATGAAAATGTACAGTGCTATCTGGAATTGTATTTTGAAAATAATATTTTTGGGCATGAATCTCTGTAAGGCAAAACATTAATGAAATATATAACTAAATTATTTAAAGAAGAAAGCATTTGAAATTGATGTGCTTAGTCATAATTTATAAATTAATTAGCCCATTTGACTACACGCTGCCCTAGTTCTTGTTTGTTCAATTATTTTGCAAATTTTATAAGAGACATTTTTCAAATAAGTAAAATCAGTAAGTGGAGATTGGCACTCAAAAAATGCTGAAAATACTATTTAATAATGAAAAACATAATTCTTTAGCTAAATAGATGCGTAGTAAGATAATGAATATATTGGCATTCATAACCCAATTTAGCTCAAAATGGTATATTGAACATACAAGAACTAGGGCAGCATACAGTAGAAAAAAAAACAGATGTCTTAGAGCTATTACAAGGGAAATTTTACAAAAAGAGTTATAAGTAAAAAATTTAATGGGAGATAAAAAAAATTTAGATCTTTAAAAAAATTACAGTGGCATCAAAGTTTTTTTTTTAATAGCATTAAATCTTCTAATTTTTTTCAGGAATTTGAATAATCTATTGTATTATTTAAACAAAAACTTTTGTAGATATTTGTGTATATTTTCCATATCGTCACCCTAACTTGTAAAACTCCACAAATGGTTAAAAATGATATTTGGGCATTTTCTGTTAGGACTTAAAATAATATATATGTAAATATAAACTAAAATAGAAAAACTTGTAAAATTCATACAGCTTTGCATTATTAAAAAAAAATGTATTTAAAAAAACTTCGCTATTACAGTCAAATCTATTTTTACTCTCCACTCAACAAAAGTAAGGTAAGTTTTAAAAGTTGGGCCAATGATATACTATTATTTGATGGTCATCGTGTGGTTTATATTTTCAGACCGGATTCGAGACAGTCGGGCATATCAGTGGCAAGTAGTGACATAGAAGGACTGCCCTTGGGAACACTCGGGGGAACGCCTAATGACATTTCATGGTCTAGGAACTCTCTACAAGAAGAGCTAATCCAGTCGGTTAGTGCACCTTCCAAAGTGAGTGTTGTGCGCTTTTTTAGTTGCTATGTATAATATATTTATTATTTCTGTGGAAAAAAGTAAGAATACTTAACTAATTATTCCTATCTACATTTTTCCCAAAATCATGCATTTGTAGTCTTCGTAATCAATAACTCCTATCATAGTATTTAGTAGATTTTACGTAAATACAATCAGATAATAATGTAATTTTATGAATGACTATTTTAGCTATTATCAAAATTTGTCAGTAAATGCATATTTTTTGTGAAATCATTGATTGTAATAAAATAAATAAAACAACTATGTTTTTAACCACTTTTTTTCACTACCGACCAGTTTCAAAGCTATACAAGCTTCTTTTTTGAGGTATACTTAATTAATGAATTCTATCCTATTTTATTCTATCAGTTGGTGTGTATGGAAGTAATATATCAAGTATTTTTGTTTTATTATTTAAGTATACCTTGAAAAAGAAGCTTGTGTAGCTTTGAACCTGTCAGTAGAAAAAAAAAAAAGTGGTTAAAAACAAAGGTATTTTATTTTATTATAATGAATAACCACAAAGTGAGTGCTTCAAATATAAAATTTATTTTATCATAGATTGTAGTTTTGTTTTTTTTAGTGTAGTCCTGATTATGAGTGAAATTTAGTAATCATTGTTTTTCATTGATTTGGATATTTAAAAAATCAACTATTTTGTCAACTATTTTGTCAATTGTTTCATCAGTGTCATGTCATGTCATGTCATGTCATGTCAGTGTTCATCAGTATTATCGGCGAAAAAAAACATTAAAGAATCAAGCGAATTTTTAATTATAACTACTTTTTTTTTTATGTCAACTGTACAAAACATTGAGAATTCATATTGGGATTAAATCAATTAAAAAATATTTCTACAAAATGTAAGAACATAAAATATAATATTAAAATTAACTATTAAATGCGATGATTTGAATTATTTTTGTAAAATAAACTAACAAAAAACAGTTGCCGATATTATACTTGTGTTTTACGTAATCTTGATTCATTAAATTATTTCATGAACTTATATAATTTTTATCACCATACATACAAATGTTAGTCTTTCATGATATAAAATAATATATTTTAGACATTTTGTATATTGTTCGATAATTTGTTCGCTTTTTAGGCAATTTTTTATTCACCTATATATATATATATTTAAAATTAGATCTGGCTTTTAACTTTTGCTTTTAAATTTTCAGAAACAGTGGCAAGAAGCAATGTCCCTAGATGAGAGGTTATCCTTAACATTAGAAGAAATAGTTCATATAAGGTCAGTACTAACCAAAGCTGAATTGGAGGCTTTGCCTGTTGAGGGCAGGGTTAAAGAAGATGTTGAAAAAAGAAAGGTTGGTAAAATAATGCGCATATATTTGTAATAATACGTAGTATTTACCTTAATATCTTTAGAAATACTGAGCACTAGGTGGCCATAAAAATATATATTTACTATTTTGCTAAAAAATATGTACATTGCATACAATATGTCATTCATATGGCAAATAACCAATGTTAGTAAATAGTTTGTGTAACCACTTTTCTCTAAGTCAAGGGTTGATTGAAATATTAACAAACTAATTTATTGCATACAAATTTGTTTACTTACATTCTTATTAGGTTACACTCAAATATTTGCTTTATTAAAATTAAAAAAAAATACAGTTTTTATTAAACATAGTGGTTTATCAATACCAAGCATCCCCTGTTGTTTTTTATTTGCGTAACTATAAATGATGAATCTTATTTTTAGGTGTGTTTCCTCTGTTTGAAAACAAGATTTGGGTTATTTGGACCTTGGGGACAACGTTGTAAGCTCTGCAAGAAGACCGTGTGCACGAAATGCTTTTCAAAGGTGATTAAAATATCCCATCAAACATTTATTAATATGTTTTTCCATAAAAATGTTTGTTAATTATTCATTTTAAGCAAAATCCATTATTTGTTTTCATCTTTACAGATGCGCATTCCAACCGAGCACTTTTCCAATGTGCCAGTTGTCCTCTTGAGTCCCTCATTGATGCCGTCTCCAGAGGATGAAGTTAACACTTCTTTTCCACGTTCACTGATGGCGCGTTTGATTTCACCTGAGCAACACACAGTGAGCATTTCTATATAATTACGTTTCTACAAATGTTCAGGTTAAGTATTGTTAAAAAAAATGAGCATGAAATATTTCTTTCTTTCTTTATTTTGGGAAAACGTGTCAGCATCCGAATCAATCAGCAAGTAACTTATACAAATAAAACATTCGTTTTCTTTTTGTGCAATTTTTGTGCAAACAATTTTCATTGGAAAATGCATGAGCAGGGAATATTTTTTCATTATTTCATCAAATTTAAACTGGGTTGTGGTCTCAAAGTAGTAGGTATACCAACCTTTAATGTTATTGTAAATATGAGCTCAAATAACAAGATTAAAAGTAAAAATATGGAAAAATGCATTTATTATACCTATTATACCATGGTCCCTTACTCTTCTTATCAAAATTTAGGGCACAACCAAAATGATTGCTGAAAAATAGTACATCATGTAAAATACAGACTCATAGATCATACGTCTGAGGTTTAAACATCTTCTTACCATAACCTGATTGCCTTTTTCTTACATTTATTTATATGTCGAAAATGGTCTCAAAATTTAAATATTTGATAAATCGTAGAACAAAAACTTATTTTTCTGTTAAAAACAAAGCCCTTATCATTAAGTTATTCAGACATGTAGTTATGTTCAGCCGTTTCAGGTTTCACATTGCTAATATAAAAAGAAATTCAGTTAACATTTTGTTCTTTAGGATCGCTCGGATAATTCGGTAGGAAGCGCTCCCAGTAGCCCCTCGATGCAAAGAAGTCAAACGTCTTCCATGGCCCGCTCTCTAGAGGGCACTCTCAATACATCACCCGCTTCGCAGCCCCCTTCCTCGTATGCCCAGTCGGCTCCCGGTTCCCGAGGAGGATCATCTCTGGGATATGTTCCGGACCAGCTCAGTACCCTTCCTCCCTCTGCTGCAATCATGACCAGGAGTATGGAGGGCCCGCAGAGTTTACCTGTCACCAATGGAAGCCCAATGCATACATTGGATAGAAGGTAATTCAAATAAATATTACAAAATCCTGTTTACTTGGTTTTAATGTTTATTTATTTAAATCTCTGTATTATATACTTATGAAGCTGTTAAATTGGGTCAAATTCAGACGTTTAAAATAAAGATATTATGTATTTATTCAAACGTTAAAAGTTTAGGTTTCAATTGTTTTTAGGTTTCAACAATTTTTCTCCTTCTTATTAGAAAAATAAGAAGGAGAAAAATTGCACATGAATTGTTTTTAAATGGTGTTCTTTGAATGTGATTATTCTATAATTGCCAAGTTTACATTGAATCCACATTGTCACAGGATGTGTCTATGCATATTTGGGTGGATAAAAACTAGATAATAAAAACCCAAGCTAAAATTATTAGGGCTTAATCGAAAATCGACTTCTGCCAATACGATTTTAGATTGATTAAAAAATATACCGATATGGATAGTGAATATAAAAGAAGTTTTAAAGCTGCTTGCATAAATTTCACTGACCTAAATGATAAATAGGTTTGAAAAAATTTAACCATCAAATGTTAATAATTAAAATTAACATTAATAGGATTTTTAATTTAGGAAATGCAATATCCTTTAGTTATGGTGGGAAAGGAAATTTTCAAATTTGTTCGGAAGAGACCTGTTGTTGAAAATAATCTACTCTATGCAGATTGCAGATACTCGTGTGGAAACTAAAGTAGCTACTTTTATGTCAGAGTTTTTAAAATTAGATATAGAACCTCAATGCCTCAGAAAATGAAGTAATCTGCTCCTCTCGCTGTATGAGGTGATATCAGATATCTCTTAACCTCTTCTTTTTGGGAGCATTCGTGTTCAAAAAGAAGCAGGGCTCACCTTTCCCTTTTAAAATATTTTTTCACAAACGTATCCCACATCTCGAGATCCCAAGCATTTCCGTTTATACAGCGCTACAGATTAAATAATAATTCACATGGCTTTTTAGCAAGCGCAAAATTTAAAATGTACTAGCATATAAATTTTGTTGAGTACGATACATCAGAAACACAAAAATGTAATCGAAACATCGGTATCGGATGCATCCATAATAATTGTTCACAATTTAATTACCTCATTAGCTCATTACCAATGACAATGTTATCATAAATATAATATTTTTTCTTAATTAACTTTATGAACATACATACAATTTTCTATTTGCAGAAATAGATTCAACCGCGGTGCGACATTAGCTGGTGGGGTAAGAGCTTCAGACAGGCTTCGCGGAGTTCAGATGATTGTATGTCACGACTGCAAGACGATGGTCCTTCAAATAATCAAATCTTCCAGAACAAGTCGATCTGCGACTAGAAACCACACTATAAGAAACCTAACACTTAATTTATCTCCAGTATATAATAATTAAATCAATAAAATGATTTGTATCCGAGTTGCACTATACCTGTATCGTGTTCAAGTAAATATATAAGGGACACATCTGCATCACTGTTGACTGATACATGAAAGTGAGCAAAATGTTTGTAGGTTTTGGATGTATATAAAAAAAGATAATTATTCTGAATTACCCTTTTGCCTCAAGAAATAAGAAATTTGAACTTGGAGAAATATCTTCACAGGGTCAGTTCTGTTCTAGTGGTGTAGGTTATGATTCCACTTCTTCCCAATTTACATTGCCGAGATACTTAGTATCTTTTGTGAGCATTGCCTTCAAAATATATTTTTATAGCAAGAAATATCAAACATATTTACTAGATATTTTATGCACGCTATGTATGAAATTTAGTTTGTTAATCAAAGTATTGTGAAAAGAGAATTTAATTGTTCTTGGCGATTGCCATATGATTGAAATTACTTTTACAGGTGAGATAAAGTCACTTTTCATATTTTCATTTTACAAATGGTAAAACTTTATCACCACATGACCTAGGTGGTTCTCACCAAAGATATATAATAAATTACATGTATAGTAATTAATTTTAGATATACTCAACACATGTTTATGTAAACATAATAAATATGTAATCTTATATACTATGTTCAATTCAAACATAAATTCCCACAATCATAATAGGGAAACATCACATACTACAAATACCAATAAAAATATATCAAATGGATTTAGAATAATTCATTGTATTTTCAAAATCAATATGGATATTGTGGAGAATTGTTTTCATTCATAAATTTGTTAAAGATATATTTTTTTTAATACTTCACTGGTTTTTATGTCAAGATTTGTGACAATGTTCTAAACAAATTTGAATGGTCGGGAACAAATAAACATGAATCATGACATATTAAGGGGGGGGGGCAATGGAATGGCCGTTTTTGAGGAAATTCAAAATTACAAATTTAAAAATATTTTTTCTGCACTAATAAGTAACTAAAATGTTTTTTTTGCTTGACAGTATTTCATAGATCTTTATTACTTTTAAAATGTTTAAAAAAACGTGATATTTCCCTATTATGTTTTTAGAGGACATCATTAATGAGGTCCACTTTTCTTAAAGCGTATTAAAAACTTAAATTATTTTCTTAATGTTTGAATATGTATACATTTATTAAATCTACTGCAGAATTAAACATTCCCTAAGAAAAGTTGCACAATTTCTTTTACACATTTATATCTCTTATCGCCACAAAATATACTTTAATAGAATTCTAATACAGTTGACTCGAGTACATCACTCTATATTCACTTTTTGTAAGGAAGCTTTGAAAATATGTAGTACAAAGTAATTGTTAATTTTATTTCATATTCCTGTTTTAGTTAATTTTTAATGAATCTGCTTTGAATGACTTATTAAGGGAATATGTACAAGCAATTTTGAAATCCCCGAATATCCAAGCATTATATTAATGCCTTTCTCGTATAATATGTATCTAAATACACATTATTGCATTCAGATAAATGATTTTATCGACATGCCAAATTTTTATTACTGGTCTGAGACGATTCAACATAACTTTAATGTAATAAATGTAACTAGTATTTTTCTCAGCTAACAGAGGCAGGAAGCTCTTTGTGAATACCATATGCTCTACTTGGGAGCAGATATGAAATAATAATAAAGACTGTTTTATCACGTTTTTAAAAAATCCTTTAAAATAAAATTGCTTGTATATTATCTTACACCAAGGATATTTTATGAGTATTCAATGCATCAATCTTCAATGTTTTAACTAATTTGTTTGATTATTAAGTATTTGGTTTATAAAAAAAATATGCTTTTTCATGTTTTTAAAAATTGCAAGTTTATTTCAAGTGAATAACAGCTTACTTAAAAATTTCCTTTTAATTTGTTTATTTGTGCCATTAGTATTTTCTTAGTTTATAGAATATGTATTTTCATCATCATCATCATTCCCTTTACGCACCTACTGGTGCCTATGGTGCATATACCCTATGGTATTGCATTGGTACACCAATCGCAGCGTACCTTGATCATTTTTGTTACATGAAAGTAAGATGATCAGCCTTACGCTTCAGGTACTAGTCCAAGGACTATGAAATATTCTAGTATGAAAACACTCTTTTTAAATAAATATTTCATATCAACCATGTCAGGAATCGAACCCGAGACCCCTTGCTTGGTAGGCAAACACGCTGACCATTACACCACGAGGCTGATATGTATTTTCACTATGGAGCAAAATGTTTATGGAGATTTCACACATCACATGACTCTTGATTTGCAGGTGGATGGTAAATTATCTAAAAAAGCACAATTTTATCATGTACGTTTTAACTGGCAAAAAGATTTCAAAAATGCTCTAAATATTTTTTTATTATTGACATCCTGGGAAAGATTTTTTGCCATCTTGTATAAAACAATACTTTCTTTATTTTTCATAAGCAGGTTTACTCCAGAATGGTAAATTTAATGTAATAAATGAGTTTTTAACTAAAATTTTATTGATTGTATAGGCTTGTTAATTAAAAATGGTTGCTCTGCTTTTAGAAAAGTTTTTTTAATACCCGCATGTTACAATTGTGAGAAAAATTTTATTTTGAGAAATTTAATATTATTCTACATGATTTTAATCGTAATTCTGAACATTGACATATATTTTGAATGCATTAAGAACCATGAATTGTTTTTTTTACTAATTATTAGTCTCTAAATTATTTATAGGGCCCCTTTTTTTTTTTTTCGTTAAAATTGCAGCCTTTAATGTACAGTTTATTTTTTTTTTTCAAAAATTCAAAGTTTATAACAATTGTTAACAGTACTTAAAATTAATGAATATAAAATTTTGTGTAGTTTTACTCATCAAATTGATAAATGTATTTCTTTAAATTAATAAATGTAATCTTACTTTTTAAAATACTTAAACCAAAGACTTATATATTCCGCCATAATTGTATATTTTTGATTAAATATTTCAAAAAATAATTCAATATAAGTGGACAAAATTTAGACACTTAACGAAATTGTGTTCGAACTGCTTGGATTTATGGTTCATGAATATTATGGACGGAACTACATACAAACTTGTGTATGTGTGTGGTGTAGTATTGTTCAAGTCCTTTTTTTTCAATACAGTTTCCTGCACAGTAAATTTAAGGCATTAAGTAATATATATATATACCTTAAATTGCTGCAACTCTAAACGGTTATAAAATGATAATACATAGTTGAATTAAATAAAATATTTCCACATTTCACCGATAAAATGAGTAAATGTTCTGCTGAATATATAATTGTATTTATTTAATTACTTAAGTTATGTAGTTATAGTAATAGTTTTATCTTACTGGCATTTATGTGTTTTTGCCCAGCATTTTTTCATTTTCATAGAGTACATTGTATCAATGATTTATTCTTAAGTTTTATATTTCCAAATTGGAGCATCTAATAAACATTATGCAAACTAAGAAATATTTTTTATCGGCATAATCATGAAACACAGCAGTGCATTATAACTAAACAACTCATTGACAAAGGAAAACACGGGCTGTTTTCTTACATTTTCCGTACACTTGTGACTATTTATTATTTTGAATATAAGCAGTACAAAAACTTCCATAAGTTTGCATGAAGTGTGTGCAGAATATTTACTCAAGGCATGTTTATTCACCCCATAAGAAAATATTAACCAAACTAAAATAAAGTTGCTAAATTATGTATATTTATGTAAATTAAATCAAATAAATTATAATAAATACCACAAAAATATTATACTAAAATACGAATCTCAACTAACAAGAGTTGCTGGTCAACTAACATACGACAACAAAATATAATATTTAGGTATGTAAATCATATTTATGTAAACATTCAATTTAATATTGTTGTTATAATGTAAATAACAGTCTGAAATCATGTATGTATCAAAAATAATAAATTTAATGAAGCGTTCTTTTCTTTTGTTTTACTCACCTATAGCTTTTTAAAACATAATTAAGAACAGATACAACTCTGACAATTCTATTGAAACTGGTAATGAAATTGACATTGAATTGGACGATGAGAGGTAACCAGATATATTGCTGGAGAAAATAAAACATGCCATTTCCAAAATGAAAAATAAAGCAGTAGGTAATGATGGCATCTCCGCTGAATTCGTTAAACATCTAGGGTATGAAGGAGTTCGGATGATCCACAATATGTGTCTGAAAGTGTGGAGAACAGGTCAATAGCCCGATGGTTGGACAGAGTCAATTTTAATACCGCTTCATAAAAAAGGATCAACCCGTAAATGTGAGAATTATCGAACAATCTCCCTTATGTCGCATGCCAGCAAAATTCTTCTTTTCATTATAAATAAACGTTTAGAGAATTATATTAATTGTCGAATTCCCTGCGAACAAGCAGGTTTTGTGGCAGGGAGGGGTACACGGGAGCAGATCCTAAACATTCGTCAGCTGATTGAGAAGTGCCGTGAGTTCAATGAGACAATGTTACTGTGTTTTATTGACTACACAAAGGCCTTTGACTGTGTATGTTGGCAACGTATGTTTGAGATCATGCTAGAGATGGGTGTGCCACAGCATCTCACATTACTGGTGAAAAATTTATACATGGATGGGTCAGCAAGAGTAAGGATGGAGAATGCACTGTCAGCTCCATTTAAAGTAGAAAGAAGTGTACGTCAAGGTTGCATCTTGTCGCCAAAACTCTTCAACCTTTATGGTGAATATATAATGAGCGCTGGATGGGTGGAATGGCGGTGTCAAAGTGGGTGATCAACAAATATCAAATCTGAGATATGCAGACAACACGACACTGATTGCCAAAGATGAAACCGAGCTAGCAGAAGCTTGAGAGTGAGGCTCTGGGTCTTAAAATAAATAAAAGTAAGACAAAGCTAATGATTGTAGACAGAGCTGGCAGTCTCCTAAGGACAAGGACAGATGCAAGACCTTGAACTGATAGAAGACTTTGTGTACCTCGGTTTGCTTATCTCCAACAACGGCATTTGCAGACCTGAGATTGGTCGCAGGATTCAAATGGCCAAAGAAGCAATGAACGGTTTGGAGGAGATTTGGCGAGATCGAGGTATATCAATAAACACAAAAAAGCGGTTGATGGAAGCCCTGGTATTCTCCGTTTTCCTATATGGGGCTGAATTGTGGCTACGAGAGGAAGAAGATCGATGCATTCGAGATGTGGTGTTGGAGAAGGCTGCTGCGAGTGCCTTGGACAGCCAGAAGGACGAATGCATCGATACTGGAAGAGCTCCATATTACAACTCGTCTATCAGTGGTGTGTTTGAGAAGGGTACTGTCTTTCTTTGTATATATTGCTAGATGTGAGCCAGACAATCTAGAAAAGGCAATAATGTCTGGCCGAGTTGAAGGTAGAAGCCGGGGTAGAATCCCATATAGATGGACTGACCAAATAAAGGTAGCTACAGGGCAAAAATTTGATGAGTCAGTACGTCAGGCTGAGGACAGACTGGAGTGGAACAGACTAATCAGAAGTGTTAATGGTAATCGCGATCCTCAGCATTGAGGGACCGACTTAGAAGAAGAAGACAACATAAGGTTAGCACATCAAGTTTAAGTATTTTGAAGGTCCTCCCTCACTTCTAATTGGGAACTATTTTTGAAACCGCAGTTTACCACCTCATTATCAACTTCTTGATTCTGCTATTAAAAGTTTGTTGAGTATCAATGAGAAAGGTCAGTGATTTAAAAAAAAAATCCTTTATTTGTTAGACTATCAAACTAAACCAAAATTTAAAAAAAATAAATTTATGTATCGTATTGTCATCGCTATGATTTTTTCAAGTTTTGTAATTTTGAAATTACTCTGTCCGTTACATCACAAGTTGTTGTCTACTATGAACTAGTGACATTTCAAAGTAATAAATTTTTTCATACAGATTCAAGAAATGCGTTTAAGAAAACATTTTTCATATTCGATTTCCCGTAGCACTGAACTTCCCCATTGATATTATGCTTGTAAGTTTACCAATATAATAAATTTAAAAAACCCACATTATATAGGTTAATAATATATATTGTTTAAAAATATTACTAATTTTCTATTGACAGTGCGTAAAGTGTTACTTGGAAAAAATCCAAAAATTCTGTAATATTAAATCCCTTGGGGGGGAAAAGAAAAATTGTAATAACTGCATATTTTTTTTATATAATTGCCTCGTTTGCTTCACGTAGACAAATCAAATTGTGAGAAAAAATGACACACATGAATAATGAATAAAAATAATCAAATTGGTATCAAAATTATCACCCGAGTTTGATCAGGTTAAGTAGAAAATCTGACAGAATTTTATGGTAGAAGTTATGCAGATAGGATCCAAAAAAATATATACACAAGTACCTTAGAGTAATAACCTAATAGTCGCCTATAGGGAAAAAAAAACATTCTATGATTATTGACAACGGCATTAGCTACAGATTACAGCAATACAAGGGGCTGTAGGTATTCCGGTAGAGAATTGCGAGCGCTAACCAAAACCGTCCATTACACCATTAAAACCAAACTGAAAATTTGGAACGCCTTTGTTCTAAGCAATAGAGCTTAAAGGCTTCTCTAGTGAATTATTACTCTGAGGTAGTCTAATTCCGGTTCATCATACATTACATGAATGTTGAACAAACACCCTTGAATCTTCTTCGCAGAACTGGATCTAACACTCTCTACTATGGATCCCCTTTCAATATTCATACCTTACCACAACCTATGCATGTCTCCTTTTGAAGAGCTGCTTCCGACTTCTGATTTCACTACATATTCTATATATGGTGTGTCAGTTGCTACTTTGTAGAATTATGATTCAATTTCAATAATTAGGAAATTATTATCAACTTAAAATCCCACTAACTTAACAAAACAAAAGAGGACAAAAACATTACACAGTTTCAGTGTGCAAACAAACATTATTTTATTTTTAATACATTTTTGTCTGAGATAAAGCCATTGCTAATCATTATTATTATGGATAATTTACATAGCACCATTTTTGTGAAAATCACCTTAAGGGCTCTGTACAACAAGTATCCCAACAGGTCTTGCGGCTACTGAGTACATGGATTTTAGTTTCTCGTTTCCAATTATGATCGACTTTTATAACAGATAAGAGCTAGATTATAGTACATCTTGCAGCTATAGAGCGCATGGACAGTTAGAAATCTCAACTCTACTTACGAAATTTAAGTATGACATGATTTGACAGTTCATGATATTTACACACGGAAGCTAGAATAACAAACATCTTGCAACTACCAAGTATACAGACAAATATAATTCTAGCAAGTTAAAAATAATTTTAATAAACAATAGAGATTGAGCATAGTAAGTTTGTCAAGCGTTTATGATAAAAAGTAAACATTTTAGTTGTTTACAACCAAATAAATAAAGCCCTGTTTTAAAACATAATTATTGTTAACAAGATAAGGAAAGCGACGACTGGTGTTTGCAGGGTAGCTATTGTGGGTAGTCCTACGTCCGGTATCCTCTCCCTGGTAACTGAAAACACGCGCTAACAGCTGGGACTGCTAATTTGGTTGCCAATTCCCGGTAGATGGAAGATGCACATGCGTAGGAACCAAGTTATGGTGCCTATTGGCTTAACAGCTTCGTGTCCATTTTTGTCTTGCCATGTGTATAGGGTCTGATATTTATCATTTGGTATGTTACAAGAAGTAATTATTTATTTTCGAATAAACGTATGTTCACTTTAAGTAGCATTATCATTGATGTATTAGCCTGTTATAATTTATTGAGAAGTAGCGTTCGAGATTTCAAATTTGGGCACTTCCGCATCACAAATAAATACGAGGGTTGTGTAAAAAATAAGGTTCTCAACGCTGTAAACTCACCGCGCAAAATGCTAGACGAAATCCGGCAACACTGCTATGTGCGCTGGTTCCCCCACACTAGATCCCGCCTTAGTAAAACTCGCTGCGACGTTCAGTGCAGGCCTAACAGCCATCCACGATGGAACCCCTAATCGCCTAATTAACTATTCATTCATAGTTGCACTCTTTCATATCAATACTGAGAATATATTGAACGCCCCTTGTAAGTATGTAATACTGTATTATACACTACATTAGTGGGCACAACACGGGACAGACAAGTTTAAGGCAGCCAAAGTAGACACATACATGCGCAAAGCGGTCATTAACCATGCGACAACCAGTCACTTGTTTCCAATTCACGCTACCCGCTTGGTAGCCGCCTGTATAAAAATGACAGATTACTGGCAGTCTAAAACATGTCTACACATTGATGCCTTATAAACACGAACAACATGTTTTTTGAACATTAGTTTTATAATATATTTTTTAATTTTCAGCTACAGTTGGAGAGACGAACTTTACTATATTCTACGCCAACCCTGGATACAGTGGATGGGCGCAAAAAATTTGAAATACTAGACAAAGGGTAAACCATAATAGTTAGTGGACACTGACAAGGCATAATATGGTCAAACCTTTCATTTAAAAGTTGGGAATATTTTACATTGACGTCTCCCTCAAATAAATTTACCAATATAAATTTCTTCTTCACCAACTAAGTACAGTAAAACCCCTGTTTTACGTTTTTCAAGGAAGCAGTGGAAAAAAAGTGTTTAACTGAGGAAAACACTAAACGAGGAACATACAAACGAAGTTTTACTGTATGTAATTTTCCATGGCAAAAGTAATATACGCATATTCTTTCGAAAAACAATTTAATTCAGTACAATATTTTAACATTATTGTAAAAAGGTTATTATGGTATTTAATAAAACTTGCGGTTTAATACAATTCCGAGTGATAAAAAATCTCAGTAGACTCATTACAACAACCTCCCAGTTGCGGCATCTAGCGGGACAAGATGGCGGCTCGCAGGGCCACAGTGCTGCCACTTCAGCGGTCGGGTATATTAGAGTTGCTATCTCATCAGGGTTTCCATAGTAACATTATATTTAGTTTAATAATATACATAGGTACCTTGAAACACGTACAGATTTCAACAATAAAAGGAAATAAAACAAAACATTAATAATTTAATCTGTACATTTTTAATATTGATGAATTTGAAATTTAGACACACGGAACAGACATTGCCTACAGAATGCTTACCTAATAAGCTACTATCATATTTTTGAAGGCTCCAAACGCAACAGAGTTGGAGTTAAATTGAAGTCGTAAAAGATTGATCAATATTAAAATTATTTAACATATAAATAACATTGTTTCTATGTCGCAGACAGTATTTAACCTACTGTGATCATTTCAGGGGTCACTTCGTAAGGCGGGACCTCTAAGTTTAGGGGTGCAGGGCCCTTTCTTATTCTTCCAGAAGCGTCGTAATGGCTGCCGTGGCAGGGGCAGTAGTATCCACCAAACTCACCAGCGTTAGCGATTGGCACGCAGCCTAAGTGAGTGCACACTCCAATAACCACGAGCCACTCGGGCTCCTTAACTCGTACGGAATCCGGTTCAGGATCACGCAGTTCTGACACTGGGACTGCTTGCTCAGTAGATATTTCTTCAGGGGTCCTAAAAATGCATTGTATAAACATCAAATATGAGTGTGTGCTGGAACACAAACTAATCACATACCATTTTAGCATTTGGATAATTGTTCCGTATAATTTATTTAATAAAAGGATTACGCATCCATATATAGGTCAATATTTCGGGTATTTTTTTTTTTTTTAATGCAATTAAGAAACTAAAATTATTCATATAGATACTAGAGAAAAAATGACCCAAAGAATTTTATGAAAAAATGTCATTCACTATCGATAAAAGTGGAACAAACCCTATCCACACCGAATGGTGCATAGGGAAGTGCATTATTAAATTATATGCAGCGTATCTCAATCATCTGTTACAGGAAGTTAAGGTGATCAGTCGTAGGCTTAAGGAGTCAGTCCAGTCACAGTGAAATATTTCAGAGCACAAAAAAGGGTGCGTAGAATAGTGGATATCTCTAAATAACGGTTATTTAATAAATGTAATTGGCCAGTTAATTAATGGGTATGTTTTTTTTTGCACTAAACCAATGGAAGTTTTCCTATCAACCCACAAATAATACAATCGTTTGTCTTAGATGAGTGTCTCATGAGTTAATTTGAGTATGTCTCACAATGGTTAAAGGTAAGGAAATTAATATTTGAAGCTTGCACTTTGTGGTTATCCATTAAAATAAAACAACTTTGTTTTTGACCACTTATTTTATTTTTATTTTCTACTGATGGTTTTGAAGCTACACACGCTTCCTCGTCGAGATAGTGGTTAAAAAAAGCTGTTTTATTTTAATTTAAAAAATTAAGGATATTGTTTTATACACCATAAAACAGATTAATAGTATTTTAAAAATTTAACATGAGATATAAAGCACCCATAAGCCACATATGTATTTTTATCTATTTATCAACGGAAATACACAAGGATAAGTTGTTCCAACATAATAGTATCGAGGCTTTGCTGACAGAATGTTCTAAGTCATTAACTCTTTCACCGCTAAGCAAAGATTACGTTTGTCGACACCCGTACGCAGCGGCATATTTTCAAGCGCTAAAAATCACGGATGAGATTTTTAAATCGTCTAGTTATAAGAAAAAAAGGCATTTATCCGTATAATTTATCATTTAGTTATCTTCCCAAATCAATATTCAAATAAGTTTTTGTTTGTAAACAAAGAAATTACATCAATAATTATTCAAACAAAAGTGTTCAAACCGATTTGTGAACAGAGCGCTAGCATTATACTACAGGTACTCACTCATGATTGTTCGAAGATTATATATTGAACGCATTTGCTTATAATATAACTCAACAAACAAAATTATTGTTTGTTCAAAATTCGCCAAATATTATGTCTTAATTTTTATTTATTTATTTTTTTAACGTCGCATCGGTTCAAATTTCAAGATGCGTGAGAAGCAAAACTCATATTTATGTTATTTTTATTGTTAAAATAAAAATACCTATACTTATTACAATATTTGAGTTTGTCCAAATGTTCGTAGACAAAAGACTGGATTTCATCCCCTCGGGAGTCATTAAGATTAACAAATTACAACAGGGATGGAGAATACCTTAAATAAGGGAATATGGAAGTCTAGGCTAGTCTAGTCTAATTTACATTACCTTATTTAAGGTATTCTCCATCCCTGTTGTAATTTGTTAACCTATACTTATGATTTTAAGATTCTACATATAAAATAATAAAAGTGAATTTATCGTCAGTTAATATCAGAGTTTTCCGTGGCATATATGGAAACAAAAATATTTCGAATATCGTTTTCAACATGAAAGACTTTTCTCGCTTACTTTAAAATCTGTCCCTCATAAATCTGCTCATTACTTTAACATCGGTTTGAAATATTGAGATAAGATTTTTTTTAGAAAAATAAAACACGAAGAAGCAAAATGATGTTTTTAATGTAATTAATAGAGTAGTTATTATTTAAAGATGTTATTATTTTCAAATACAATTCTTACATCTTTTCAGTACAAGAGTAACACAAGGTATTCAATAACACGATCAACGCACACTTCTATAGAGATAACGAAAACGACACTCGAGATACGGCTCGAGGTCATTGCTGAGTTAGAATTTTAAAACTGTTGGGTCATTTTTTCGCCCGCTCTGATTGAAATCTTTTATATTATAATCCTAGGAGTTATTCAGAGATGTCACTCATCAACAAATGTTCAGGGAATATTTCGATAGAAACTTTTTGACCATCTATCGTGCACTTATCAAGTATCAGCCTGTAAAGTCGAAAATGTCTTAAGACAGTTGCAGCACGAATTTTCAGACTGTCTAAAGATAGTTCCTGCTGGGATTGGGTTAAAACAAGTTCCGAAATAATCGCATTAAAATCTTTTATATTTTTTTCAACGCATTATTTCATTCACAATTTTCTTTTATTTAATTTATTTCAAAGCTTTGAAAGAGTAATCTTTATTCCAGGCATAAAATTTGAAATCAACATCTTGCACCTATATTAAAAAATATTTTTAATATTTAAACACTGTTGACTTGATGCATTCTGTCAGTTAAGCCTCGATACATTTTTTGTCTAAATGGTTCTTCACTAGTTATAGTTCGAATCGGAGTTTTAATGGAGCTCCGCATCCACAGATCATTCGCTTACTATTTCTATGACGTTTGATGCTATTTTTTGAAAGATGGCCGTATTAAAGTTGGACAACAACAAAATTACATATATATATATAATACTTTTTTTATTTTATTTGGCAGATAGTTAGGTATATTTATATTACATATTTACCTGCACAAAATGTAATTTTCTGACTCTACCTTATTTTGTTAAAACTAAAAACGTACTAAAATATAATTTTCTTTGCAAATTGTTAGTACTTCTTTTGTTTATTGTTCTTCAAAATATCTGAGTCCACATCCGAATCTGTGAATGTCAATACCTAAAATCTGCATCCTCCACAATTCAAATCACAAAAACGAACACCCCAAATAAAAAATATATAAACAGTGCTTCTTTTTTAAAAACATACCTATGTCTGATGAACAGTGGCTTTCCTCTCCACTTGAATGTTACAGATTTTCCTTCGGGAATGTCTGCAAGCTTTATTTCAATTTTAGCCAAAGCCAGAACATCAGCAGAAGCTGCCATTGACTTTACCAAAGCATGAACTAAAGATTTGGCAGTATATACTCCACCAATAGCACTACCTAGAATATAATAAATAATTAGACACAGATTCTCACATTGAAACAAAAAATGTAACTGGGTAAAATTTTAAGAGAATAATAAAGAATGAAGATGATCTTGGGGTTTATATTGCATTCACTCTCATTTTTATGATCACGTGTAACTTGTGAAAAATGGTGAGTGACAGAATTCTTGAATCTCGCATGCGACATTAGTCGATTGAATACGAGTTGACTATATTTTGAGAGCCTCGAAATACTCAATTTTGCATCTTGTAAGAAGAGTGAAAATACCCACAATTTTATTTTTAGATAGCGGTGTTTTTTATTAAATTAAAATAAGTAAAAACTAAGTACATAGTCCAGTCAAATTAGACAAAAAAGGGTAATTGATGGAAAAAAATCCTAGAGTTTTGGAAATGGTCTTGAACGCTTCCTTTAGACTTGGGTTGATGTGTGTCAAAGTCCCCAACGGTGCATGCAATTTGCCTTAGCATCCAAACTTTAGAAGTTCATAGCTCGGCAACCAAATATCCTAGGACAAAAATGTAAAGAATAATTTTTGTAGGAAATTGTATCACCTTCAATTTTGAATTAGAAATATGTTTCGGTAGGAGTGATAGTTTCTGAGATTTATGCGAAAAACTAAAAATGGTAACTTGAAACCCTCCCCTCTTCTCGAGCTCACCACCAACTATCGGGGATTTTCAACACACATTTACCCAAGTCTAAAGAAAGCATTTAAGACCATTTCCAAAACTCTGGGATTTTTCCCCTCAATTCGTCTAATTTGACTGGACAAACAGTTATACCATGCTGATGATTATCAAGAAATGTGAAACTGTTTTGCAGTGATTGTGGGAGAGCATTAAAATGAATAACCTGCTAAACTTCAGTTAAAGAGGCTCGTCAGCAGGCGAGGAAGAGAGGATATGGAAGGAAGTTATGAAAAATACACCACAACACCCAGAACAATTGAAAAAATATCTTCATTGGATTTTTTCTTTCAAATGGCGAGAATCAAACTCGCGATGCTTGTTAGCAATAACATTGACTGCGCCACGGCGCCTGTCAATGATATTCTGATTAACTCTGCCATATCTTGTTAGCCTCATCGCAGTGCCCAGATGATGGACGCAACTATGCTGTCTAAGCATCAGCAAGAAAGACAAATAATACACAACATAACAACCAACAAAAGTATCATCAGTATCTAAAGTAAAGTAAAGGCAATCAACATCTAAGGACTAAAGTTTGAAGGTAATATTATCCACCATTGATATCGTGTGTACCTAGACTCTATATTCCATACAAAACAGTTCTTCATCTTGGTTAAATTTTTCAATAAAAATAATATTTACATATTACAACAGAGATGGAGAACATTTTAGAAAAGGGAATTTAGAAGTCTAGGCATATACAGGGCTTATAACCTGTCATTGGCTGGCTTAAGTGACCACTCTACACATTGAGTAACATTCACCATTCTGCCTATATATGAACATCTATATTCCTTCAATTATTTCATCTGTTGATATTTGTGAAGTTGAAGAGCTGAAACCTTTATTGATGTGGGTGAGATTCATCTGATTGAATTGTTTCACCCACATTTTTGCTGTTCATCTCTAGCAAATATTCTCCACCTCTGTTGTAATATGTTAATATTAACAGCTCCCTAGGAGGTTGAATCCAGTTCATGTCTACAATAATTTGGAAAAACTCAAAACACTGTTGAAAAACTATATGATTGAATTATAGATTAAAGCCAAATTTAACTTGTGGTTTGTGTTGGGTGTTAATGAAAGAATGGACTCCGACCACTCGAAAGTATTACTAAGTTGGATGTGACACAGATCCAACAACCAACCACTATGTGGTTTCCCTTAAGGGTAGGCGGAGTATAACGCTACACCACTCCTTCTTTGCATACAGATTCCGCTTCCTCTACATTTTTTCACGAACGCACGCTGATTATTCCAACTGTGACATGTCTATTTAAAAGTATTTGTTGGATTTAGTCCTGCCTTGTCTTTCACGGTCTTCCTCGTTTTCGGAGCATAACATTTGTCCCATTTGCGAAGATACAATGCCATATAATTATATATGCCAGTTTGGTCAAATCAAGTCACTCATAAAAATTATGTTAAAATAGGTACTATTAATTCCTATAAACCATAAGTTTTATGACAATTTATATGGGAAAGAAATGAAAGAAGAAAGTAATCATCATTCCATGTCCGCTCTCTAGTTGGAGCATATGGTGTCCACAAAGATCCTCCAAACATCTCTGTAGGCTGCCAGCTCTTGTGCATCCTCCCAAGTCAGGTTCACGTCCCGTAGTTCTGATACGAACTGCCGACGAACAGTAAGCAGTGGACGTCAAGGACGTTGAGAACCTGATGCCTTGTAAAGTAGGCAAGCGTGGTTAAGGCTTTCAGGAGGAATTCACAGAACATGGCCAAGCCTACTGTATCGCCTCCGCTTGATGACAGTTGTCACCGGAGTTTGCAGCGACCATTCTTTTATTACTTTGTTCCTTACAAAGTCAAACCACCGCACACCCAAGATTCTTCTGAGACACCAAATCTCAAAACTAAGAATTTTGCTGTTTTGGGCAGTAGTGAGGTATCACGATTCGCATCTGCAGAGGAGAATAGGTGTTATGCAGGCGTTATATAGGCGGCATTTGGTTTTCACTGAGTACATATCCGATCTCCAGACATACTTCATACTGTTGAATGTGGCATCTGCTATTCCTAGCCGCGCTCTCAGTTCTTTTAGAAAGCTGGCATTTTCCATGACATACACTCCCAGGCATTTTTAACTTTCGACCCTATTGATGACTTGGTTTGACAGTCAGGGGATTTTGAGCATCGAGATATGAAGCATCACACAGTACATGGGTTTTTGCAATATTGATTTTTAAACACACGCACGTGGAGTTCCTAATTAGGCTATCTATATCTATACTGGCCTGAAGACCCCTGACTGAATCGTCAATTATAACCGCATCATCAACATATTCTAGGAAGCAGAGTATTCGGGAGGAGATGGATATTCCTCGATCTAGTCGAATTGACTTCTTTAAGATGAAGTCCATGAAGAGTTACAATAAGTTTATTCAGGTGGGATTCAATCAAGAGACAACATTTTGACTGTGCATGTCTTATAATGGCACATTGCTTGCCAAATAGTATTTTTGGAGTACTGTCAAGTACGTCAGTTGTACGGATAAACTAGGCATTGTAAATAAGTTGACTTACTTCCAGCAATCAAGTAGGTGAAAGCTTTACGTGCATCATCCGAGTCATTACTGCTCACATTAGGGCTGGATACAGAAGGGCGGCGATAGTGAGAAAAGTCAGGCACGGTAACATCGGTGTGAGCATAGCGAACCGATTGAGTATTCACTAAAATCAAACGCAAAACAAAATGACTAACATTAAATGGCAATGTTATGTAATGTTAAGTCTAGCTCGAATGAATCGATATGTGGGGTAACTAAATAAATAAATTATTGCAAATAAAAACCTCCAGGCCCAGACTTGATCCTCAGACGAGATGGTGGCAGAGCATCGCCTAATGATTGGGTGGTCGTGGTTCGTGTCTGCGGTCCAACCACAATTTTTTCAGGGGCAACAACAGCTACCGCGGTTGGCCTGAGCCCCGAAGCCACGGCTTGGGACGTGGCTTTAATAAAAGGTGATAGTGTTCCGGCTTTCGTTACGACATTAATCATCTTGACGCGTATTTTATTCTGCCTAAACTATAGAAGACAGGAACTCAGACCGCGCAATAAAACGCCAGGATTCTAAGACAGAAAATTTTCAACAAGGTACCTGTGTTGCTACTAAGAAATATATTTGACGTTTATCTTATTCATAGATATTTCTACAATAAAAATGTACAAAAAACAACGTGTACTTACTTACATAAAATTAGTTACTTTCCGTAATAGTTTTTGGGTTTTTTTTTTGGTACCTCATAAGAAATGACTAATACTAGAAATGAGAGTAATGTGTTTGTTACCTTCTTATACAAATAAATGATTGAATAAAGGGTAATAAAAACAATATTTTTATTCTTATGTAAATACTTATAACTAAAACAAACGTAAACTATGAAATAAAACTGAAACATAATAAGAAATAAAGTAATACTAAAACCATTATCATTAAGAAGATAATGTTTTTAAATAACATGGCGTAACAAGTAAAACGCTTGCCTCACGTATTGAGGGTTTCAAATTCGATTTTTAGTGAGATCGCAGTAATCAAATATGATTTTTCTTTGGCCTGTCTGTTTTGTGTTGTACCACTATAATTGGGCATGTAAAGTAAATGAATCATCATCATCAACGTTCTTTTTCCACATCTAATGGTGAATAATTCACTGTATTGGCACACCAATCGCAGCGTATCTTGACTATTTTTGTTACATGAAGGTTAGATGACCAGTTTTACGCTTAAGGTATCTTCAGGTACAAATAAATAATATAAACTAGCAAATACGAAAAACATCAAATTGAACATTAAAGTGATACCTGTTCTACTGCGATAAATTTTTTTTCTTCTTCTAGCAACTCCAAATAAAATGACGAACTGTTTTAAAAAAATAAATATCAATTAGCAATTACTTGTTATTTGTATCATCTTATTAGTGCCATACATTCATAATATGTTATAAACAGCTAAATGACGATGTTTCTAAAAACACACAAAACTGAACTCAAATACAAATTATATTTCACCAAAAACACGATTTAGAAAAAAAGCTTATAAGATGAAAAAAATAAAGAAAATTAAATAAAGAGAATACACTTAGAATGTGCACGTATAAATATACGGTCTACAACAGTAAAGTTAATACAATCTGCTTTTTCAAAACATTTAATTATTTTTTTTAAATAAAAAGAAATCGCTCGAAATCATGATCTAAACATTAATATTATTTTATTATACATAGCCATGGTCGTAGAACAACGATGGATGTTCAAAACTGTGGCATTGACTTGCTTTTATATTTGATCTTGAAAAGGTTTTGTAAAGGCTTCGTGTATCAGGTTGGGAATTTTTTTTGAATAACTAACCCAAGTATCAAATGATTTGCTTTTGTGCTAATCAAATTATTACAGAAAGTGTAAAAAAACAATGGAACCGTTGTTATGTAAAGTTCAAAAAAATTACATGTGCCGCTATTTTATAATCATAACGATAAGTCCGTTGATTGTGATTGAAAAATTATTATAAAACAAAAGTAAATTATTATTTAAACTTTTGATATTGATGTACGCGATTTCCGGAATCCACGTGAAATTGAAAACATCAACAGTAATTTTATTCACTGAGCAATTAAAAAAAAAAAAAGTAAAATTCATTTTCTTCACTTCTAACCCCGCTTTTTAGTTAAGTGAGCTTTTATAATATTTTTAGGTTGGCAACCCTAAAATGAATAGAGTAAAAAAAACATATTTCAGGGATTGGTTGGAAAAGCGAAGTGTTTTCAAATTCGAGTCAGAGCCTATTTAAGGTAAGTTATTTTCGATTAAAACTTTTAATTTCCACTACAATAGAGTTACTTTGATGCATAAATAAAGTTTAAATTTGATGGATATGTCATAATTTTCACTTTTGATGGCTTTTCCGTATCAGTGCATCAGCTGCGATTTACCTTGACAAGATGGTTGCAATACGGATATTTTGACGTTTTTTGCTTTCCTGAAATTCACTTCCGGGAAAGTTTTGACAACTTATCCTTACGCTTTTCCCAAATTAAACAGTGCCGACAGTGAAACTATTCTTAGAAAACGACTGACGTTTCAGTAAAAAAGTGACAATCTGTTGCAATTTTATGCTGTTTACTACGCACAGTACACATGCTCCGCAATCTACCTGATAGATATTGATTGATTGTTGTTACTCGTTACCAAATATAAGCTGTGCGTGCTTTATTCATAGTTGATTGATACTGACTTGAGGGTTATGTTATACATAAATGATGACAAGCTATGTATGTAAGACATTCCAGTACGGATCTCAGAATTGGGAATACAATTATTTTGTCAACGTTCGCAGCAAAATTAATAGAAAGTTGTATTGCATCGTTCTACTCGAGAAATGCATAAAATGGTTTAAAAGTATGTCAGGCGTTGCAATAGGCGGAAGTTTGTCAAAATTCAAACATCGTTCGACGTGATCGTACCTACTCTCTATATTTTTCATGAAATAGATTTCTCTTAGATTATAATTATTTTAAAACGAGATAATTTTTGGTACCCACCTTTATATATGTATTTACACATATTTGTTAATGCTTCAATTTTTTTTAATAAGTTGGTAGTATATGTACTTATTTAACCTGTTTGATTCTAGTTAGAACCTTATTATCATCGTTTTGTTAATATCAAAGTAAACTTTACGTATCTCGGTGTTTCTTCTCAGGTTAGAGAGTTTTATATGTAGCATGGCTCGTTCATGTTTTCTCTGTGCTACCTGGAGCTTCCTTATAGTCGATTTGGTGAGTGTGTTTCCGCTCCATTTGTCAATACTGGAAGTACACATCGGTCATACATTCTGCGCTTTGTTGGGTCGGGATAACGGGAAAGATTAAATGGTCATTTGCGGGATAGTTTGCCAGATTAGGACCAAAGATGGACCGAAAGGGTAGTATGAAGTGGAGAGGATGATTTATAAACGATTTAAATTGATTCAGATTCTAGAATAATCCACACCAGCACACCCGATAAAAGAAACTATTCGTAAAAACTCGATGAAAAAATTGACAGGAAAATTATTTTAATCATGTGATGTATTCGGTATTTGCACCTGTTTAATTAGTTTATAATTGATAGTTATATCTAATTGTAGGTTATTTTTCGCTTCAGGTGTCAGCTACGATGAAATATAAATAATTACAATGATGTTATTATTATTAGAATACGATATTAATCGTCCACTTTTTTCTGTTAGTGTAATTTATTTTTAATTTTTGTATCGAAACCTGTAGGCAAATTTAATAATCCAGTGACTAATGTTAATAAACATCAACATGTTTTTTTGTTGTTTATCTAAACTCGTAATTTTATTTTACTTTTAAATATAATGGTGTATAGAAAAATGTATGTTCGGAAATCACAATTAAACTGAATCAATTCTCCAATTTTACCATAGCAAAGTAAGGGTATATTTATAATGTATCTATTTATTGATCTAAAATGACAGCCAATCTGCGCAGGAAAATTGCACACCTGAGAAGACTTAGAAATTTGTTCATTTTGCAGAGTTTGGCTTCACTAGAATGCGAGCTACCGGCATACAAACAGCATTAATGATCGTGCCCCCCACTCCCTGCCTCCGTCCGCCACCCCCGCCCCCACCAACCCTGTGATCATGTTTGTGCATCCTCGGGTAACATCCACCCTCCCTTCCCAATCCCGAACATCAAAGCTCCTCTGAAGCGCATTCCATTTAGCATTATTGAATTTGCGTACGAGAGGGTTGACTGACGCTGATTCCGCTGCCTGAATTATGTATTCTGCTCACTGCCTACACCCTCTCCCCTGCCCGTGGCATATGAATATGTATTTTACCACCGCTATCAAAATACTGAATTATTCGCCATAAAGGGTTAGAGAATACAATTAGGTATTAGGTCCCACGGTATCGATTATGCAACAAAAACCACAAGTAATGAGGAAATTCAGTGGTTTTTAAAAATATATATTTGTTCATAGACCATCAAACTAAGTCAATTAAAAAAAAATATTGATCAACCCTTACGGATTTTAAATGTATTTATATTATTATATTAAAAGCGCCACGAGAAGAAAGAGAACAAAGTTTTGTAATTTTGAAATTACTCCGCCTGTGACCACACAAGTTCTGTACGGTGTGTTCTGTTGATTGGTGAATTGGCTTCCCGTAAACCTATCTATCACAACACTCTATCATTGGTTGATTCACAAGAACTCGTGACGTCATGACGTCATTCAAAGTAGTTAATTTAAAAGAAAACCATTTTTATTATTTTTTAAATAGATTTTCTAGAAACTTAGCTGTACAAATGCTCTAATTTTTACCGCGTGTAAGAAAACATTTTTTATTTCCAATTTCCCGTAGCACCAAGTTGGCTTGGCAAAACGAAAAATTTTTTTTAAACATTTGATGGTTGAAAAGGTTTCAGAATCCCGAATATTTTTTTTTGTTATAATCAAAGTTAAATATTAATTGTGGCAATGCAGTTAAGAATGAAAAATATGGTAAAGCAGTTTTAACTGAATGCTGTTTTACTCGTATTAGAGTTCATAAGAAAAAAAATAGATCATAATATGTATCCTATATCAGCGGTTCCTAAAAGGTATCCGCGGAACCCTGGGGTTCCGAGAGTGAGGGCGTATTATGGTAGAAAACAGGCAGTCGACGCCGCGCCAGCGCGGCGCTAAAAACAAGTTCAGAACTGGATGCCGCTCTAAATCTCCATATTCAATTGTCGGGCATTAAACAACCTAATTTTAGTGCTATTATAAGTAAAGATTTTAAATTAAAATTATAGTCTTTATTTTCAAATAGAACATTACATTATGCAAACAATAAGGTGTCATGGGTCTTAAAAATATAATTTTTGTCAATTTACTTTTTTATCGTCGAGATGGTGGGGTTTTGCGAAAAAAGGTAGACCAATAATTGGAACCCTAATTATTAGGGTACCATAGCTATAAAAAATTGGGAATCGCTGTCCTATAGGATTATTGCCAAGAAAGGGGTTAAACAACAACATACCATTATCCCGTTTTCCGTAAGCAGAGTTAGAAAGGATACAACGCCATACCAATATTAATATACAGATTTTGTTTTCTCTACATTTTCACTCTCACAAAAATAAGTTTTGCAAAAAGATTGAACGTAAAAAATATTAATCTTTAAAAATGACATCAATTGAACTCGTCTTTCGAACCTTTTATCAATTTATACGTACATTATTTCAATGAATACGAATCTCTTTATTCTTTCATTCAACTTTCATAAATGTTCTACCATTTATTATTATTTTCTGAATGTTTGAAACAAATATAAAAAAACAAAGGGGTGCAAAGATCAACAAAACAAATATCTATAAAAGCAAAAGATGATAAACTAAAGTAAAGTTATCGTTGTCGGAAATCAAAAATGTTGTAAGGAACAAAGCGAATATTTAAAATATATGATATTTCTTGTTTTTGACAATATATAAATAGCGATTTTCTTAGTAAATACCAATGCTTAGCTTCTTATGGTTGCAAATAGCAAATAGCAAAATATGGCACTTGTTTGAATATAAATTTCAAGCAGTACAGGAGATATAGGCGCATCAGCAAAGACCGCCTGCCTTTAACGAATAATAATAATAACTAACTTCTTTAGGATTTTTTTTTCCAAATTATGCTTTATTTATTTATCATACGGGTTCCTCGTAGCTTGGTATTGAATACAGGCGAAAACTAATTATATGTTGTACTTGTATTACCTATTAGGTTGACTTTAGTTTCTTGTTTGTTACTACACAATCTCTTCTGATTATCAAGATATCGAGTTTCATTTATTATTTTTAAACAATTTTTTTTGATGGAATGTATCAGTAATAAACAAAATATGTATAGGTTTTTAAAAACCTGCTAGCAAAAATACATATTCTCCACACAGCATTCACACAGATGAGATGGGCTCCGGGGAAACCAAGAGCCTCCTGTGTGTGGTTTAAATATTTACATAATAAAACTTTCTTATTGTGCAGAAACATCCACAATCTTCGATTCCATAAGTGTCCTTTTCATTGATATTTTTCATTTTTTATATATTATTATTTATTTATTTATTCATATAAATACACATATCACAAAAAAATTATAATATATCCCTAACTCGATGAGGCCAAGAGCCTCGTGTTGAGTTGGGATACAACAAAATAGAAAGTGGAAGTATGCATAATATTAAAGAATACTACAAGTAAAAAATATTACATAAATTTCAATCAACATCTGGACAACACTCTTAATAGTACCATATATACATCTATGCAATGTCTCGCAGCAGTCTCCTGCAATGTTCTCTTCCCTTAGACAAAACCCACACTGTACACTTCTCTTGAAAATGGCCTTCGTTTTGAATAACTTTAAATTCAGCCCTATATCTTTGGGGTCTAACATGATTGGAACATTTGACCAAATCATCATACTTTGCCTTTGTTATAGGCATGCGGGATTTATATAATTTTTCCTGTGCTTTTATTTTTGTGCCTTGTACCAAAATATCTTGGTCGTTTGGTTCTGGATATTGAATACTTAACATCAAATGTTTTTATTTTATTTATTGACACTTTATATACATATACAATAAATATACATATAAGGGCGAGCATATTGCCTTAAGGCAATTTCTTCCTACCTACCCAAACCGTTCAGTTTGAGAAAATTATAAATACATGGACATATTGAATCTTACAATTTTATACAAAAATTAAAAGCAAAGATTAACAAAAATAAATATATGTATAAAAAAAAAATAACACTTTACTATGAAGAGAGGAGAGGGGATGGGAAGGAAAGAAGAAGGATAAAGGAACAATTCAAATATTTAGATAGTGACATTTCAATCTCGACTTAAATGTAAATAAAGAAGGGGCGTCTCTAACATTAGTTGGTAGATTATTCCACAATCGAGCGGCTACTACTGTGAAAGAGGAGGCAAAAAAAATTAGAGCGATGACAGGGTATTAAAAGGGTTCTCTCGTTACTAGAACGAAGAGATAGTCCGTGTTGTGAAAGAGGTTGGATGAGCTCTCTCAGATAAACAGGCGAAGTGGGATTATTTAAAATATTGTGAAGAAGTGATAGAATGTGAATGTTTCTTCTATGCCTGATACTGAGCCAGTGTAGTTGCGTGCGATACTCGGTTATGTGGTCAAATTTGCGAAGATTAAAGATATAACGAATACAAATATTCTGCAATCGCTCTAACTTATCAAGCAATTCAGAGTTAGCATCTGGATAACATACATCCGCGTAGTCAAGGAGTGGAAGAAGTAAGCTCTGGACTAATGTTTGCTTAACATTAATTGGCAAGAAATTCTGTAATCTTTTAAGTGAGTGCAAACTGCTATAAAGTTTACGACTAACTTCGTTAACCTGATCGTGCCACTCTAAATGCTTATGAATGATAATACCTAAGTTTTTGACTGAAGTCATGAATGGAATTTCTGTACCATCTATTTTGAAAAGAGGAAGTGTGGAAAAATTCACTTTTGAATACATTTGTTTACTACCAACAAGTACAATTTGGGTTTTTGTTGGATTTATGAGAAGTCCATGTTTTTTTGTCCATAAAGTGATATGGTC
Organism: Micrasema longulum; assembly: GCF_059751315.1. Lineage (NCBI taxonomy): Eukaryota > Metazoa > Arthropoda > Insecta > Trichoptera > Brachycentridae > Micrasema > Micrasema longulum. Next base: position 874,158 of record NW_028277767.1, read on the forward strand.
GAGTGCAAGTGACATTACTCTATGTGTTTCAACAATGTCGACGGGCTCGAAATGAATATACAATTGCAAATCATCGGCATATAAATGGTACAAACAGGGGAGGTTTTTTGTTATTGGATTGATAAAAAGGGAAAATAAAAGTGGAGAAAGTACCCCCCCTTGTGGCACACCGGCGGTAAGATCAATCCAATCTGAAAAGACATCTGCCATTTTAACGCATTGACGACGGCCACGTAAATATGTTGAAAACCAATTTATCACGGATGAAGATAGATTTAAGGACTTAAGTCTAGCGAGAAGCAGGTCAAAATCAACAGAATTAAAAGCACTACTAAAATCAAGTAGGACCAAAAGCGTTAGACGTTTATCATTCATTGCTTGTCTAATGTCGTCAGTTATTTTAACTAAGACGGTAGTAGTGCTGTGTCCAGCCCGAAAACCAGATTGCAGAGGATCAAGTTGATTATGAAGTGTCAGATAACAGTTAATTTGTTTGTAAGCTATTCGTTCAATAACTTTGGAAAAGATAGGCAAAATGGAGATGGGTCTATAATCTTTTTTGGATGCTGGGGAGCCATTTTTAGGAAGTGGAATAACGAAAGCCGATTTCCATTGGGTTGGAAAGTAACCAGATGTGAGGGAAAAATTAATAATATGAGTAATAATAGATAAAGTAAAAGGCAAAGTCATATGAATTATCGACAAACTCAATTCATCGCTGCCGAAGGATTTAGTTTTGATAGAAAGCAGAATGCGCGATACTTCTGATTCATTGACGACGGAGAAACGAAATTGAGGGACATTAGAATTTTGTGTATTGTTCATATCATGTAACAAAGAGCGTTTTAAAACTTCGTCAATCACCACCGGAGGGGTAGAAAAATGCAAGTTTAGTTCGTTAAGGTTCAGCAAACTACCTTTATCAACAGTGGAAATAGCTTTGCCCACCCCGAGTGAATGGAGGAAGTTCCAAGAACGTGCGGAAGAAAGATTATTAAGTGAATCTTTAATATGTCTTCTTTTAGCATTCCGACATAGTTGGTTACAACGATTTCTGAGTGTTCGGAACTTTTCCCAGCCAAGGACAGAATTGATTAATTTTAGTTTTGATTTAGCTTTGTCGCGTTTTGCCATCAATTTTAAAATTTCATTGGTAAGCCAGGGAGCTGGGGGATATTTCAGTTTCACTTGTCTTAAAGGGGCGTGGGTATTAAACAAGCCAATGATAGTACTGTTTAAAGAGTTGACTTTTATATCGAGATTGTCCGTTTCGTATATCTCCTTCCAGTCTATGTTAGAGGCGTCATTCTCAAATTGTTCTTTGTTAATATTACGAACATTTCTAAGATGTAAAGTTTTTTTGTGATATCGTGGACAGTTTATTTTATAGCTTAAATAGAGGAGGTCGTGATTTGAAAATCCGGAAGCAGTCAGTTGGCCGTAATTATTGATATTATGAGGGAAGGTAGTAAAAATAAGATCAAGAAGTGTATGGGAAGATTCAGTGTGATGTGTTGGTTTAAGAGGGAGTATAGAGAGGTTAACTGATTTCGCTATTTCCTCGAGCTGTTTGCTTCTGTAGTCTCCCTTGAGAAGACAAGTGTTAAAGTCACCCATGATTATGGTATGATCGGATTGTAAGGAAAGCGATTCCAGCAGTATCTCAACCTCTGAGAAATAATTAATATTGGGGGGACAATACACTACACCGAGCAGAAGATTGTTAAACTTGAAGTTAACTTTTATAAATAAATACTCTGGAAAACCTTGTGAAGAAGAAAGAGATTTTGTGATGATAGAATACCCAATATCAGCGCGTAAGTAAATTCCAACCCCCCCTCCGACTCTATTTATACGATCGTTACGTATAAGATGGTAACCCGGTAATGGATACAACGTGGAGAGAAGGGATGGTTTTAACCAGGATTCACTTATCAAAATGGCGTGTGTGGATAAATCAGAAAATGTTGCTAGAAGGTCAGAATAATGGGAGGGAATACTCTGTGCATTAATATGACACACGTGGAAGTTTTTAGGGAAACGTGAGAAATTGGAAGCCAAGATATCGTGAACCAACACGTCATCAGAAGAATTGTGTATGTCAGATAAATCAGAGATTTCTGAATGGTAGAAGGAAAGAGGTGAAGAAGGAATGGAATCAGGAAGAGAATGAAAGGACTCTTCAGATGAGGACATAGTAAATGTATAATTATAACTAATCACTAGGTAAAATTAAATAACAAAATAGAAAAAAGAGAAAACAGGATTTTTAAAAATGAGTAAAACGGGGTGACAACCGCTTAATTAAGTTTAACAAAGAATAAATAGCATAGGCGCAATAATGCAATCATACAATTTACATTAGGTTATAATAAATAAAAGTAAAAAACATATCTACCATAAGTACAAGTGTTATCAAGAATTAGTAAACTTATATATAATAAAATACTTTCGCAGATACATGTAAAAAAATTGAGAACATCTATTTAAAAAAAAAAAAAAAAAAATTCTTTAAAAAAGTATGTTTCTCGTATTAAATAAATCGTATAAAACATTACAAATGATAGGTTTCTCACATTAAGTTGAACAACGCCAACAAGTAATGAAAGCAATACAGTTAGCGGTAATACTTTGTGTTTTGCTAAAAACACTATGAAATTGTGCCAGCATTCAATGAATATAATGTATATTATTATTATTATACATCCCAATATCCAATATTGCCCACATCATTGCACCTATAAAATAGCATAATAAAAATATTCTATAGGCTGACCATAGATAACATTAAGGAATTTAATAATTCATTTACTATACAAACAAAATATCTATACATGGCAACTTGGTAGTAAAATTAGTAATATTATAATTCGCTAGAGGCGACTATACGCAGGCAGCCGCGCTGTCAAATTTGCAGATAGATAATGTAGCGCTATAACAAGTTTGTATAATCATGAATAATATATCATTTTAAAGGAAAAGAAATAAAAAACAACAAAGGCGTAACTAAAGGACACGAATGTAATGAATTAAGAGTGTAAAATGGCTTTAGAGCAAAGCTTGTTATACCATGATCGTAGTGGATTGTCTAGTAAAGAGTATTCTTTAAAAATACTTTCTTTGGAGGAATGACAATTGTCAAAACCTAGACATAACCTTAAAACATTATTTAACAAGAGGAGTTAGAAAATAAGTGACAAGATAATGGTAAAATAACTGCTCAATCTAAAAAATAGTCCAGATTATTGTGTTTTGTTTTGTTGACGCGGTCTTAACTCCCTTCGTGTCGTGTTGTCCGCCTTTAGATCATCTAGTTCATCTTGAGTCTGGAAATTGTGTATCTTCCCATTAAGTTTAATATAGATAATTCCTTCCCGGGTCCAGATAGTTTCGCCTGTGAAGTGTTCTTTAGTTTGTTTGAAAATGGACTGCCTTTCCCTCGTCAAATACTCCGTTATGAGGTATGGAAGTCCTTTCAATCTTTTCCGGTTCTTCATTACGTCGATTTTATTTGACTTTGATGTAAATTTTACAACAATAGGCCTTTTGCCCCCTTGCTTGAAGATACCTAACCGATAAGCGAATTTTATTTGAGGTTTAATAGTTAATTGTTTTGCACAGAATTCAGCAGCTGTCAGAGAAGTATCTTCGCCTTTTGTTTCAGAGAGCCCGTGAATGATGACCATTTTTTGACGTGATTTCTGTTCAATGCAATCCAATTTACAGCAAAGAATCTTGTTTTGTGATTGCAAATTACTTAGCATATCAAGGACGCTTACCTTAAACGTTTTGTAATCAGCTTCGATGTTTTGAACGTCTGATGAAGTCGTTGATTTTTTTAATAAAGCTTCGAACGTTTTCATTTTAGTCAGCAATTCATCGATTTTCCAGTTGTTAGTATGCTCCATAATGATATTAATCTGTTAATATTAACTTTATTAAGCGGCACACAAAATTTAACGACTACCCGCCAATATGTCCATAAATATGACCGGAACGAAATGTTGATGGATGCAGAAAACGAGGAAGACCGAGAAAGACATGGCACGACCAAGTCTATCAAATACTTGAAGATGGACATGTCAAAAGTAGGAATAATCGGCGTGCGTGCATGAGAAGATGTATGAATGTAGAGGAAGCGAGGTCTGTATGCCAAGATAGAGTGTTATGGTGTTCTATCCTCTCTGCCTATCCCTACGGGGAAACGGCGTGATGGTTTGTTTGTTTGAACATTTATTTTATTTGGTGCAGATGTTTTGAACGTAGCAATCCGGATACGACAATTTTTTCCAGTCAGATTTTTGTTGGTGTATTTCTCAGATATAGGGCTCCATCGACCAAAATCTTCGCGAGAAAGGACTTCTACTTCATAAGACTTGGGAGACTTTCTGGCAAGTTCGAAAACTGTAGACTACTGTGATGGAGCCCAGATTATTTTTTTATGTACTATATTCTATACATTCTAACCGAATGTATAGAATCTATGGGCATATTTGTATGCCTCGGTAAAAAAATAATTTAGTTGAATGATGGTAATAGTTTGACGTTTATTATATAAAATATAATGTATGGTGGCAAATACTATCCGATTTTTATTTTGACCGGGACATGAATCACTATAACCACTCACATGCGTTGAAATCTAGGATTTAAACGCCAGTCGGCGTTTGATGTCCGCCATTTTGAACTGATCTGAGTGTTACTTGAAGCACCAGCTTTCTTTAAAAAAATAAAGGGCATTTTGCTTAAAAGATAAAATCCTTATTTGACTCACATATGAATTTTACCTGAAACGCCAAATGATGGGTATAAAATGGGTAAAATGACTGTAAAATGCTGTTTTATTCATACTTCATACGTTGTGAAGTTAATTAGTTCAATCGACATACAAGTTTCATTTCTATATGATGCAAAATGTTTGAGATGGTAAAAATATTTGTTTACCAATAAGCAAAATATGCTGAACAGTCCATAAATACTTTTTAAAGTAAAACTCAAACGACAATTCTTTGAAAAAAGTCCAGTCTCGTATGATATAAATACGTTAATTTTATGAACGTCATACAAGAGGGTTTTTGACTTTAGCCCCATTCACGTCCGATCTCCATGGGAGTCGGGTTCATACGATGCAGCTGAAAATTCCCGATTTTTACCGGTATATTTTTATGCTATATTATATTTTAACTAAATATCGCCCAAAGGGGCGCATCAGTCGCTTAGCCTTTTTACCGTTGATATGTAAATAAGCTCCAAAGACTTTGTCCGTTCCTTGTAAAATAAACTGCTCAATGAAATAAAGTCCAAAATATTTTTTCTTAATCAATTTTTTTAACATTATAAGTGATACTAGTTTTATATGATATATATTGTGTCTATTCCTAGTATCTTCGTGCTGAATTTTATATTTTTTAATAATATAGTGTTGATGTTTAATGTGTACATATGTAGGTATTTATTTGAATATTAACATAGCGCTACAAAATTAATGAAATTTTTACGCTCATTGATTTTCGCCTCGGTTCTTCCTTCCTCGCTTATATTTTGTGAATCCCAAATGCGTACGTACGTATAATATAGGTACACTCGTTATAAGTTAAAAATTCTCTATGATCAAATCAAAATTGACGAGCCTTAGCTCCTGTTCTATATGCCCTCACCCTCTGTAGACTTACGCAACCACAGCTGCTAAGTTGAAGCGAATTTCTAATTAACATCAATCCAAAGATTTAGGTTATGTCATGTTAACCCATGTATTCGTATTTCGTTAGGAATTCAAGCAAATCTTTGGAAGATAATCATCATGTTTATTATTTAGGTTGTAAGGCGTTGTTTGAGTTCTTAAAGCAAAAATATGCGTATTGAAAGCATTATGTGAATCGTGGGTTCAAAATATTTCAGGTGTTAAATACTGTGTGTACCTAAAAAAATGTACCTTTATTATTTTTTTTTTAATTTTAATTGTTGTATGTAATAATTAATTTTGTGCATAATGTTATTTTGTATTTTATTGTATTCATTTTTCATGTTTTAATTTGATATTGGTATTCAATAGAAAAGTATTGTTTTCATAGGTTTCAGTGGTGCAAAACAGTGTTATTTAAAAAAAAAACATACGTACCTACGAAAAGGTTATCCCAGGGAGGACTCTTAAATTCATTTTGTAAATACTTTTTTTCACAAAGTATAATAAAAAGTAAAAGAAATAAAAAAAGAAAGTCTAGAGGATAAAAAAAACGGTTTTATTTGAATTTAAAAAATACACTTACTCATCTGCCATACTATTTAAAAAGAATCTGGTGAAAATTAATTATGGCAGTTAAGAGGATAAATATATTGATGTAAATGTTTCGAGACTATGGGGATGAAACATGTTGGTTTTCAAAAATGTATTTTTTACACTGGGCTGAGACAGTTAATACCCATGAAAATAGAGCCAATTTAATGCACAAACCTAGGCACTAAACATTGTTCGGTATTGTCTTAAACGATCCCCTTAGAAGTTTAAGCGTGTCGTTCATCGATAGCAAGTTAACTAGGGCAACTTTTCTTTATCTCTAAAGTAGCTATAATTTTGCTGACCTTTTTTCTTGCCAAGCTTTCGCCGGGTTCACGTGAACGGCATCCTAACGGTTGTGGGATTTATGCGCCTCTGGTAAATTCATTTGTGAAGCAAATCCCTCGCGCGTAGTTATCCGATATTCCTTTTAGCTGCTCCATTTTCCTTTGTTTCGGACAGGAGTCGTACTTAGTACTCGTGAGTGTAGGTGTTCCTACTAAGCCTCGGGAGACAGTGTCTTCGTTTTAATGGCGGCTTATTGAGTTACGGTTTTATACTCGCACGTTTTCAATACCTAATTAGTACATTATCGTATTTTCGTTTTCATTTTACACGGGAAATTAGGACACAAAAAAATACTTTGTGCCGCCAACATATAGTATATATAATTTATCTATATATATATATTTGTACCTATACAAAATGCATGTCACGCATATTACCTACACACTTGTATAAGTATTACAAATATAAATGACGTCGAAGTTTCTTAAATATGAATTGAAATCGGAAAATAATTAATGATAATGCAACTTCATGTAGTTTTGAACTTTAAAAAAGCTATTGATTGTATGCGCATGAATCAAACTAATGGTATTTGATAGGTTTTAAGAATCAAAACTTTGTAGTTTTTCATAACGTTAACCAATATTGGCCATAATAGCGTACTACACTGATTGTTTATTTTGTAGCTTTCGTTATTTAAAAATATTATTCTTATTTCATAACGACGAAAGTCATTTAAAAAAATCGCTTTGGTTATTGTTCATAACAATGATGAATTTGATAAACAAATTTTAACCAAAAAATAAATAGAATATTTGATATCTATGAATATTTGATAAACAAATTTTAACCAAAAAATAAATATAATATTTGATATCTATGGCAATATTGACATTGCGTAAGTTGTTCTTAATATCAATTATTCAGCTACTACTGTGTACTTATATATATATTCTATCAATATGTGTTCCATTGTCTTATGTAATATATTTCATATCATAGGTATCCATACCACGAAAACCGCGAAGTTAAACGGATTACTGATTAGTGTGTTTTCCTTGGATCAGAAATGATGTGATTAATGCTAATGCAGCACTCGAAGGGTTAAAATTCATCGTTCCAAAGTAGATACGCGCAAATGTTGGTGAGCAACTCGCACACTACCTCAGTTCTGGCATTCTACATACATACATATTCGCACACACTATGTACAGTATCGTGTAAGAGGCCCTCGTGTGTGCGTGCACCGCACACTTGCAAGGCTGGGATGTACATATATAGTATGTACGTCATCAGCTAGTAGCTAGAGTCAGAGCTAGATAGTTGGCGCACGTGTCGCTGTACGTGGCAACCTTCAACCGACGTTGGCTCTACTGGTCTTTTAGGGAATATATCCACGTGAGTTCTCCTTTTGTCTCCCGGATTTTTCGGGCTTTCACGGGTCTAAGTTCGATGTATCTGTCTGTATCGGATCGACGTCGACCTTTGATGACTTTCTTATTGACGTCGAGTTTTGAGCCCTAGATCTATGGAAAATGATGAATCGCCTTCCTTATAATGGAAATACTATTCAAAAGAGGTTTTGTTGCCATCAACCTTTATATTTATACAAGTTCATACACTTTATAGAGATCAATATAAACTGCCTAGTTGTTCTGTTAGGTAGAAGTGGTTTCAATATGAACATATTGTATACTTTTAGGTTTAGTAATTTTAGTTTCATTGCTTACGTGTTGTACAAAATACCATATAAAGAACACCATATATATTATATTCCAATGAGTTTTACAATGTTTTTAATGATATTTCAAAATCACACTATCATTATTTTTATTTTATTTTATGTGATGGGAAATGTTTATATAAATATATGTACATATATACATATATATATTAAAGCTATGCGAAATTGTAGATACATGTATATATATATATATATACTTATATTTTCTGAATGAACTGAATCGTATAAAATAGATTAAAGCAATTTCCAATCATTATTTTTGTTTACTTAAATTGCAGACAGCATTATCAAAGTTATCTGTTAATAATAAATAATTCGGATAAAAGTCTAGATAACATTTGTTCAGTATATTATTACTAATCTTCTAACCTTCGTTAAAAAACGGCCATTATATTTTTGTTCAAATTTTTAATTCAACATACACATTTGTTATTTCTATGTTCATGTACATGCGTAATTAAAAAAATATTTACTAACCCAACTCATTTATGATCAGTTCAACATTTTACCTATATCGTAAATGTATTGTATTATATTATTAAATTAACCACTTTTATTATCTATGAAAATAATACCTAGAAAAGTACGTACTCAAATTTAGCTTACTGTAGTAATCTTATCTTTGCAATGCGCGTTGCGACGCCGGCCGACGTAAATGAATTTCAAGATAATGATTAAGTATTTATGTATATTTATATTTATATATATATATTATTATTGGGACTAAAATAATGTGGAATCATGTTTGTTTACTGACTAACTTCATTCTTACTCTTATATTTATTATGTAACAAGTAAAGGAAATGAAAGTGTGGATCAAGTCATGTTGTTTATGTACTATATTTGGGTTCAATTTAAACAAGGAGTTTAAAATTGAATAACAATGAAATAAATTAAAGTAAATTGTTTCTTTACGACTCTTTAAGACTGCCGATGGAAAATTCGCAGAGGTTCTCAAACATTGGAAATTACGGTCACGCGCCGTTCAGTACATTCAGTATGTACTCTTTTGTTTTAGTTTTACTTTATTCAAATATTTAAATTTACTCATTTTAGGGACGATTAAGTACGTGTGTTTAAATATCAAAAGAAATCCTACCTCCATTTTTCGATAAAATATAGCGCTTCCTAGAAACGTTCTGATTTCGTTAATATTTAATTCTTCTATAGTTTATTGTTAAAATAAGTTTTTTATTTAATAAACTTTTTGCGCATATGTTATTTGTACATTAGCATTATGCATAATATTATATTTAAATAAATTATTATATTAGGCATACGACTATATTTTGATATATATTTTTTTTTTAGTTTTCAGTCGAGTGCCATAAAGTAGTGTTTATTTTAGGCTAGGGATTTGTTTGCAACAAACACCCGTTTAATATGCATCGTTCAAGTACAGGGCGCGGCAGAGTAATTTGTTGATTTAAAAGTTTAATAAAACAAAATATATTGTGGATGATCATTGTAATTATTTCTTCTAATTACTTTACAATATTGTAAATTTAAGATAACATTATTTTTAAAATTGTGTCCAGCGAGTGGTGCCTCCCATTCTCGTGTTCTGAAGTATCGGTCAACTCTTTCCAGCATAGCGATGGGTATGCTGGTTACTGCTTGGCGATTAAAAAATAATTATATAAGCGTTGCATTTATTCTTTACCTTGCTTATTATCTACAAGGTTTATAATTCATTAAAATGGGTTTTTCTGCTTTTTATAAGATTCTATTTTGTCTCTAAGTGTTGGGATCAGGAGGGATATTCTACAGTGGGCCAATAAGGAACTTTTCCAGCATTACTCTAGTGAAGAGGAAACCACTTATATTTCAGTTTAAAGAGTTTAAAGCATAACAAATAAAGATTTTTTTAATTCATTGTTTTAATGTTTTTTGTCTCGAATACAAATGTAAAAATGAGTGTTCCATTGATGTAAAGCATACATATAGGTATACGTATAAGCATAAAATTGGAAAATGTGAATGGAACGGATTTTTTTTTATCTTAAGTTCTATTTTTTACGGGTTCGACTATTTATGTTGCCGAGGGTGTATATGCCTTTCAAAATAGTGCCGTTCCAAGCAAAAAGGCAGTCTCTAGCAAAAATTAAAAAGTGTGTTTTTTAATGCCATCTGATGAAAAATTGTAATCTTTCTAAACAACTTACTCTAATAAATACATCTAACATAAAAAAAAACTGTTTTCATAAATGTATTGTAAAAAAATACTAAAGACATAAAACCTTAATTTCCTCACAACTTTTTAAATATTGGTTACTGCCTTACTTGGAACGGCAAAATACTCCTCACTGGGTTCACATCGTGAGGTTGCGCCTATGAAGTTTTCATTATTTCCCTTTTAACACTCAGTGGCATATTAAAGCGCAGTTAAACAAATGCAACGTAGTTTTTTAATTTATTACATGCTGATTAGTCTTATCCTTCAGGTGCCAGTCCAGGAACAATTGAAGATTTCAGTTCGAAAAACCTTAGAAATCAAGATTTCATGCCTACCCTGCCAGGAATCGAATCCGGGACCTTAAAAGTTGTAGGCGAACGCGTCAACCACTCATTATACAACGAGGTGGATTTATCTTCATTTGATTTCTTTTTTCAAGATTTTAATCTGGGAGCAGCCAATGAGTCAAAAACTCGTCCAGGGTTCTGGTTTTATTTCACACACAGAACGGTATTCTTTATCATCCTGAAAAATTGAAGTTTTTCTTATAATCAAACACATGAGTTTCTATAGAGCCTTCTTTATTTTGATTACCCGTCTCCAATCTTTTACTTTGTCCTAAATAACTAAAAAGTTCTAACCGAACAGACTTAATTTTTTTTATTATTTATTTTTTAATTCATGAAATAAAAAATGTTCTCATATAAATCTAACATAATAATAACATCAGTTTTTGTACTTCATAAAGTCGAAAGTTTTTTTTTTTATTGAAATCTATTTTTTTGACAAAGTATAAAGTTATAAATGTTTTGTGCATACACAGTTAAATATAACGTTTCTACCTCTCTAATAAAGTGGAAACTCGTGTTTAGAGAGGGAGTTCGTTTAACATGAATTATTCTTTTTATATGTAAATATATTACATTTTATTTTTACTATATAGAACAGATTCCTTGAAATTAGTTATTATATTCTAAAAAATATACACAATTTTCCACTGTATAGAGTTCAGGATATGGTGGGTCTCGTGTGTTTTTTAAATTTAAATGTTTTAATATTTGCTATTGATTTTGAGATTTTTAAAAATTGACTTAATATTTTGTAACGGACTCCCCACTACGCTTGTACATTCGCTGAAACCAAATGACCTTAGCCTGCACAGAGCCGAATCGCGCATTCTCAGCACGCATCAGGGCCGCCACACAGGGCTGCCAGTAGTGCCAGTGTTCTAGCACAAGCACACTAGCAGTGCCAGCTGTCAGCGAAGTTCGGCCCAGTAAAATCTGCTCTTTGTACAAAGAAACAACTACGAACACCACTTCCTCAATTCCTTATTCTTTTTTAACTACCTTTGATTACGCATTGTCGAAAATAAATGCAACTGAATACCATATTGAGCATAAATAGTCAAATTTGACATTTGGAATTGTAGCATAATTTATACATTTGTCCGCCTGTGCTCTAATCATCACGTTTGCCTACCATGCAAGAGGTCTCGGGTTCGATTCGCGACATGGTTGACATGAAATATTGATTAAAAAAAGTGTTTTTACGCTGGAATATTTCAGTCCCTGGGCTGGCACCTGAAGCGTAAGAATGATCATCATATATAAAAATAATTCAAATACGTTGCGGTTATCTTACCAGTGGAGTGTCCTATGCGCCATTAGGCGCGGAAAGGGGACGATGACGATGATAATTTATGATTTTTTTCTAAACTTTTAGGTGAATACAATTTCCATTACAGTAAATGTAAAAGTATTGCGTTTTTAATTTATATAATAAAATTCTGAAAATATATACGAATTTATGCATATTGTTTCTTTTTATGGAGTGGTTTTCGACTGGTCCGCATTCTCGCTGGCTTGAGATTGCGTCTTTAGGGCCTTTGAGGACGTCATCAATTGAAATAACAAATAGGAAGCGAAACAAGGTCGCACAGTAGAAGCATTAAGGGCGTATAATAAATTTTGCGCTATGCCACAGCTATGTAGTGGAACCTTTTGATCAATGAGTTGTATTGGTAGCACGCGGGCCTGAAGCCAATTTGGGGCTCCGTTTGGCGCGAAATTGTTGCCGCATCTCTTGTGTTACATCTTACCAATCAGGATTCTTTAACCCCTCTGTCTCTCGAGAAAAATATAAATCTTTTATCTCTCAAGTTTGACCCGAACCTGGAATAATCAGAAAATGTAGACTTGCATTTAGCTGCTTTGATATTTTAATTAGCGTCCAGTGGATTGGGAAACCACTTTCTGTTGACCCCAATAATGTATTATCTGCAACACAAACAAGATGTTGTTATGCACATTTTTGTAGAAATCGCTGTTTACGATTTCGGGGAAAAATCGATTAGAAAAACTTTTTTAACATTTATATTTGTTATGCACGGTAATGACGTAGTTTGTCAATATATTATTTACTCAATATACTCTTATACATACTTACTCGTATCGCGGTTAAATCAAATTCGTCTTGATGAGTAATATTAAATATTACTGTTTTTATTCAGAACGGTACATATTATATTCATAATAATAAGTATTTTATTATTTGATTACGCTAGTAAATTAAGTCATTCACAGTTTGGGGATTGAGTGTTTGATAAAGAAAACAATATTTATTTACTTTTTTTTTTATTGATTAACGGTTCAAGGAATCGTTTACAAAAAATGTAATAAAAAAATTATATGTTACATGGTGTGTAAAGTGGCCCCACAATGACAGGTCGTAAGCCCTGTAAATATGCCTAGACTTCCATATTCCATTCCCAAAAATGTTTTCCCTCTTTGTTGCAATAAATTTTTAAAAAAACTTCATTCAAACGGTAGGTACTTCTAACTATTACCTATCTACTAATACAGTAATTTTCATTTATTAAAAAAAACTTTTTCGAAAATTGTTTGTTTTTATTTAATCATAAATATCTACATCCTAGAAATAGTAAATACTATATAAAATAAAGAAGATACGTTAAGCGAAATCGTTTAATGGCGTAGCTAAACTGTTCATTGTCAAATAAAGTAAATGTTGTAAATACGGTGGCATACCTTTTTTGTATTTTGCGAACAGGGCACGGCACGATTGAAAATATCGTACGTCGTTTAGTTAAATTCAACACATACCATAATATTTATGTAATTTAGCTTAACATATGCGGCATCTTGAATATCGCATTTTGTTTTTGTGTATGTACATATATTGTATATACCTACTTGAAAGGTTTTTAAAGTTCAAGGCCAACTTCACAATCCTTTGAGCATTATTCGCGGAGCTGGTTTATGCGATAAATATAAGCGAGTGTGGTGATGTGACCAGTGACCGGTGACCGAGGTATCCGGATATGGAGAAAGACCTGTATAGTGGTGCATACATTTTGGAAACCAGCTTGTAAACATGTGACAAACCGTACAAATATGGCTTAACTGCATCACCTGCCAAAATGTACAAACGCGATTGACCCACTGGCCGATCGTTTCCCCATTGGACGATTCTTGCGCGACTATTCGAGGAGGACGCGTTCGGTGTTCGCGGGAAACCAGTTTGCATTATTATTTCGATTCCGTCTAAAAAACTGGTCCGTTCGGGAGTAATGCACTCTCTTCTGAAATATTCGTTCTCGATTGCTGAATTTCTAATGTCGAATTCTTGTTGTCCGCACCTCTGATCTTCCCCACCCTATCAGCATGTGCGCTGGGAATGTTATTTCGGAGGATATAATATTTATTATCCTATACGGGTGACATTCCGCATTGTATCGTCATAAGTGAGTCTTTTTGGCACACAACTCGGAAGATCACCGCGATGATCAACCATATTAAAATTCTTGTCGATTTCATGTCTTATTTACTTGACGCTATTTTTTAGCGAATGAGTAATAAGTTAATATGCCTTGTATTAATGCATTTACAAGGTGTAATTGCGATATTTTATAAACAATTAAGTGAGTAGTAAATCAACTTGCGTCTGATATTTCCTTTTCTGTTTCCCAAAACGTCGCCAATAAACGTACTTTAAATCGAATAAAGTTAAGATCTAACTACTGACTACTGACTAAGCCATTTCTTATGAGATATTTGTTTTTTACTCGCATAATTATTTCCTTTTGCTAGTATCACCAAACAGTCTAAGGAATGGGTGAATTCGCCATGTTTATGATTTTCTAGTGTAACTTGTAACATAAAATTATGTCTAGTCTTTGCAATAGAAAATGGTTAAACATACTTTACATATAATCTTTACATATATTTTAAATAGAGAATAAGAACTTTTATAAGTTACAGAAATGATATCCTGTCATTGGCTGGTTTGAGTGATCACTTTTCGTACTTTACGACATTCACCTTTTTGCCAATGTTTGGATATCAATATTTATTTTATCTGCTGATTTTAATGTTTGTCTATAAATATTTTATTATACTCAAAATATTGTTAATGTACACATTAAACAAAAATATACCTTTATAACTTATAATTATAATTTTAAATAAATGAATAGGGGCGTTTAAGAAATTTTGGGGTAATCACGATGGTATTTAATACGAAAAGATATAATAAATTGAGCTTCTTTCGTATAAGAAGCATATCCTTCTTAAATAACGATTAATATTTTATGCCTATCACACAATTCAGACGACAATAATATAAATGAACTTTGAATGTATTATACTGTTTTTTCCTTTTGTCTATTATTATTTGATGATTTCTGTTTAGATTAACGAATCGTCGCTTGTTCTGATTCTCTTGCGTGCTGCGTATTTCATTTCCGCATAAAATTGGTCTTCGTTGATTAAAGGAAATGTTTTTTCCTCAGCGTCCGCTTCCTTGACGCATCTTTTCAGGCCCTAGGGTGTACAGGGGATTAAGATTCCTAGTTCGTGTGTTCATGTATGTTTATTTCTGCCTGACGCATTATGTAGCTGTAAAATATTTATTTATTTTATTCGCAAATTTCCATTTGGCCTTTTCCAGTATAGTCTGATATACTCATCGTATAATTTTGTAAATGGTCTAAAAATATTTATTTCGAAATTTACTATGAAAATAATGTCATGTTCACGGCGAAAAAAGTCTCCTACGTTGCCTTGCCTTTAGCCTTATGCGATCGCGTAGTTTCGGAAGTACGTATTATTAAGCGCATATTAAAGGGCAGGGTATAAATAATGCCGGGGCTGCGTGTGGCCATCTGGCGCGATATTACGGGCTATATGGGCTGTAGGGCGACCTTATCAGCCGACGCCAGCAGTGTTGGTAAACCCTGGCACCCGACGCCTAACATCCAACATCCCACACCCTACACCCTACACCCAAAACCCCAAGCTTCGCAACAGCCGAGTTCACGTAGAGTCGTCTCATTATGATTCAGCTTAACCCTTTGCAACCTGACGGTACAAATTTGTCTTGGTGTAAAATAACTCATATATCTCTTATATGAGAATACGTTTGATGTAACTAATCATTGTCGGTACATATGGACATTTTTGAGTCGTTTCGGCCATTTTGAAGTCATTAGTTTAAAAAAAAACTCCCGGGGCTTAGCTTTGCATAGAGCTGTTAGCTGCTGTGCTTATGCAAAATGACTACTCCTGTACACTCCTCTATGTTTTGTCGGTCTTGTGGTGTAAAGGTCAACGCGTTTGCCTACCATGCAAGAAGTCTCGGGTTCGATTCTCGATATGGTGAATATGAAATAATTATTTAAAAGGTGTTTTTACACTAGAATATTTCATAGCTTCTGGACTGGTATCTAAAGCGTAAGACTGATCATCTTACCTTCATGTAATAAAAAATATATTAAGATGCGCTGCGATTTGGTGTACCAATGCATTGCCCTATGCACCATTAGGTGCGGAAAGGAAATGATGATGATGATGACAAACCTCAATATTGTAACTATGACCAGCAAGTAAGTTCTTTTTTTTAAAAATGTTTTTGTGGTTTAATAATAATGCTGGTTTTTAATTAATTTTTGAAAAATAACAACTCTTTATATTGCAATATTATCACTCATGAGGAATATCGGATTTAACATTATTTAAAAATTAAGGTATTTTTTCAAAGACTCTTAGTGTTTATAAAAGCCCTAATAACGATAATTTCGTTCATAAATTTCGTTTGTAATATTCGATGTCTCAGAAAAGCCATTTTAGTCGGTTGATAATGAATTCAGTCATAGAAATGCACTTAACAGCACGAACCGTGCATTTGTTTTAATGTTGGTAATGCCATTTATAGAAGTAAAAACCACGCTTGTCTATGTTTTTTTCCCCCTCTCTCGTCTTAAAGCTCATAGCTACTGTAAAATGGGGCGACATTTGAATCGTAGGGTGAATTTAATCAGCGGATATATTGTTCATATTTCTCTCTATAACTTGTAAATCTCCGACAATTCTTGACTATTTTTTCTAAATAAACAGAATTCACTTTAATTGCAAATGTTATATAACTTTATTTCAAGTAAGATTTAAAGAAAGTAGTTAAATCGTGAAGTAGTTTTATTAAAAAAAAAAATAGTAATAGACTAACGTGTCAGTTTTTTAAATATTTGTTTAGTGATAAAAGTAATTTCGTGTAATTTGCATTGTCTTGACATCACTTGTATTTATATCACCGAGTGTCCATGATTATGATTGTTTGCATACCTATTTGAAACTGGCTGAAATTTATAATTTTTTCTACATATTGTTTTGCGAGTGACATGATTCGAACTATTATTAAAAGTTTTAAGACAAGGCCTACAAAAAATATCTTGCTTAAATACTAGAAAAAACTCTCATGAAGATTCGGGCTGCTTCCAACCAATACAAAATATGTTTTGCAATTGGTACTATACAATGGATATTATAAAGTCAAACATCCTTATAAGCATTTTAACCAGTATTTTCAGAACGTAAGGAAAATTTTCTTAACCAAGCGATAATAAAATGTGGGGACTGGATTTGTTTCCCCTCAACACGCAGGATTTTAGAATATAAATAAAAAGTATTATGACTCTTGAACTTGATAAAAAGTTGATAAAACTTCAAAATAATTTTCTCCGCAAACATTTTCTTTTGAAAATGAACGGAATAAATGTGAGACTTCGTCCTCGAACGGTAACGGTAAATAGGTTCATCTAGTAAATCAGATAATTCCAACGGAACACTTGTAAAAGAACCTCGTACACTTCAATTGCACTTATTGTGGAATTTTGTCGCACACTGTTGAATATGGCCAGTATTGATTTCACAAGTACATTTAACGTCTTTGTAAGAAACAGATGAACAGGAATTGCAAACCATTTGGTAAAATAAATTTTTCCAAAGCCGTGACAGATGAAGTTACCTCCATTCATAAAAAGGACACAATAACCTATCTTTTTGATCCGATGATAATGTCAGCTAATGAACAAATTCTTAAACATAATATTATTCATTGATCGCTAATTTTATTTCATCAGAAAGCAAGGTTATTATGTCATCTTTAAAAAATATTTAAGAATATTTTTTTTTTGATATCATTATAATATTTTAAACATGATTTATATTTTTATTATAATTTTTGTGTTTATAGTGAAATTCCCTTTTTTTGTTGATAATAATTTAAAAACAAAATTGGACTTTATGTGGAATTAAAGTATATTATTTATATTTACTAAATTATTTCATGCGACTTAACCGCCTATAAAAGACGCCTTTTCTAAATTTGCTTATACCTCAGTGTCTTCTTTTTGTAAGTAATTTATAATTGGAAAATCTTCGAAACCAACACATAAAATTATGGGGTATCAAAGCAACCCCACTCCTAGGATTGACTTTGAACATGATTTCTCGTTCACACGACATAATTATTATCTCATTTCAAAAATAACAATTTATATTTTCGTTTTATGAAGGTTTGATGTTCAAAACTGATAAAAGTCACCCCATTCTACTTTACTAAAAAATCTTAGAAATGTACGTAAAAACTGTCGCCGTATCCAATGACGTCATACTTGATAATGTCATGCATTGTTTGTTTTTATAATTATTTAAATGACTATACTTTGATTCTTTATATATCCCTTATTTCTTAACAGATTGTAATAGGAATAGTTCCGATTGTATTGTGATTTTTTAAATTTAATTTATAAGTTAATGAGAAAATCCAATCAGAAAAGAAAATCAATTGCCCGTCCCCCGACGCTGACGGTACAAATTTGTAAATATTTTTTTAATATAAGAAGTTTAAAAATACATAATCGTTTTTAAGTTATAAATAACATTTTTTCAAAATAAGAAGTTCAAAACTCTATTAACTATGTTCATTGAATAAAATGTTAACATATATAACTATTTAAGGTATTTTATAATGCTGCAGAAATTTTTGTCCTGTATACGTTCACGCAAAATTTACTACCACCAGAGAACGCTCATTAAATACTCTATTTCTTAAGTTGACAAGGGTTGTCAAAGTTTTCTTTAAAAGATTATTTAAAAAATGCTGAAATTTCGAACACTTCTTCCTACTTTTTTTTCTTTTTAAAGGTATAAATAAAATTACTTTGTTTTATGAACCACTTTTTTATTGTTACAACCGACAATAACTTGTTTCTACGACCAGTAGCATGTTTTTACTTTTTACGATACATATTTTACCAGTTTTAAATCATATTTGTCAAATAATATGAATGAATGATTTTGAAATATTGTTCTTTAGATTACTTTTTGGTTTTACATGCTAAGTAGATACCTATTTGTTGATTTTATGTTTATTTTATTAGCAAACTGTTGACTTTGTTAAAAAAAGGTGACCAAACTAAACTAAGTACGAGTACCCGTTCGCACCTGGATATTATGCCTATGTATGCATTTGAATTCCCTTCGACTTATATGTCGTTTTTATTGATCTTTCTTTCTTGTAATTAGGCATACGCAGTCATAGAAAACACTGTATACCTATATAATATACCTCTTGCTGTAGTGCGTGTTAAAACCGAACTTTAGTACTTAATAATGTAAAGTTATTGATCGCGTTTTATTGCAACAGGAATTTTTTTCTGGAAATGTATTTCAACCGAACATGTAATTTCACGTAGCTCTTTTTATGTATTGTATTGATTTGTCTTTGTTACAGAGAAAATGTATCAAACGAATGATATTTTTTTATATGTATAAACTCGGATCGTCATTTGTGCGTAGGTACTCGTGCGATAATCTAAGTGGACTTTTCTATCGACTTAAAGTTTTGTTACGTAGAAAAAACATAGAAATGCGTAGTCCAAGTACACTGAAGGGCCTAGTTACTACCCCAGAAGTAGTCTATATAACCCTTGTTAACGTTAAATTCTCTTCGCAAACAATATTGTCTATCAGCCTATTGGATCGCATTAGGGTATAATACACAATACGAAGTGTACGCCGACCATTTCAATGAAAGTTCGTATCGAGTATGCCTACAATTTGTGTACGTTTTAGCATGGCGTAACAAATTTCCTCGAACATAATGTCAGTATTTATTGTTCGGCACAAAACGCGTTTCAATGTTCCGCACAGCCTTAGAAAGCTCCAGTTCAAAGACATGTAATTTTACTTATAAAGAGTCGACTAAACCTTTTACACTTTTGTGGCAAACAGTCTACCTATTTCCCTTATTTGATGTAGGTAAATGGACTTTGGTTTGTATGTTCGAATACTACAAATGTATATATGAGAACACAACATTTTATAGCTACCTAATACGTACTTAATTCTAAACATGAGATATCTTAATTATCTCAAAATAAATCGTCGAATAGACCTTGCTTCATAGTGAAAACATTTGTTGAAAAATAAGTAAACTCTCTGTATTTTATGATTTGAAAATATTCAAGCTCGGTTTTAGTTCCAATACAATTAAAGTAGATCTACCTTATATTGCTAAATATTTGTAAAATACATTGAACTATTGAGTTAATATTTTACTTTTCATATCACCATTTGAAAATACTTTTGTCGTTTTTATTAAAACATGTTAGGGGTTCATTAAAATATGTACGTACTATGTAATGATACCTACTTTTAATTTGTAAAATTACTATATATTCAAAATATATGTTATCGAAGGGGGGTACACACGAATACAACGGGTTCATTGCATTTTTTCGATTTTAGAGACACTAATGCTATTTTTTATCCTTAATGAGTTCTTTAGAATGGAATATTTAAAACCAACGAAATCTGACTCCTTGTTTTATAAATAATAGGAATGAAATATCTTGGCCAGCAAAAAACAGTTAAAATGCGACGATCGCTTCTACGATATCGTTTTTGTATGTTCATGAAAAGATTTTTGCTAAAACTTAAAAGGAGACATTTTTCTTCGTTTTCTATAATTGTATATAAAAATATATTATACATTTATTAAAAACATATTTTATTAATGACGTGAACCCAGTGCTCCACAAATACGGTTTTTTATTTTTCGTATTGCTCTCCTGAAAAATGAGTTATTTGCCGTATCCTTCATTTATGTTTCTTATGTTAAGGAACTATTTATTTTCAATATGCGTGTTAAGTAATAATTATTTTTGATATAAATTTTCATTATAATAATAAAATTACGTACATAGTTTTATTCCACTTTTATTTATAAATGTTTACCAGTGACCGGGTTTCGTCGTGACCGACATCGTCAGATTGGCGGGAGACTAAACAAATTTCTATGTTATATACAAGTGCAAGCAGGGGTTGTAAATCATGATTTTATATAATTATGGAAATAAAAGATTTTAAATTTAAAAAATTATAAATAAAAGTGCAATAAAACTATAAATGTATTTTTATTATTATAATTAAAAATGCAGTTCCACCAAAAAATGTAAATAGAAAAACTCAATATATTAAGTTTTTCAGTCATCAAATAAAAGTTAAATGAAGTAAACTCTTATGTCCTTAAACTCACGACTTGTATTGATAAATACGATAAAACAACTTCAGTGTAATATTATAAAAGCTGTGTAAACATGTGACAAAGGAAATATTTGAGCTCTTACCGACGGGCCGTGCAAATCATTCCAACGATCAGGAAGAAAGTTTCTGTGTTTTTACCCCGAGAGAGGGAGAGAGCTTTCAAATAGATGTGATCATTACCGATCGTACCTGGCGACGTGAAACATTGATGCGCCCGTGATTTGTGGACGGCGCTGCACACGTGTAGGCAGTAGGCGGTAGGCATCCCTTCACCGACCTGAAGTGTAAATCGAAGGTTTCGCTAATCCGGCCCTCCATCGATTTTCCCGGCCGCCGCCTATGCGACCCGGATGCGGGGCGGTTTTTATCCCTCGGTCAAACCCATTGTCGTTTGTCAATGTAATGACGAGGAATGGAAGCGTTGTCTGTGAAATTCCACTCAGCATCCTGGGACTTCATGGGCCGGACAAATTAATGGACCAATTTTATATCTACCTCGGCCAGCATAAAAATTTATACGGAGCTATCCCATTTCCGTACTCGTTTAGAAAGGTATATTTTATATTTTTTCGTCAGATAACGTTTATTCTGATATGCATGTATAAATAAGAAATATCGATGCAGTGTATTGCTATTTAAAAATAAACAAATAAAAAATATGTCTGTGTTAGTTTTGAGGCGGCATCGGCTGATCAGCAGCATTATATTTATCGGGAGTGTTGTCTGTTTACTTAGTTCAAGTTGATGCAAAAAATAACAACAATCCTTTTATAAATTATGTTTAAGTAAATATTTCTCTAATTATGTATAATGGTTGCAATAAGGTAGGTATTTGTATTTGAAGGCGTCTCAAAGTTTCAGCTTTGCTTTGGCGTGATTTGCATTTTTCAAGATGTTTGTTAGGGCCGATCAAACCTGTTTTCTCGCTATAAGTCGAATAAATAATTGCACATAAGCATACTCTATTTTAGGTGTTCAGTGTTCATATATTCCTTTGTGTTGCATGGATACATTTGCTAGGGGAATCAATTTTATATTGAAATACTGAAATACATAGTTGATATGAAAAAAAAGTGTACCAATATAGTAATTATTTTGATATATGTAACAAATATGCATTTTTCTTATGCATATTTTTGTACAGCACTACTATTGGAAATTCCTTTACCTTCATAAAATGACGATTTACTTTTTATGCAACTTTCTATTCAGGTACCAGTACTCGTAAGTGAAAAATATATTTCATTGAAACAAAGTCGAGGAATGCAAATCACTGTTATAATATGAATTGACCTAAACAAAGAAAAAATATTAAACAGCTGCCTTCTCCAGGTCTCAAACCCAAGTCTTCAACTGTCGGTCAGGAACCGGGCTGTGTTCCCGTAGCTAGTGCCGCGGACTTATGGATTAGAAGTCCGAGGTTCGAACCCCACTCTCTCTCACAACTTAGTTCCCATTTTCTAAGGGTGAGTTATTTACAACTCAGTGAAAATGGCCCCCAAAATTAAAATATTTGGGTAAATCATAAAAATACAAATATTTATTTTTAAAATAAAATAGAAAACTATATGTATATCTCTTGTTAATCTTATCGGGCATCAAACTCGTGTATGTCTTAACTATTACGCCATGCAGCAGAACAGCGTAGATAAAAAGTTAAGTTAAATTCGAGTGTAAACCATTATTTTTCCTTAGATTAAAGGGTTAAAAATCTCTTATAAACCTACAAATATTATATAGTTTATAATATATTTAACATACAGTAAGTGTTAGTTTCTTCATTTTCCACTAATTAAGATTTCGTGGTATTTTATCATTCAAATAGCAGACTCTTTATTAATCAAAAATATTATCTAGAATATCAAAATTCATTGAATGATTTCGTTCTCGGTATATTAAACTTTTCTGAATGAAAATGAACCATTATTATGTGTAAGATTTCGAAGTCCTTCTTAGTAAATTTACGACAATGTAGTATCAAATATCTTCACAAATGGGGTTTAAATGTTTTTATTATAAAGCGTCAAAAAACGCACGATTCTTCATAGGATTTTCGTTGAATCGAATGTTTTTGTGGGTGAAAAATACGTTCTCGTCTATTTCGTACATATGGCCAAAACATTTTTTTTAACCTTAAGAAAAATATAACTCTCCAGGAGACATGCTTTTCCGGTGGGATTTCCATCAATCGTGCGTTGCCGAATGCGACGTGATTATGTTCTGCGTGCTACTCGCAGACAAACATAATTACGCGGCCGCAAATAGTTGCTAGGGTGGTAGTTAAATGGGTCGTGGGGGGTTGTGGGCGGCGGGCGGCGCTGCAGGGCGGGGGCGGGTGCGTGCAGGGCCAGGGGGTTGCAGGGCGCGGGGCGGGGGGCTGCAGGGCGCGCGTGGGCGACGTCCCCCGGGGGGGACGGCCGCCCACCACGCCCGCCGCCCGCCGGGGGGGCGAACCGCCAAAGTTGAAGGACGAATATCATCTCGCTGTCTGCCTGAGTAGGAAGACTTTTTATAGGCTGCGGCCTTTTCTTGTTGAGTCTGCCGAAACCTCCGTCTGTCCTGACTGCTTGTTTTCTATTCTTCCCTTAATGGGTGTTACTTCCGCGTATAATCTATTTTTATGGGGTTGAGCAATTACGGTTTTTGTTAGCTTTTTTTTGTTTTCTATCGTTTTATTTTTCTCGTCTTTCAAGTTGTTTTTCTCTTCTATATGGTTTTATTCTGATTAAATCGTTTTCTGATTTCTATCCATGTTAAAAAATAATGGTTTTTATTTAAGACATAGTTTTGTGTAATAAAAGAAAAACCCAAAATTATTTTTGAAATAAACAAGAAATACCTAAACAATATGTACGTAAACTATTATACGTGTATGTTTTTTTTATTTTTGAATATTATTCGTAATTCTTTCAATACATGGATTGTAATAAAAGAAATATAAAACGAATTTGCTTTTAACCACTTATTTTTTATTTTTCCTACCGACCGGTTTCAATGCTACACAAGCTACTTTATTAACGTGTTCGAAACCATTTGGTAGAAAAAAAAGCGTTTAAAAACAAAATTGTTTAACATTTATTTTCTTATAATGAGTAACCACAAAGTTAGTGCTTCAAATATAAAATTGCATATATTTTGTAATTTGTATTTGTCCGCCTCATTGTCAGCGTGATAGGCTATGCAAGGGGTTTCGGGTTCAATTTTCGACATGGTTGACACGAAATTTGTAAATGTGTTTTTACACCAAAATAATTCATAGTCTTGGCCTGGACTTGCATCCGAAGCGTACGAATGACCTTCATGTAACAAAAAATGATAGAGATATTCAGCGGTTAGTGTATCGATGCAGTGCTCTATCCACCATTAGGGAAATGTATGGCAATTTTTGTTATTTTTGCGAATTTGTGTAAATGTATATTTTATTGGAAGGTATTTTTTAAAACTTAGTTTAGTTTAACTTTGGTTAAAACAGGCAAGGCGGTTATCGTGCAATGATATTTGAGACAAGATCTCTATTTGGCCTTTTCCTTCTGGATATTCTCCTCTTAAATCAAGGTGATTCTGTAGAAATATCCTATCGGAGGCCGTCTCACCTGAACTGGGATGTCGGGCGGGCGGGAGATGGGAGGTGGTGTGCTCCCGGTAGAGCGTCGCCCTGACGACGGTCCTGGAAACGCTGACGTCACGGCCCCCACACGGCCCTCGCCCCTCCCCCTCATCCCCCACCGCCCCCCACCACCCCTGTCGGGCCTACGCCAGACACACGCTGCTCCGTCACCCTTTCATAAAGGAAACTACCTCAAAGGCTTAGGCCAAAAGTAATTTCCGAATAAATACAAAACCTCCATTGATCCTGGGGGTACTTGTGTAGAGCTTCAAAGGTAAAATTCGACGAAAGCCCATCTTGTAATCGTTTCTCTAAGGATGGAGACAAACTGGTATTTGAACATCCTCTCCAAAGCTATTGCCATTCTATCGGTATTGAAGGACGAATATTGGAGCGAACCATTATTTATTCTAATTATTAATGTTGGGGTATTTTTGCAAATTATAAAGCCTTTTGAACTCGGTCTCTTGATCTCGCACTATTTTTAATTTGGCTGAAACTTTTAAAATGCTTTTGATCAAACAAAAAGCCACAGAGTTTCACTTACTTTATTTATTGGGAAAACATGTCAGTGATTATATTTGTTTAATAATGAACTTAAATATGCAGGTAAGTTTTTTTAACATCTCGATTTCCTTATTTGATTACCATTTAAAATTCAATGATAAAAAACCTTTAACATCTTACATATGTATATATTTAAACATTCAAGCTTATTAGTGAACGTTCTTATTTGAATCACTTTGTTTCTTTTTTGGGTGATACCGTGTGTGTTGGATTTTTTTCGACGTTTCGGCCACCATTGCAGGAGCCATATTCAGGGAAAACTGAGTGTTTTGTAAAAAAAAAATGCAGATTTGTCAGGATGCCCAAGTTTACACGCTCTTTGGTTTTCGTCAATCATTTTCTTTGCTGTGCGCCCTGTTTGTCCTATGTACACTTTATCACACCCTTGGCAACTTAGTTTATAAACAGCTTCCGTTTCCAGGAGATTCTTATCTTTTGGGTTTAATAAATGGTTCTTTATTATCACCCAAAAAAAAAACAAATTGATAACAGTAACCGCGAAAACCTTCGCACCTGTTCTTATTGGAAGTTTATTTTAAAAGGCGAGTGATACTTAAATTCACAAATTTAGAACACTCAGTGATCGGTTTCGTCGCTTTTTTGACATCTTTGAAACATGACCAGTATTTCTTGTTCTGATTGTATTTAAATTAAAATTATTGAGGTCTACCTTAATGATTACAGTATGATATGATCAATGATATACTTAGTAGTTAACACGAGTGTCACATAGTGTTCGTTCGTATGTAGCGGAAACCAGTGCGAAATGATTCCATTAGAATGCGATAGATTTAGAGTATGGGATACGAACAAACATACGAAATTAAGGCATTACATTCTAAGAATTTAGTTCATTTAGTTACGAAAAGAAAATATGCGCAAGTTTAATTTGTATGTATATTTTATAGAATGTGTTTTTCTCCTTACATGAAAAAAGCACGATGTGTCGTTTATCAGAGTAAAATAAAATAAAATTTCGCTGTAAAAAATAATAACATGCATATTTTTTTTATGCACGAGTAGCACTTTGATAAAAATAAATTTGTGCACCACACAGGTCACAAAAAATAAATAAATTATAATTCAATTTGTTAGGTTAATGTACTCTATGTTTACTGAGTATACTTTTTGTATAATATTGTGTAATTATGTGCATACTTTATTGGATCGTCATTTTTTATCATTTTTTTTTGCTCTTTATTGAATATTTATGCAATACATTATTATTTGACCGGCGCCGTGGCGCAGTTGATTAAACGGCTAACTGTGAAACTGGTGTCGCGGGTTTGATTCCCGCCAATTAAACGAAGGAAATCCAGGATATATTTTTTTCTCAATTGGTCTGGGTGGTGTGGTCTGGTGTATTTTTCATTACTTACTTCCACATCCCCTCTTTCCCACCTGCTGACAAGCCTCTAAAGTAGGGGCTTTGCGGGTTATTACATTAAAATATATGTATATATGTTTTATCCCTTTAAAAAAATAATTTTCATTTAATTAAATTAATCCTAATCTAATTTTTTAAATTTTCATATGCACTCATTGTTTAAATTTCTTTGATTGTTATTTTTTTTTAATAATCTGTAAGCATGTTCTTTATATGAAACTGCTGTGTTATACTATATATCTAGGTATTTTATATATTTTTTTCGTTTACTTTTAAGTGTTTATTTCAATTAAATATGTATTTTTGTAATGTGAAAGGCACATAAATAAATAAATAACCAGTCTCTCTTCTTTTAGATATGAAAACATATATTATAATTAAATTAATACTGAATGTAGAAGTCATGTTCTATTATTGTTTCTCACTCCGGCGGTCTTTACTACGCACTATCTACGTATAATTTATTTTGGAGATGGGGCGTATGAAAAAAATGGCATAGGTCCAATTCTTGCCGAGAAAATTGTATAAGGGTGAATGTTCTAAGGTAAACGACCCCTATGACTACTTAAGTTGTGATGGTACGATAAAATTGCTAGAATTTTTTCAGCTAAGTTTTTAGTCCCAAACCTAGTATATCCAAGTCATTCTGAAAACTAATATTTCAACTGAAAAAATGTAACGTCTTTGATTGCGTGGTTACTAGTGCCAGAACTATTAAAATATCTTCAGATATTCTGCGTGTTAAAAAAAACATGTTTATT
This sequence comes from Micrasema longulum, assembly GCF_059751315.1. Lineage (NCBI taxonomy): Eukaryota > Metazoa > Arthropoda > Insecta > Trichoptera > Brachycentridae > Micrasema > Micrasema longulum. Next base: position 901,869 of record NW_028277767.1, read on the forward strand.
ATTAATAATTTATGTTTATTTGAATTAAGTGCTGTTTTGAAATGTTTTTCATTAAACTTAGGCTAGGCTGTGATTGAAAATATCATTATTGTAACCACAATACTTTTAAATGTTTAAAATGTGTGTAGTTTAAACTCTTAAAATTATCCGTAAAAATACACAATTAACTTCGTTTCGCTCCATATGACATTTCTAAACAACTTATAAAATCCACTTTAAAATGGTATGGGGTGGAAGGTTAGTAGATCGTTAACCTTTAGGCCCGGAACTATTTACTTAATAGTATTTTTTAAGAATAGTAAGTATCTCTGATTTTCGGAAGTATTTTTTGACAGTACCGAATATTTTTAATAGAACCTTTTAGAATACTAAGTGCTATGTTAGAAAAAGTGAAGTTCTTGTTAGTACAGATGATTAGAAATAAATTTAAAGGTAAAACACGAATAAAAAGTTGAAAAAATCAGGGTCAAAATTTAGTACTTCAGCTACCCGCTGCTGGGGTCTGGTGGAAAAGGTAAGGGTGGGAGTGGGTGGGGTCGGCCGAAAGGCGGATGATTACATTCTTCCCAGAGCCCAGCTCACGCATTTCGCTTCGGGCCACTAACTCGGTATTTTCCCACGCGATCCCAGACGGCCATGGAGGTAGAACATTTTTCCTTTCCCCATGCGCCGGCGGTACTTGTCCTCCCGGGGGCGCACCCCCCGTCCATGCCACCGGCGCCCCTGCCGCCCTGCCGCCCCCGGCCCGGTACAATAACCCAATTTGCGCGAATTCTCTTCCCAAGGCCGCTCGGCAGACTCGGCACTCGGGGCGGCGGCGGCACATAAATTCGCGCCGTTATTGTTGTGAAATTCTCCCGTTTTTCAGTTGTGGTTCATTATGACTTATGTGGCCGCCTCCTGTGGTCGTGTTTTGTTTTGCACCACGGCCGCCCACTCCGGACCGACTACCTGATCCGCTCCACCGGCTACCACCCCTGAGGGATGGGACTTGTTTTGTTCATCCTAAGTCGGCCGTCGGCGTCGGCTGCCTATTGCTGACTGCCGGAGTATGGGGTGTTATTTTGTGTTTATCATTTTTATGTTTAGCGGGTGGAATGTATAAATCGACAATTGAAAGTATCGTTTAAGGTTAGACGATAAACTCTCCGAATTCTTTCGGATTATTTTTAATAAACGTAAAATTTCTTGACTTCTTATCATCATTAATTTTATTCACACCCAATGGTAATTTTATGCACAACAAAGCAACATCGGTGTTTCAATCGCACATCATCATCATTATGAATTATATTTTGGTTAAATTTATATAACGTTTTAAATGTCAGTCCACGGAAACTATGTAAAACTAAACGGGAAAATCAGTCGAGAAAAGTTTAAACAGTTTTTTTTAATTTTTTAAAATTTTTTATTATTAATAAATCATATAATACAAAAATTACATATTATACTCCCAGGAGTTATTAGAAACTCATTTGGGACCGTACATAAGAAAAAACATTTTTATTGACAATACATATTATCATACAAATTAATACATCTGAAATAAAAAGAAAACATTATTGTATAAGAAACATAAAACACCATCTTACTTATCAATATAAAAAAGATTTAAGAAATATTTTTTAATTGCGACGCTTCTGGATTTTTTGTTCAGTTTTTCGTGTCTTAGCTCACTACTGTTACTGAAAAAGTTACTGAAAAAAAAAAGTTACTGAAAAACCCCGAAAAAAATGGATAACCTTGACGATAGATCCTGGAATAGGTAGCAAGGCGTTAAAAAAACAAAGTACAATTTTTATGAAATAAAGATTGCGTCGATCAATGTGCTCTTTTAGGAAAAATAGTTACATTAGAAAAAAATATTTTTCCTGTAATATTTTTCTTAAATCGAAAATAAGACTACGATACCCAAATACTTACCATCGAAATCCGAGGCGCATTAATGTCTATTTTTTTCATTACATTATATCGTCAATTTTTAGGTTTTGTAAACATTTAAATAAATAAGGGATGTGTATTTTTCTAAAGCTATCATCTTACATGTTATGGCCAATAATTTTCGACCTTGCAAGGTCGCACTCGTAACGCACGAAGGCAGTTTTCGGTTTTGTTCCTTGCTAGGAAAAATATGTTTCGAATGGAATATTCTCTATCTAAACAAATTCATTTGAAAGAATAATATAATTATAATACGTTTTTCTATATAATGTTATAAATTACGCTTTTACTGTCATTTTTCCAATACACGGAGCATAAAATAATTTTTGTCTCGATAGTAATATTTTTTGGGACTATGCATTTAATTTAAGCCTCGTCTCGTAAATCTAGTCGCGACAGTATAGTGTAATATAAAAATATATATATAAAAACTACAACTGACTTTATTGGGTTCTTTTATTCCTTTTGTGTATTATTTGATATTCAAATACAATTATTTATTTTTTTGAGAATTTGAATGAAAATATTTTGGTTATTATGTTTCACTGTATTTTTGTTAATCTAAACTTTTACTCGCATAAAGTATAAGATCCCTAATTTAGAACTGTAAAATAAAAACTACGTGTTTTTAAAACGTTCGAAGAACAACTAATGTTTTCTTTTTTTATTGAATTTAAAATTGTGAAAAAACGTGTTCATAATTTATGCTTCTGTATCCAGGCGGATGAAAAATACAGTTACGTCTGTGAAATAGAACCGGAACCCTTAACGAGTATTTTTGATTCGATAATCTCTTGGGTAAAAATCCTGAAAAAGGTAATCGAGCGGGGATAAGTCGGCCTTTTAGTATAGTGGTTGGTGCATTCGACTTATTCAATACCGCGCTTGTAGTTCCCGGTTCTATTTCTGGCAGGTTCGACGTGAAATATCAATTTTGAAAATGGTTTATCACTGCAGTATTTTACTGTCCCTCGACTGGTACCTGAAGCGTAAGACTGATTACCTAAGCTTCATGTAACAGATGATAAAGATACACTACATTAGGTGTTCCAATGTAGTGCCATATTCACTATAAGATGCGAATAGGGGGTGTGATGCTGAAAGTATGCTTCATAATCGTATTAATTATTAGAACTTCATTATTAACATGTTTACAAACAATATGTAATAATAACAACTCTGAATTTTTTTTTTGTTCAAATTCCCTTTTTTTATTTCCAAATTATCCTTTTTTATTTCATCAGTAATTATTATAATTATATAATCGAAACATTTTTATTTAAATTACGTATTTTTTTCTTTCGATGTGTTGATAAATAACACATTTACACAAAAACTAACCGTTACGTTCTATGATACAAAAAAATCATATTACATTGTCCTTTATCACGCGATATTTCATATATTTTTGTCATCTGACGAGACCATTCCGTAAATATTTATGTCGGAGTGCTTTTAATTTAAATTCTAAACGATATGATCAAAAGGATTTGATTTCTCGAACACCATTAGCGGCATATCAAATATATGAGTACATAACATGTCTTAAAAGGTGTTTTTTATTAATTTATACTTAAATTTTTCTACTTTATTGACCCCATATTTGATAAATTATGCATACTTTTTATGTTAATCGCGACCAATAAACGCTTTAACATTACCCGCGAATCTTTCTTTCCGTTTCTTTTAATCACAATTTAGTGAGATATAGAATTTAAATGGTGGAATAATATAATATATACCTAAACTCGTGTATGTGTTACGTACACGTACTGTTGAATAAAATAGAATATATTGCAAACAAACCAATTTTTTATTTAATATTAGTTGGAACACAAGTTTCGGGTATTCAGAATTACTAATCATCAGGTGTATAAAAAACTGTTATACAGAATAGCACTTAAGTATTGATAGGGGGGGTAAGGTGGTAAAGTGTTTTTTTTAAATTTTATTGGTAATATTGAAAGCAGGGGTAAAAACATTTGGAATGCAATATTGTTAATTCAAGTTTTGCCTGAATTTTTTTTAGATTGTAAAATTATTGATTATTGTGCCTTTATATGTAACATAATTTACAAGTTTAATTTTATGCCTATGATAATAATGATTATTTGCATCTTCGCGATTTGCGTATTCAGATTACTAAAATATGAATACTCGAAACGTTTTGTTTTATGAATAACATTTAACTCGTGTGTAGCGTAAAAATACAATATGTTGTATTTATAATGTATTAAAAATATTATTCCACAAAGTAAATGCTTAAGCAATAAAAAAATGATACAATAATATTAACTCGTTATAAAACACGTTACGCGTGTAGCGGTAAAAGAGGGTTTGTTATTGTATCCGATTCGCTTGTAAATATTCTTCTAGGGTAAAGTGCGTTTGTTTTCACGTAATACGCATATAATATGTCGGGAAAGTACCGAATATGGCATAAATGTGATTCAAAATGGCGGTCTGTGGGAGCGGCTAGGGCTGCAGCAGACGTTGGGGCGGGGGCGAGGGGGCCCAAGGCCGCCGCCGGGGTGGCCTGACCCACATGGGCCCCGTTATGTCATCCCTCACCACCCGCTCCCACTCCTCATCCCCAGACACATAAACCACTATTTATCGCTGCTCCGAGAAAGCCTTGCACGCTTTTCCGACGTTTCCGAAAACAAAGCTCGCATTTTTTCTGTTTTACTTTATGTTCCCCGATTGAGGATCACGAACTGCGATGTATTAACTTTTTTATTTTTCAATTAGCTTTATTGATACGGATCTCTCAGTAATATTTTTTTCTCGTATGTATAGATTTGGTTTGTTATAATGAGACCCTAATTTTTCATGTATTGGTTTTGATGAGAAAATGTACATTATACGAAAAAAATTAGAATACGTTTGTAAAGTACCCATATAAAAACATTAAAAAATCTCTGAAATAGCGGGGAAATTTCGCATCAGAAAACCCCCTTTGCAGCGTGCCCTGAAAAAGATCAATGTTTTTTGTTTACGCAAAACATAACTGAATAATATTTTAATTTTTGCAATAGGGTGAGTAATCGTGTTAGTATATTTTTTTGAATCGCAAAATAAATACTTCGATACATTTCTTAATTATTATTTTTTTAACAGAATATTAGTAAATCTTATTTTACTCAAACAATGTACAGGTTTTATTTCCTTCGCTCATCCTCTCCAGCGGCTCCTATCCCTGGCCATCCTTCTTTTGTTCCCGCTCCTTCTCACCCTGTTCCATTCCTTTTCCTCACAGTTCATCCACCTCTTTCTAGGTCTGCCTCTGGGCCGCACTTATTAAGCTACATATATTTTGATGCCCTTTGAATTCCAGAATCGTAATATTGTAATATTCTCTACTTTCTCTAGTTTTTCGTGTACCCGATATTATTCTGTATGTATAATTTCTTGTAATTTTTAAACCCTTTAAAGATTTTGCAGATCAAAAACTATTTTAATTATACTCATCATTTTGGATTGAGCATCAACTGTTAGTGATTTCTAGGTGCATTTCGTCTTTTCAACCTTTGGCCACGTAAAAACATAATATTTTCCACCAGGAATCAGGTTTCGAGTCCCTCGATATTTTTATAGGGGGCGTTCAAGTAAGTTCTCAGGTGTGCAAATGTATCCAAAACTACTTCTTCATACACGCACGCTCCCCTTCGCATACATTCTGTAGCTGCGTCCACTGAGCGTGCACTTGTGAATGTGGTAGGTCTAGGGTCGTTTATACGATATAAGTTTTTCGTTTTAGCGTGTCATCGTATTTATGCCTCTACCTGGATTGGCTCTTGCAAGATATTATATAGTAAGATATTTTATCTGAATTATATTACTGCACAATGATTTAAGAAAAAAATCCGCGTCTGAAATGTCCACGTTCGATGTCTAAAGATGCCCATGACCATTTGATTTCTAAATTATAAAAAAAATGCCCGGTTATAAAGTTATACCCTTTATTTGGATTGTCGTATTTTTATTACCTACTTTTAAAATCTAAAGCCATTAAACAATAGTTTCGTTTTCATAATCAAGGGCTACTTGAGCTTAAATGATAGATTATTTTTGTATTTTATGACTTATCCGAATAACTCATATTAATAATAATCATGTAATAACTTATATTTCCAAATAAGTTATTAATTTAAAAAATACTTGGTACACTTCCACTTATTTATTTTGACCAATTAGCGCTTTCACCTTCTAATGGGCATCTTCACACCAGTCTGAAGATGCCCATTAGAGGGTGAAAGCGCTAATTGGTCAAAATAAATAAGTGGAAGTGTACCAAGTATTTTTTAAATTAATAACTTATATGTAAATATAAGTTATTACATCATCACAATGGAATTCCATCAAGAATTGTCAATAAATAATTTAAATTAAATTAATAATTGGTAAATAAACAGATTTATGATAATGAAAACATCAGGTATTTGAATATCTTAACTGATTATTCTCATCACTAATAAGGAAACTTCCAAGGTTCGATTCCCGACATGATTGATGTGAAATATTTTTTAAAAGGGTATTTTTACACTAGAATATTTCATAGTCCCTAGACTGGTACCTGACGCGTAAGACTCACCTTACTTTCACATAACGAAAATGATTACGTTGCGATTGGTGTACCAATGCAGTGCCCTATGCACCATTAGGGGCGGAAAGAGAATGAAGATGATGAATAAGGAAACTTAGTCAGATTTATTTTATGTTACTTAATTAATTAGTAAAGTGTATGGAAGTGAGTTGATTAGTAATAATTATTATAATTTAATCAACTGTACCTATTTAAAAAAGTTTTAAAATATATTATAATATTCATTTTTATTGATTTGAATTGTTGAAGCATAATTCAATGACAAAAATCACATGTAAAAAAAAAGTCATGCCTAAACACAGGAATTTCCTAGCTAGTCGTGACCTGAAACAATGAACCTCTGTACATTTTAAAACTGTGAAATAAATATATAAAATAGATTGCACTATTTCACTAATTTTATCTTTGTAAATTTTAACCTTCTATTTCATCTTAAGCGGTCTATTGCGGAATTAATATAAAATAATGAAGTAAGAAGTAAGTAAGTAAGCCTAGACTTCCATGTTCCCTTCTCAAAAATGTTTTCCTTCTTTGTTGCAACACATTTTGATAAAATAAGTATACCCATGTATCAGTGTATTGGTAGTTTAAGTATAAATTACTCGATCAAGGCAGTATCAGTGCATGTATAGCGAGATAAATCATCAATTATAATGTTTTTTGTTCGCTAACGTCAATCAATATTATTTTTCATAAATATTATTTTGTTCACTGTTCACCGTTTTTGAAATTAAAGAAAAAACCTGAACCTTTTCGATTTAATACTATGTGAATAAGTATTTTGTGCGATTGTGCGTGCGTTCCACAACTTGTATTCGCCATTTATTGGACAGTAAAATGTGATGTACTTGATCATGGTTACCATCGCAGCGCCTTGAAGATATCATCATACATTTAGCATACATAGTTCTCAGATCGGGATGTCACCGAACACAAAATAACCGACCGTTTATTGTAATTTACTTACGTGTGGTCGTGGCCAATTGTTTTTACGGGCGCGATATTGTATGTGTGTGAGGCCCGCCGCGGCTATGAGTGCGTGCTGTGTGCATATATACAGTCGCACACTAGCGTAGTTTCCAGCACACGGCACTGTGCACAAGCCAGGGTCAGCAGTGCCGAGGGTAATGCCCTGCTCACACCATTGCAAGGCCACCAGGGCGGTAGCCATGGCGATGTTACAATCGCTTCCGTGTTATTTATTTTAAACGCAAAACTGTCGAACCTGTACTTGATCGATCCACAGAATGAAGCCGTCAAGTCCCGAGGGAAATCCTCGATCTGAACATTGAGAATACTTTTGATAGGTTGTTTTCTTAGTTTGAAAATCTCTATTTTTCCCAAGATAGCCTGTGTTATTGCACACACAAATATTTTCAAAGATCCGGAATGAGTCAACCTGAAATATTCGAATGGAAAAGCTTTTATATATTATGTTATATAGGTACAATATATATACGACCATTGGAAGGTGTACGATCTGAAGAAGTATCGTACGAGTATAATATTTTTGATTCCAATTTTATTTAGCAATTAGAAGCTCCTTATAATTGTTAGCCATGTCTTCAATCTAACGTTAGTAAGTTCATACTTTGAGCTATTGATACTAGAAAAAAGCGTTTTATGTTTGACATCAAAACATGTTCATTCCGTTCAGAATTTGACTCTTAAATGAGCCCGAAACTTCCTTCGTAAAAAACTTTCTATTCGAAGTCTTGAAACTTCTCTTAATAATACGCTGGATGCCTCATCCCACGGGAGCTCCAGTGTAGGCGAAGTAATAAAGCGTGTCAGTCGGATGTCTAGGTTCTTCTCCAGTGGGGTAGGGTTAAGGGGCCTGGGGGGGAAAGGAGGAAAACGAGAGTACTCCCTGCGGCACCTACCTACCCGGTTGCGTTAGTGACGTATGGTGGAGGATCCTTCAAATGTCGAGACGCCTTCATTCCCCCTTTCCCCTTCCCATTGATTTCGCTTCATGTTACCTCTTGCCTGTTTCTACACATTTATTTGCGAATTTATACCTGATATAATTTCTATGACTTTTCAGAATTATTTTTAATAACCTTTAATGAATATTGTTGACTATCGTTTTGAAAATGGATTAATTCAATTTAATATTATTGTAACATAATTTTGGTGATTACAAAAATAAAACAATATATTGACTTGTAAGTACTGTAATAACGGGAAAGAACAAAACAATTACTTTGACGTATAAATAAATATTGAAAGAACAAGGCTCCTGTAAAATGCATCTACTAAATACTTCTTCTATAAATAAATTAAGAATAAAGACAAATATTAAATTTAATTTTAACTACACATACATAAAATAAATACAAGAGCATCAAATAATTTAACTTGCGAACAACCTAGGACCAACAGAAAAAGAAACAGTTTTTTGTATACAGCAATAGTTTTTTTACAATTCACTTTTTAATGATCTAAAAAATATACAAAATATGTACGCACTTAAAAAACACCTAAATAAAACAGTTCTTACAGCCCGTGTGACGAGTGATATGTGATGTTATTTTATTGAATTTTTATATAAACTATTGTGTTATTATATATAATATCCCCTCATACCAGCACTTTTGCTGATTGGGAATATTTCGTACTAATAAAATATGTAAAAAAATGTAATACGTAAAGCTTAAAAACCTTGTATTTTATCATAAATAAATAAATAAATTTCTATGATGAATTATTGTATATAAAGAAGTATGTGTATATTTTTTCGTTTTTTTGACGTTTATTTTATTTTTGCATGTCGTTCGTCGATCAATTAATTTCGGATCCATTATTGCGACTTACATTTACATATTTTTTTATGATGCATTTTACAATTTAGTTTTCTTACCCAACTACTACACTGGCTGTTATGGATGTCAGATTATGTGGACTTAATGCGAGTGTGGGCCTCCAAAAAAGTTGCGCGCAAATATTACAGCATACACGTATACTACGCTACTACTTATCGGCATTTACATTCTCATACCGCGATCGGCGCTGGTGTATAAGATAGAAACTGAATATGTAGACGAAGTCTGCGCTGGTATGTTTGTGTGTACTCTTATGTGGTGGAATATTGCGGTGGTAGTAGTATTGGCAAGATATTCCTGCACACTCGCACACTGTGACATTACTATAAGCTATAAGGAAGTGTGGAACGTCCTAAACGCTGCAACATTTTGCGCTCTACTTTTTTAGGCATAGGTTCTTTGGCTGTAATTTCACGTTATAGAAGCTCTTCGAATAAACGTGTAGAAACAATTCGTCGGGATCGTAAAACAACGACGCATGTGATTTTCTTCAACTTTACGTGAGAGCGGTTTACTTTTTTTAACACTATGTCACAACTTGATAAAATGAAAAAATACAAGTATACTATTTGATACTTGGGTTAGTTATATTATATTATATATATTTTTCAAACCAGGAAAAAAGACTCGATCACTTAATTTTTTTTCAATCTATATATTATAAGATAAAAGGTAATGTTTGTATGTGTGTCCTCGATAGACTAAATAACTACTGGATGTGCTGTTTTTAGCAAAAATGATGAGCTTTGCCATGATATTATTTATAGCTAATCTTTAATCTGTTATATAGAAATAAAGTAAGGAGCGTAAATGCTTTACTCATCGTTCACCAGGGCTGCATTCAACGAGAACGCAAATACAAAAAAATGGAAGGATGTTGTTTTTACGCGTATAAAAAGTTTGTTTTTGAATGCTTACAAACAACATTTACTCTTTATGGATCCCAATCAGATTCTTTCCTTAAATTCCTTATAATTTCTACCCATTTATTTCTTTTAAATGGATTTTAGTAATGATAAAATAATATAATTGACAATTAATACATTTTTGAAAATAGTTTGTTTTTTAATGCTTACAAACAATATTCACTCTTTATGGATCTCGATGAGATTCTTTCCTTGAATTTCTTATAATTTCTACCCATTTACTTCTTTTTAATGAATTTCAGTAATGATAAAATAATATAATTGACATTTAATAAATTTTTGAAAATCGCATTCCTACGTAAAGTGCACCCCTGTTGGTAGAAGAGCAGAGTTTGACGTTTGCAAAAAAAATATATATTTGAAAATGAACTATTTTATGTTTAGAAATTCAAATGTAAACAAGTACTTAGCAGGGGCGAATTCTCCATATAACCGATTATTTGCAGCTTATCATATTTTTTGTCATCGAAAGAAATGTTTTATGCTCCATTATTATTTGGAAAAAATACATCACAAGTCGTCGTTTGCATTTCTTGCGTTATTAACTTTACATCATATTTCAGTCTATACAGCGAGCCAGTGCGCCTCTATCGGCCGAAATTCTTACTACTGGGTTACACGAGCTTGCATGGCCAAAGATAAAATATGAATTTCATTACGACCTTAAATCCCAAATTTTAGATTTTAGTTAGAAAAATGACTGCTTTCCTAAATGCAAGTAATTCTTTCAACACTTCTTCATAAATGTTATTATTCATTAAAACTGTTTGATTTAAGGCCGTGCAAGGGAGGTAGCATTATACGCACCTGTTATATGTGAGAAAGAGATAACAAATATATTATGCGTAAACACGGAAGTAATATTATAATAATACTCGGCAAGTCATCTTCGGTGCTTTGAAAGTGAATTTATTGTAAAATAAATATTATTAGGAACTGGCATTTTAATCCTTAATATCAGCGTATCAGTATAAATCCTTTGGTGGGTTTTGAAAAACAAAGATTCGCTAAACAAAAATAAAATATACGTGAGTTATAAAATGTTTTTCGTCAGAATATGACAGTTTAATTATAGGTTATTTTGCAGTGCCTATTTGAACTTTATTATTTATTTAAACATAAATTTCATACTTTAAAAATAATGTTTGAGTTACGTTACTAGTGAATTATTAAAGTAAAAAGTGTTAAGAGTGAAAATGTGCAAAGAATTATATAAATTATAATTTACACCGTTTCGTGAATATTAAAGTGATATAAAAATCGATGGAAGAATGATTCTAAAAAGGAAATTTATGTTTTGTTTAGTGAAATATAGTACTGGGTAAGAAATACTTGAAAATAATTAAGTTTTTATGATTATTTACTAAGCAATAGTGTCTTATTTCAAGTTACAATAGTCGCAAGTAAGAAATACATAATATATTGATTTTTATAATAATACGATTTATAAATCACTTTTTTGACGGCTGCGTTAGTACATGAAATAGTCGTGGGGATAAATCGTTCGCTTCTAGTAACTTGGGTTGGGGTTCGAGTCCCCGCGGGTTCTAGTTTTTTGCAATTACGTTTTTTTTATGCTTTTTTTGTTAACCAAATGTTTGTGTTAAATTAGAAAATATTTTAAGTAAAACTATCAGCTGCTAGCGCCATTTATTATGGATTATTTATCAAATATAAAATAGCCCTTTTTTGAATGTGCCTTACTATCGCTATGGACATATGATCATTTTTTGTATATTTTATATTTTTAGGTTTGGAGTTCAGTCATAGACAAGTACCAAGGTTCCTACTTATCAACGAAGAGTTAAACCATATTTTTCTTTTATCCGAACAGTTTTTACACGCTTTCACGCACAATCAGCCATTTTGGTTTCAAATGAAATATCAAGCTCACGTCGAAACCGGCAGGCGGTTTAATAACGACTAATAACGCATTGGCCATGACTGAGCGTTTGGGCATGAGTTAAGTGTCATAATTTTAGAGGACTTAGGGTGCGTCTATGTGTACTAATAGGTCAATGGTTTTTTTTTGAGAAAACCGAAACTGTGTTTTTATTACTTAATAATGTTTTATCTTAAGAGGAAACGCGGTCTGACCTTTCTTCATACAAACGTATTCCCGTACTTTCACCCTGGATTATAGCACTATAAATATTTACCATCGGCGTGTCTCGATACTTTATTAATGAATTGTTTATTTTGGTAGCTAGAACCATCAATAACCTCATAAAAAAGTTCAGTTTTATCTGCGGTATTCGGGCGCACGGTATACAAATATGATAACTATTTTTGAAAAACACAAAACTTACCGGTACTGAAAATTTTATTCTGATACTCTGCTGAGTTTTGAGGTGCGGAAAATAGCACAACGGAACGTCGATTTTGTGTATTTTAGTTAGGCATAAAAGGTCCGAAATGCTGTTGTCTTTTTCGCATAGCATCGCGGAGGGATCTTCAAGATAGTGACAGGAAAGCAATGTTCAAATACCCATTTATTAAAATTCCCTGTCACCGCATATCCTCACAATTTATGCAATACTAAACACAAAAATTATAATGTATATGTACATATCTAATTTGAACTAAATACAATAATTGATATCATTGTGCTTCGATTGTGTTTATATAATATATATATATACTAGTATATACTCAAATCTAGCAATAGCAAAGCATCGCAGGGTTCAGCTCGTATCAAATATAAAAGAAAGTCAATGTCGCATTTTTCGCACATCCGTCTTTGTTCTACGATTCCGACGAATTGTTTGTAATTATTGATGAAGTCAACAGCTACCACGGAATATTTGCCGATACTCAATAACCTATGCCTTTTTTATTTTAATGTTGAACATTTAATTGATGCTTTTAATTTAATTTTTACGCTGCCGCCATTTAGGATAGTTAATTTATTAATAGTATACATTTGTATGAATAAATGGGTCAAAAAAAATTCTAGCGCTTTTAATCCAATAACCAATATAAACGTATTTTAAAAAGTTAACGGAAAATTAAAAAAAAAAAATATGGGCAGATGTAATAAACGTTTTTAGACGTATTAAAAAAAAAATGTACATAATTTAAATTGTACATTGGCGGGCTTATTGCCCAATGGCAATTTATTCCGACCAACCAATAAAATAAACGTGTTGTTTGATCTGATAGTGTACTTTCAGTTCCAGGATGCAGAACTAAGTTCGCACAGAGGCACTCCTTACATATCGGTCCAAGATCCTTCAATCTTCTAACCAAGGAATTACAAAACATTAAATCACTGGTACAGTTTAAAGTAGGTTTGAGGTCTTTGATTAGCATGGAATAAGCAGATTCAGACATATTCTTAAAAAAAAAAAAAAAATTAAAAATAAGTGCAGACTGCAAATAAATCATATTTTCGTAATTTCAGCAAATATTAACTTGGTTTTTCTTTTATTTTTCTTTTCTTTTCTTCTTGTCTTGTCTTCGGTCTTGTCATACTATATATATATGTGATATAAACTTTTTAATCATTAAAAAAGGAATGGCCCACGGTCAGACGCTGTAGTCCTTGTGGGCATTTTTTCCAATTCATGTTAAAGCTTAATTTTAAGATGTATATTTCCAAAGTGTATTTTTGTAATTATATTTCTATGTAATTAATATATGTATGGAAAAATAAAAAAATAAAAATATATAGTTTAGGTCTCAAAACGTTTCCAACAGAAAATAAAATTTAAAAAAAACTAAAGACATACAAAAATTAAAATGATAATATTTGTATAAAAATTACCTTAAATCAATACTAGTACTCAATGGAAAAAAGGAATAAAAAGGAAAGAAGAAAGGAGGATAGATTTAGGAAGAGAAATAAGATATTTCTTTAGACATGATGAAATAGAGATGCTGTAGAGACATCTTTGATATTGAATTGGAGATGACTCCACAGTTGCCACATGGACACTGTATGAGTTAGAAAAGAGAAATTGTGGATCGGAATTAAAACTAGACGTATCGTATTTATTAAAATATTATTTTTAACAGGGACTTTATTCTCGTTTAATATTTGGGTATTCGAAGAGAACTCTGGATATTTACATTTACTATAGGGCAACAAACTTTGAATTTGAATTCGCATAGCAAACAGCTATTAAAGTGTCGTCTTGGGTATTTCCAACAACAACGAAAAAAAACAGTTATAAGGCTTTTACAAAACGGAAAAACATAGATCATATGTCTTAATTCGATCTTTAGTGCATTTTGTTTTCATTAAAATATAGAACATAATTAAATCATGAATGAGGTGATACAACATTCATTTTGGTTCATATTCCTTACTATAACATCGCGTCACATGTATTTTTATACTAAGTACGTCCTACCCAGTCAATATTATGTTCATAATGCATATCCGATGAGATAGAGTCATAACTGTAAAAAAACAGAAAATCCAGGAGACCCTAAAAACGTTATCTTAAACCATGTATTTTTAATTATTTTTTTTTTGTTTTTCTTCTCACCCTTTAAAGCAATGCCGATGTGTCATATTTGTTTAGATTTGTCTTAAAAAATGATTTGACAATATTTAAAGCAGCGTTTCCCAACCCTTTTAAGCCCGCGGATCGGTGAAATTAGGAGAAAAATTTAGCAAACTGGTAACGCAGGACTTAAAACTTTTTTTTATTTGGTATTTTGTTTATTGGTTTTTCATGTCATAGTATAACAGGTATAGAAATAACAAATGACGCTTTTTTTTAATACAGGAATTTAAAAATGTACACATTTTTGCGAACCGGCAGAAAATCTCAACAGACCGGTACCGGTCCGCGGACCGGCAGTTGAGAAACGATGGTTTTAAGAACATCTTGATTGTTATGAAAAAAATGTTAAAATGTGACACCGTTTGATAACGGAGGCGCTCAAATAAATGTTAGTGTAAGTGCGTTATAAAACCATCAAGCGTAAAGCAAGACTTTTTAATTATTTTTTTTAGTATGTAAGAGGTTTTTAAATATTTTTTTCCGTATACTTGACTGAAAATCAGTGTTTTATAGTTATGACTCTATTTTATTGGATGTGCGATATGTACATGAAAAATTTCCATGTACAGTACTGAGATGGTTTAAGTACATATTCTCTAATGAATACTATGTTTGTACGTACATACTAAATACTGAATTAATGTTATGATTATGTGCGCACATTTATCATCTTAATGATAGTATAACTTTTTGGATTGTATGAGAATTAAGAATGATATTAAGTACTGCATCACCACGTGTTCACAATCTGAGGATCAGACTTCCTGTTTTCATGTATACTTTTTTTCTAAATGTCTTCATATTATTATTTCCTTTTGCAGCTTATTCGTCATCATTAATATGAAGAAAAAACTGCGTCTACAGTGTCCTTTTAATAAAGCTCTATTATCTCTTTATTATGGAAAATATTGAGTTTGTTATATTATATCGCAAATTGTAAAACCGTTTTAATTCGTATGGTGTCTAGGAGGTTTAATTTACTCCAGTATTTATTGGAAAAAAAGAATCATGATTAATATTCTTTGTTCGTACGGATGAACAATACAGTTGGTTCATCATCATCATATCTATTGGCTGCCAGATTAGTAAAGGCTCGCAGGAGGCATCCGCAGTATATGGGCCAGCCTTAATCACCTTTGCCTACTTTACAAGACATTAGATTCTCGACGTCTTGGGGTGATATTCCAAACCTAGAAAACATTTTTATCTTGCGTGTTTTGTTTGTAAATACGCGAGATAAAAAGTGTTTTATACGGCCGCGATTGCGGTTTAGTATAGGACCACAGGACGTCTACTGTTGACTGTTCGTCGGCAGTTTATGTCAGAATTTCGAAATAAGAGCCTGACTTGGGAGGAGTAGGCAGGCGATAGAGATGCATCTAGGCTTATTGTGGATACCATATGCTCCAATTAGGGAGCGCACATGGAATGATGATGCAGGTCTATGCGGACTATCAAACGCTTTTTCGTAATCTACGAAGCACATAGCCAAATAAACTATTGAGTTCTCTGTTCTCCTGTAGAATACAGCGTGTGTTGTGGATATGATACGCACATGACCTACCAGGTAGGACACCCGCCTGGTTCTCTCTTAATACTCGCATAATGGGTCCTCGAACTCTTTGCAGTATTATGTACGCAAGTACTGTTCCCAGTACACCAAGTAGCGTGATGCCACGATAGTTATCCCAGTTTAATGGATCACCCTTTTTATGCAATGCGGTGATATCAATACAGTACAGTTCTGTGTGTCAAAAAGATGATTTTTGCAGATGATGCACTAGTTTACATATCAGGAGATAATTATGATGCAGTGATAAATAAGATTAATTACGATTTAGGAAATATATCAAAATGGTTAAAAGTAAATCAATTGAAATTAAAAATATCAAAAACAAAATATATGAATATTGGGAAAAAAATAATACCCGAGGGTAACAATATCAATATTGATAATTTGAATATAAATTATGTGGACGAAAAAAAGTATCTCGGGGTCTACTTGGATACATATTTAAATTTTTTAAATCATACTCAATATGTAACAAAAAAAAAATCAAAACAAATTTCATTTATGGGATAATTACGAAATGTAATAGATTTGAAAAGTAGTATTCTTATATATAAAACTTAATGAATTACTGTTCTTCCATTCTTTTTTGAAAAAAAAAATTGTAATATTATTAAAAGTTTATATTAGTTCTTAAGATGTTACGAACTAACTTAATAAAGCATAAATAAATAAAAGTCCTGAAAAATAAAATCGATTAGAGATAAGTTTGCCTCGTAGTGTAGTGGTTGGCGCGTTTGCCTACCAAGTTTAAGGTCGTAGGTTCGATCCCTGCAAGGTGGACGTGAAATATTGGTTTTAAAGGTGTTTCCGCCCAGCAATATTTCTTTGTTCCTGAACCGGTACCCAAAGCGTAAGACTGATCTTATTTTCCTTGTAACAAAAATGATCTGGATAAGCTACAGTTGGAGTATTTATTCATTGCTATATTCGCCACTGGGTTCAAAATAGGCAAATGGTGATGACGGTTAATATCTTCGTGTAATAATATGCTACTGGCTAATAAAGTCGCCCATACGGACAAAAACCATTCTATGATTGATTATCAACCACAAAGTAAGCTACAGTTTACAACAATACAACAGGCCGTAGGTAATCAGGTCAAGAATTGCAAGCGCAAACCGAAACCGGCCGTTACACGTTTGTTGTTGATTTAAAAAAAAGTAATGTTATTAACAGTTTGTTGCTTAATATGTTATGAACTAACTAAATAAAGGATAAATAAATAATAAATAAATCAAAACCAAACGAATAATTTGAAACGCTTGTGTTCTATACAATAGAGCTAAAGGGCTTTATTGTAAAAAATAAGAAAGGGAATTCTTAGGTTGTTAGGACTCCGCTTCAGAAACTTTTTAATAAAGATACAGATTACACTTATGTGTAATCTGTATCTTTATTAAAAAGGTAAATAAACAAATAAAATATAAAAACGATAAAGACATTATTATTCTCTATTCTGTTGCTTCAAATTTAATTGTTTATTTTTAATGTTTTGGTAGGTTTAGGTAAGGAAAAGGTAAAGGTACTTTGAAGGTCAAAGGATTAGAAAGTAACTACGTATTTCACTTTAATTTGGCGTTCTTGGCCCATTTTGAAAATAAAAATAGACCTAACAGTAATAAATAATTTAAATAGTATTGATTAAAATGTCATAAAAAAATACATTCTGACTAACAAAATCATAAATTATTTTTTCAAATACAAATCTTATACCCTATTTAACAAGCTTACATAATGTATGAGATATTTGTATTGATTATTCATAGTTTGGTGTATTCGCCGGTACGTATTACGTACATATGAAAATACGATCGTTTCAAGAGAGTGAAACTAATCGTATTCGGTACATCGGTTCTCGGTACCCATTATTTATACCAGTGTTTTTCAACCTGTGAGTCCCGACCTCCAGGGGGTGGCGAGGCTTTGCTTGAGGGGTCGCGGTCCCAAGCAAAGTCAAAGTAAACATCAAGGGCTTTAGGTCCTTCACTACCACAAAAATCTAATAATTTTAATGAGAAGGATCTGCCTGTTTATTTTTAACAATTTGTCGAATCATCTTATGGGTATTAAATTCCATTTTAAGCATGTCGTCTAAATAAACTTTATTGATTTTGGTGTTGACGGCCCACTCCTTCCTTGTAATCGATTTCTCGAATGACCCGCTAAGCTTCCATTTCAGATTCCTTGCCAGCTACAACAAATAGCAAAAATAAACCACAACACTCAGACCAATTGAAAAAACAATATTTCTTAGATTTATTTCTTGCAACTGCGCCATGGCGCGGCGTCTGTCATATGGTTTATTTATTAAAAATAATATGATATTAATAGAAATAAAATTGAATACGTTGTCGTTGAAATCGTAGACATACAAGCAGTACATATAATTAAATTAAGGTCCCGGGATTTTTTTACTCGTAAAGGGGTCGCATATTCACAAAGGTTGAAAAACACTGATCTATACCCATCCGCTTATTTCGTCGGCCAATCTGGCCATTCATTGAGTATTTGGCTTCACTTGTTAGTGGTTACTTGCTTGTTAGATTCTCAATTATAATTTGTTGAAAAAACGCTAATATTATGACCAACATAAATGATTCTGATAAAAAATGTACCTAACCTAAATATTACTTTGATTGAAGTACTAGAATAAAAACAAAGTTTCTAAATATAACTTTGTTAAGTTACACTTTATACAGTTAGTGTTCAAGTAATGTAATGAAATTTTCTGCAAATAAACCACTATATTATCATATAATAATACATGTCTTGTCGTATTGTTAAGCAATTCTATTATGAAATAAGTACAGGGTTATTTTAAATAGTCAGTTGGAATTTAACATCATCAGTTATAGGTATTGATTATTTCCTGAAGATAATCGTATTTTGAACTGTGACATTAAATTTGGTAAACAGCAGATGCCTCTTTATCCTTGGAAACTCTTATGTACTCACCCTGGGTCATTGACATTATACGAGATTAAATATTTAAAAGAGAAAAAAAAACAACCAATGCATGATACACGAATGCTTTATTCGCTAACGTTCAATTCTTATTATAATATTATATTTTACTTTAACTCCGTAATAATATTGTAATACATTACTCCTTTATTATTCGAGTAAAATAACACTCGCATAATATAACATTTATGCGTATAATCATCAAAATCGGAAGATAAATTTTCGACTTATATAATATTATATATTTTAAACACGACACAAATGATTTTTATATGATAATGACGTTAAAAAGTAAATAAAAATAGCGCACAAAATCGTAAACATTTCCTACCAAACGGCAGTTATAATATTAGTCATAATAATTGTGCTGAAAGTTACCATCACAGCTATTTACCTTTATGCTAAGCTTAATATTTATAAAATATCGGTTAATTAACACAAAAATGATTTTTATTTGTTTTTTTTTTAAATCATGCACGCAAATACTACAATAATACAACGTTATACGTAGTCAATAATAATAATAATGTTTGGATAATTTATATAGTGCCATTTTTGTTAAAATCACCTCAAGGGCGCTGTACAATAAATAAATATCCCAACACGTCTTGCTGCTACAGAGCGCATGGACGGTCGGGATTCTAGTTCCTCGTCTCCAATTATGATATATTACAATTATGATATATATGAGCCAGATAACAGAACGTCTTGCAGCTACAGAGCGCATGGACAATAAGAAATCTAGCCCCTATTTACATTTTTATTTTCAAATTTTTTATTTGACAATGAAGTTTAGAGTTTAAGTGATATTTTTAAAACAAAATAAAAAGCAAATTTATAAAATTAGAATTTAGATAGCAACAAGGCTTGCAGCTACTGAGCGCATAGACGGTTGAAATTCTAGACCCCATAGTTTTACTTTTATTATTCGTACTGTAAGTAATAAATATCTTACTTCGATTTGTTAATCGTTGTTTGAAGTGAATGCACAATGGCAATTAATAAACCTATGAATTACAAAAAGCTCTGTGCTATGTCTTATACAAACTTTTAATAAATTCTCCGTTTGCTATTATAAAAACCATAGTGACACACTCCAGTTAATGCAGTATTTAGTATTTTATCTGTGCGAGCTGTAATAGAGGTAGTCAATGAATATATTTATGCGAATACACGGAAAATATCCACCTATGAGCATCAAAGACGAAGCTTGAAAGAATCGTTTGTAAAAGAAAATACTCTCCAATCTGAAAGACGAAAATAATATGTTTTTTTGTTGCTCTTGATGGAATATTTCGCATTTTAATCCGATTAGTTCAAAGTGCCCCCAGAATTGAAAAAAATGTTCATAAGAGTTTTGTTCATATATGTATTTACATGGTGCGTTAATGTTCTAGGGCGATGTTTTTTTTTAAACTTTAAAATAAAACACTATTTCCTAATTTATGTTTTATTGATTGAATATATACAGTAGCGAGCACTGAAATCTTTTCAAACTGAAAATATCAGTTTTTCTAAATAATATTTTTTTTGTTGTGATTTCTTAATAGCTTTTCAGTCCAAATTATTAAGCAACACTGATTAAACATGATATACAAAAAAGTACCTATTTAGTGACCAAGATTTTTGTTTTTTTCATAATTTTATAGTTAATTCGTAGATTTTCGATTTTTTCGCTTAAAAATAAAAAATGCTCATATAATTTTAAAAAACTACATATTTATTTAAAATAAAATTACATAGGTACATAACACTAACAATATTCAAAGTTCGGATCAATCAAAGGAGTTCCTCCTCCTTTTTTTTATTACTGCTTCAATATGTTTTGGCATGAATTTTGTATGTAGTCTTGGAAAAAAAATTTAAACCACACTTTTTCGATGATGTTTTTAAGGTTTTCTTTTGACGAAGGCTTCAGTTTATTTATTTCGATTGCCATTTTATGCCACAAGTTCTCGATAGGGGTCAGGTCAGAACTATTTCCATGAATTTTCATTTATTCTTTGACCTAAAAATGATTTTAATAGCTAGTGTTATACATATTTTTAAATATTTTTTTTTTTGATCATTATAAATTAGTGTCAGAAAAAAATAATACTAACAGTTTTTGCTCGGTGACACGGTGCAGAGTCATCTTGGAAAATGTACTCAGAACTATAGGAAAAGTGCATTTCAATTGACGGGAATAAATACTTTTCCAAATTTTTTGTGTAAACTTCTGCATTCTTAGTTCCTTTTATGGATGCTAATTGCCCCACTCCATAAAATGAGAATCATCCCCAGACCGTTTGTCCTGCAGGATTCTTCACTGTTAGTCTAAGACACTCATCGCTTGAACGTTATCTAAATCTTCGTCTCACGAACTGAATTCCATCCGAACCAAATCAATTAAATTTACTCTCATCGGAGAAAACAACTCTTCGCCAATCGATTTCAGTCCGAGTTTTATATGTTTTAGCCCATTCTTAGCGGGCAATGCACATTTTTTTGGTCATTAGTGGCAAAAAAGCCGCTCTCCCGGAGTCTTCGGTGTACGGTGTGAACACCCATTTCAGAACCACCAGCCTTTATAAACTCTGTCCTTATATCCACGGCACTTTTGAATCGATTCTGCAAACAGATTAGCTTCAGCAGTCGATCTTCAGCATGTGTTGTTTTTTTTTTTATGCCGAGTACCTTTTTTTAACTCTAGACTTGCAGAACCTTTAATTTTTTGATACAATCTACCACTGCAGTGTGACTGCATCCAATCTGAACTGCTATAGGCTCTGGAACTCACTATTTGCGTCGCCAAAATTAAAATAGTATTTTTACGTAAAACGCTTAAATGCTTAAATTTTGCCATAATTCACAAAAATCTTAATACTTGATGTCAACACGTTGAAAGTCTCAATAAAACTGGTCTCATTATTTGAGTAAGACCCTATTCAGGTAGAAAAAAAGTTATACCTGCACAAGCCCTTTCTAATAGGTGGAAAGATTTCAGTGCTCGCTACTGTAGTTTTTAACAATATGTTTGAAATATGATGTCGGTCAAGTGGCCGCCTCTTTCCGTGGCGCAAACCTAGCTATTTCAAGCATATTTTTCATGTCATTCTAAGAAGATTTCTGGTGTTATTTTGGCAATTTCTTTTTGGATGTTATTCAGCATCAGGATAGTTGTTGGTTTGCTGGTGTACACTTTTCCTACCAAGTACTCGCACGGGAAAAAATCGCCGGTGGTCAAATCATGGTATCATGTGGGTCAGTCGATCCACCATCTTTTGAGATTATTCGTCCGGGGAAAGTTTCTCGCAAAATTTGCATCGTAACATGAGCTGTGTGGGACTTGGCACAATCCTGTTAGAACCACACATTTTGTATGCCTAACTGATCAAATTCGGGCTCAAGAAAGATTTCCAACATGTCTTGATAGTTTTTTAACATCCTATAATATTTCCCGCGCACGGCGTCGATGAGAGGTGCCCGGACGTTCACAAACACTCTGTCTACCGCATTAATATTTTCTGGTGTACGTTGGCTACGTTGTCCCCCAAACTTGGCTTTGTCCAATAAGCGTATGACAATATAAAAAAAGCATTTATTACATCATGAATGCTTGAATTGCTTGGCACATGATTAACACTAAAAAAATCTCACAATTTTCTTTGAGAAATCACAATTAAACGATTATTTGTTTTTTTTTTTACCATTTTAGCGCAACCTCAACTGTCAAATATTATATGAGCCGGCCAATGACTACCAAACCAAAATGGCATCCAGACAAAATTGTCCTGGAACATAAAATGCAACCTGTATATAACAAAGTGTGAAACACGTTACTAGATTATAATAATATAATATACATAATATAAATTCACGCGATGTTTCATTACTACGTACAGTTTCGTGATTAACAGTACGTTATTTTCCCAAAATAGTAAACATGCTCGAATTATGATTTCACGCAAACTTTTCTGTTTCCATGCAGAATTTAATGCGTTTATGAATTGTTCATAAATAGTGCCTGTCAGCTTTGTTTCTACTCAGCTAAAGCGACCTCACCCATCTGCGAATGCTAACTACGCAGGTACAGGTACTCTGCTACCAAACCTAGTTAGTTGTTAGTGTATGGAATCCGAGTCTTTGCGTGGTTTGGAAATATTTACAGAACTTTCGTTACTTCGATGGCCATTGGGGCCCGTGTTTCGTGCATTGTTCTTTGTTCCGTAATGAATGCAAATTTTTTAATAAATTATAAGTACATAGTTTATTTTTTTAGTTTATGTGCAGGTACTTTTTTCCGTTTTTGTTTTTTTTCCTTCAAATAAATCATATAATTTCCCTACAATGAAGTAAATAATTATTGTTCTATGTAAACCCAAAAACAAATCTTATTTTTTTATGTTTTTGTTATTATTTCGCCAAATTAAAATGCTTTAATTGTGAGCCATATTCGGCTACAAAATTCGTACAATACGAGTAGAGTAAGTATCAACAAA
Organism: Micrasema longulum; assembly: GCF_059751315.1. Taxonomy (NCBI): domain Eukaryota; kingdom Metazoa; phylum Arthropoda; class Insecta; order Trichoptera; family Brachycentridae; genus Micrasema; species Micrasema longulum. The sequence goes on from NW_028277767.1 coordinate 925,699, forward strand.
TCTATATTTTTTTGCGTGATAGTTTGTGATATAAAAAAGGCATTTTAAAAAAAATTTAAATTTATTTTCGAGTTACTTGGTAATATAATAATAAAGGTACAACATGAACGATACTTATGGGAGAAAATACAACAAAAGTGGTTTTCAAGTTTCTTAAATCCATACTCGACCCCGAGGAAAATTTTCTAAAATAATATATTTATTTAAATCAGTCGATGATTTGACTGATCTTTAGATCTATAACTCACATTTTTTTAAATGCGCAACGCGTCGATACCAACAAAAATAAATTCATCATTTTTGTATAAATATCTAATACCTACTACCTATCTTCTTTCAAGTACAGAATTATCAAATTCGTAAATCTCTTAAAAAGGGCCATATAAATTACACAGTAAATGTAATAAAAATACTCTAAGAATTTAAAGTCAAAATGAAACATTCAATATCTTATTATTTATTTTATTTACTTTAGAGAAAACAACAGTATAGAAATGTCATAGTTCTTATTCTTAGTGGTCATAGTTACAAGTGTTAATATTTTTTTTTCCGTTTACAGTTTTCTTATTTATTTTACATTTTGTACATTGGCCGTATATGATTTTCCCAACTAATCAATACAATAAAATGAAGTGTTTCATATAATTTTGGTTTCAAAACGTATGCGAGAAAAAAAAACATAAACAAAAATAGAACTGGCAATATGTGTATATTTATGTAAGTGTTGCGGATTCACGGATCAGAGGTTCGAGGTTCGAACCCCAATCTACTAATTCCTACTTACTTATAGCGAGTAAACTTGTTAAAAATGGACCTAAAATTAAAACATTAAAAAAAATAATGTGAAAACGCAATTTATTTTTATTAAAAGTAAAATAAAAAAGGAAATAAAAGTAAACAACAAAAAAAACGTAATAATAAAATAATACATATTCCGCGAGTGAGTTCTGCACAAAAAAATCCTCATCCATTTGATTTCCAACAATAATAGTCCTAGCAGTATGGCGGTATACGTTAATGAAAATGAAGCATTGGAATTTCTGCGTTTTTTCTATAGCTCGTACCCACTAGATGTCTTAACATAAAATAGTTGATGCCATTGACTTGCGCGTTGAGAAACTCCAAATTAAATTCTCTCAAGAAGCTGTGAGTAATCCAGAACACTGTTTTATTGATAAACGAATGCAAAATATGTAGTTTAATATTGAATGCACAGAATATACTCGAAAATACGTATTTCCGCATACTACAGGAGACTTTAGCGCTAGTTCTTGGCACTCGGTCAGAAATAAAAATATAGTCACTTCCCACATTTTGTATTTTTATTTTAGTATACGCATTTTCTTGCGCAACCTTTTTGCAGCAGACTCGATAGTATTGGATTTTATGTATTTTTATGTGCGTGTGTCGACTCCTCGTAACTTGTGTGTTTGTGCAGATTATGTATGCGGGGATGTTTGCCAAATCCTTTTTGCTCCATGAAATCTTCAAAGCTTATCCCGTCAAACTTCTTTTGCTTTTTATATAATTGAGTGAAGAATGATAATATTCTTATAAGTAATACGATTACGATATTTTGATGCTGTCGGAACACATCCGTGGTTTGCGCGGGTTAAATGTTATCGGTTTATGCGTCCGCATTTAAAATTTGTCGCTACAGAATAATTTTAAAACAATTATTACTTATCGCTTCAAATGTATTTGTAATATTTCAACCAAATATCCTTGATTTTTCTTACAAATTTCCGAACTCGCCGATCACATTATTTTCAAACATTAGTGGTAGTGTTTTATTTAGGAATTTCTGCATTTTATTGCTCTTCGCGCTATCGCAAATGATTTCCTCGCACTTTCCTCGTACAAGATTCGGAATTGTGTATCCTGAAATGGAAAACGTGCTTCAATTGTAAAATACAGTAAAATTTAGGAAGATCCTCGGCGCGTTCACCATAATGCGTCGCAGATATTACGGAGGCGTATTCCGAGCGCTTTCCACAAACGTGGCTACACGAAGATGTTATCGCAGAAGGCGGCGTTGCTTAAGGGAACCGTAAAAGTCAAGGACGGTGGTACTTCCTTACGGCGACAGGGCTCCCTGCCCACCCCTCCCGCGCGCCCCGAGGGTGGCCGCCAGCCGCCAGCCACCACCCGCAAAAAATGCGACGGCGGAAAATGAATCGTAGTATTTTTGTAGATTCATCGCTAAATTTATTGCACTATTTCATTACAGTTGCGCATGTCCGGTGTTGAAAATTTTCCGAGGTGTTTTTTTTACCGCATGTGATCATTGAATGTCAAGCTGCTCCTTACGATAGAAAGAAATATTTAGCCTTGAAATTGACGCTCGTCTATGTACGTTGTAGAGGAAAAAATACACTTTCCTTCGCGGCACTGCGCCTTGCAGAGGCTCCCCCCGCCACCACCCTCCCCGACCGCCACTCCACACCCCCTCGCACCGAGAGCCCAGGGCCGGGCGTTTGAAGGTTGCGCAGAATCGATTGCGCGTGCCCTCGTGACGTAAATATTCCTATTGACCGATGCACACGGCCACCCCAACCCCTGACCGGAATATTGGTGCGAAACACGCGATATTCAAATTAACTCCCTCTCTCGGACTGCGCCGCCGGATATTTTCCCCATTTTTGCCTTTCGTGCCGTTTTATTCGACGAGAATGATTTTATTTTGAAAGGCTTACTTATACCGTAATTTTTCATTTTTGTTTTAGTGTTCGAATCATAAATACACATCTCTTTACGAACATATGAGCAACATTGCAATTTTGTTATTTAGATAAGCAGTTATTAAATAAAAAAAGTGTAATTCAGTTCTAGCAAATAACATTTGGTATTATAAAGGTTTATTTATATATTTTTATATACAACAAACACAAATATTTGCAGATATTATTTTGATAAATTTTAATCCCTATGATAACATACAACAGTATCTCCTCAATGAATTAGAACCACTTACTTTTTACACGTTTTCTCGAATAAAATAAAGATAATAAATAGCAAACCAAAAATAAAGCATTAGTTGGTCAATGTTATATTTTCATATTTTTTTTATTTGAACTCAATTGACATTTTAGGCTATTTTTTTAGAACTAATATATTTAGTGTTTCCACCTTTTGAATATAATATGATTCTGTATACTGGCTGGCATATCGAAAACGCAGCGCTCAATCATTTTTTTATTTCTTCATTACTTTCCCATGTTTTTGAAATATATCTTTTGAGACATTAAAGAGTGGGATTTGGAGATTAATGTTTTTTTTAAAAAAAAAAATAAATAACTGTCTAAGCCTTTTATTGTATAGGCTCGTCAATAGATATAAAATAAAGGATATGGAAAGAATTTATGAATTATACACCACAACATCCAGACCGATTGAGAAGAAATTTTTGTTGGATTTTTTCTTGCAAAAATCTGGAATCGAACCCGCGACGTCAGTTTCTCAGTTGGCCGTTTAAGCAACTGCTCCACGGTGCCTGTGTAAATCTTGTTTTAACATGCTCCACAAATTTTCGATCGGGCCAAGGTCAGGAAGTTTTTTTGGACTGTGTCCGATGACAAGGTGCTCTATCCTGCATGAAAGTTTATGAACCTTCTCTTAGCTCAAGGGTATAGTGGAATGGAAAAAATACCGTTTCCGGGACGTCTTAATATATTTTTTTTTTCATATTTCCTTCAGCAAAAAATTATGGTTTTGGCACTTGATTAATAATGCACGAACATATCATTATTGCAGATGGATGTTTTTATTACTTTTGCAATGCCTTTGCAAAATCTTTATTATGTCGCTTTGATGGTCTTCTCCTAACAGATTGTCGGCTTTCTGTATCAGTTTCCAGGCGACACTCGTCACTGAAGGATCACCTTCGGAGATAAAAAATACAAATTGAATCTGCGCTAACGGAAAAAAATACAAATATTCATAATTAAAAATTACCCTTTCCCAATTCTCTATTGAGTAATGTAGATGTATTTTAGCTTAGTTGAATCTAGCTTAATTCATTTTAGGGGTCGATTTCGACTTTTTAGCGGGCCTTCGTATTGACTTTATAGAGACGCCACACACAAGTCGAAATCGTGGAATTATGCAGAAGAAATTAGTAGCTAAGCAAATATCTGATTCTGTTTTAAATTACGTTTTGACACATATCTTAAATTCTGCAAACTTCAAATGTTTAACAGTGTAAAAGATGTTTGACAATGTCGCATTTGAACAGTTTTTTTAAAAACTTAACTTTTAACTAATGTCTTGTAAAGATTAGCAAAGTTCAGGTTCGAGCTTTTAATTTGAGTGGGAAACTTCTTGATGATTTTCCGAATTAGTTTGCCGTTTACCATATTGACGTGCCATATATTATTAAAAAAATATATTATTATGTTTCTGATCCTATATAATATTTGTGGTGACATACTCGTACGTCTGTGTTAACTAATTACTCGTCCCAACTCAACACAGGACTTTGAGTACCATGGAGTTGGGACTTATGTCTTAAAAAATGCGTAATAATCTGTTTATAAGCAAACAATTAAAATAAATTAATATAGTTTTCTGTATACTTTTGCCTATTCATTGCCATTTATAGAAAAATCCAAGACCGTCCATTCTTGTTTTATTTTTTTGTCTATTGTCTCTAGGTTGTGAAATAGGCCGTTCGGAGGGGGGATTTATCTTTGATTGTAAAGAGCTGTTTTTAGTTAGAAACGCGAAAATACTTGGGGACTCTCAGTTGTTCAGAGCAATTAAAATTAATTAACTGTATTATAAATTCACAATTCCTTGTCTTTCGATAAACCACTTGATATATATTATTTATGTTTATTTCCGTGAGAAAAAAAAAGTTAAAAATGGTGAGACCGGGGCTAGTTGACACGCTTTTCGTTTAATTATTTATTTTTGTTTTTTTTTTTCAAAATGTCTTATCACACCGATATTAAACTGTGTTTCATACATATGTTAAAAGCATAAAATTTGAATTGTGCCAAGGATTAAAATATATTCTAACAATTTTAAGAACATCTGTCTTATGTGTCAACTGACCTCGCTTCCTGGGAAAGTTGACACATAACGTGGGTTAATTAGACATGAAATAGTTGGAATTGTTTCTAATGAAAGGAATACAAAAGCACAGATTAATGGTAATCGGTATTCTTATTTTTTCTTAATGTTATAACAAAAATCAATAAAAAAAAAACATAAATATCCATATTTTCAAAAACTAATATAGCATTTCTTCATCAAAATCGCAGTTAATGCACTTCTTTTATCATGAGTGTTAAAATGGCAGAATGGCGAATTGTGTAAAGTGGCCACTTAAACCAGCCAATGACAAGTCATAAGCCCTGTAAATGCCTAGACTTCTATATTTCCTTCTCAAAATATTTTTCCTCTTTGTTTCAACAAATTAAGATCTAAATAACTTCCTAGGGAGGAAATCCAGCCTGTTTACAAACATTTTGACATACTCAAATCATTGTTGATAATGTATGCATATGCTCTTTACTTGTATTTATATATGATTACTTATCTGTTTTTATTTTTTTTGTGAACTGTTTTGTAAACAAATAGATAAAATAATTGTTGAAAATTAAATCTCATTTGTAAATAAAGAAGGATTTTCACTTTATATTAAGCGGGAAAGTTGACACATAACGTGGGTTAATTAGACATGAAATAGTTGGAATTGTTTCTAATGAAAGGAATACAAAAGCACAGATTAATGGTAATCGGTATTCTTATTTTTTCTTAATGTTATAACAAAAATCAATAAAAAAAAACATAAATATCCATATTTTCAAAAACTAATATAGCATTTCTTCATCAAAATCGCAGTTAATGCACTTCTTTTATCATGAGTGTTAAAATGGCAGAATGGCGAATTGTGTAAAGTGGCCACTTAAACCAGCCAATGACAAGTCATAAGCCCTGTAAATGCCTAGACTTCTATATTTCCTTCTCAAAATATTTTTCCTCTTTGTTTCAACAAATTAAGATCTAAATAACTTCCTAGGGAGGAAATCCAGCCTGTTTACAAACATTTTGACATACTCAAATCATTGTTGATAATGTATGCATATGCTCTTTACTTGTATTTATATATGATTACTTATCTGTTTTTATTTTTTTTGTGAACTGTTTTGTAAACAAATAGATAAAATAATTGTTGAAAATTAAATCTCATTTGTAAATAAAGAAGGATTTTCACTTTATATTAAGCGTTCGCTACATGCTTTGGCCCAGTGACAATTCTTCGAAAAGGGCTCTGGAAAACTTACTGGGCTGAAGATGACAATTAAATAGTTGGCAAATTTTGAAAATAATATACTAAGAAATATTAAATAATAGCCATTATGAGAAGAACAAATTTGTAAATTTTTTATTACTTCCGAAATACAAATTATTGTGGGTGGGTCTAATTCATTGAGTAGGTACTGTACTTTAGCGTAAAGTAGTTGGGTACGCAGAAATAATATTAAACGTTATAATGTATAAAATATGCACATAATTCTGATATTTTCGCGTATTGTATTATTAAAAAAAAAACATTGGTAAAATTAAAAGAAAAACAACGTTTTACATATATAATTATGATGCTCGTATAATTTTGATTAATACGAGTCGGTGGATCAGGAGGTTTTCCTTTGAACATTTCGCAATACTGAAAACATCGCATCGTTATGTTCACTTTGACTTCGGTGCTTCGTCAAAGTTTAGGAGATGCTGCGTCAATTATCTGTATAGCAACGGAGATGGCAATATTCAGTGCGGAGTGCTGTACGTGACTTGCGCTGAAACAATTAGCTCCAACTGCCGATTGCTGATTCTGGGTCAGTTTTGACAAGACCGACACATTCCCAATTTACTCCGTCCAAGTAATGGCAGAGCCCGCGGCATAAATAGTTTCCGAGTTCAAAGTTTTGTGATGTCACGCCACATGCACATCTATAACTAGCAATACCCACTACCCACAAACCACTTCACTCTACACTCTACACCATTACACTATAACACGATACATCTGCATGTCTTCAACGTCGCTTAGAGGTGCTTACTCATCAATTTTTGTATTCAGATACATATTAAAATAAAGTTTTTTTTGCTTTGCACATATTCATTAACTTTTTGTGTCGATGTTTTTTTACATTATGTATGTAGTTGTTCTTTGTTAAAACAGAAGTAGGCAGATGTTTAATTTAGATGATGCAAAAAATATCATAAAGATTAGGATTTACGAGCGCCACAAAATTTGCAACATGGTACACACGAACATTGTGCAGTTTATGAGAATTTTAGATCAAATGCATGTCTCTTACTTTATAATTCTGTTTTCTAATTTAGAAGAATGAAAGAAAAATATTTTCGCTCAGTAAATATATAAAAGAGAGCAATAACGAATGTCGTTATACACACAACATAAATTACTTGAATGTACTTATAAATAAAAAATAATGTTTATAACTATGAATTATGAAATAAATAATATTGTGTGTAAAACTCAGGCAGCTCTTGTCAGGGCCGAAAACATTAAAAAAAAAAAAATTATTTGAAAATTTATTTATAAACCCTTACAGACATTCATTTTACATAAAATAATATATACATTTTTCATTTATACTCTGTTCAAAATAATATTTTTTACATCTTTTGAAAAGTTTGTCTGAGTCTTTTGTTTAGTTTTGTCTGGTAGTTTATTGTATAATTTCAGCCCCTAGTTCATTGGTCTTGATTGTCTTTGTCTTGTTTTAGAAAGTTGTATATGGTATTTGTCTGATAATCTCGTATTATGTCCATGTTGACTACAATTTTTTACAAGTTTTAGTTCTTCGTCTACAATAACATTAGTGGCTAATTTATGGATAAATTTTAATGATTCTAGTTGAAAGAGTTCAATTATATTTAATTCCTTAGTTTGTTTAAAAAGTTCTATAGTTGCAGTTAAATAGGGAAGGTCATATACTAACTTTAATATTTTATTTTGTTGTCTTTGTAGTCTGTTTATGTCATTTTGATATCCTGCTCCCCATAGTAGTTGCGTATAACATATTTTAGTTTTTACGTAGGCTTCATACATTAGAATTTTTTACGTTTTATCCTATCTTTTTCGAGAAAAATAATTTTATACCTAGACACAATCACTCGCGTAATAATCTAGATGCATAAATAAGCGCGCAGAAAAATAAATGTATTTTTACATTGAGCTTTCGTATGAGCGATTTCAGGAAAAGAGTAGTGACGCAATGTATTTCCCAACTTGCAACTGACACGAGCAACATGCAAATGTTTTTTAGACTACAATGCTAATAAATCAACCGCGCATATTTCCCCCCTAAAAAAGATTGAATTTTTTACCCGAACTTCACTTTTTTGATACTATCACATCGTGCGCTAACGTCGAAGTTCATAAAACAGTTTTTGGATTCTTGTATTTGTAAAAGCATAATAAATATTATGACTTTCCATTTTCTAGTTGTTTCTAGCAAATGATTCGACGATACTACAACCTCGTCATAGTACAATATTTTCTTTATAATCCTATTATTGGTACTGAAATACGACAGTAATCAGTATTGTTTAAGAAATATGTACCATCGTCATTATTTTGTCTTAGCCGAATTTAATTGTGCTAAGCCAACTTTATTGATACTCTAATCACAGCGTATCTTGATCATTTGTAACAAGAAGACCGATGTAATATACATAGATAATGATCAGTCATACGCGTCAAGTGCCATTCCAGGAACTACCTAAGACATATTGCAGTGCAAACGTTCTTAAAATAAATATTATACTTTGCCAGAATCAAACCCGAGACTTATGTAAAGTGTAAAGGTAGGTAAACGCACTAACACTAGATCATGAGACGGACACACATACGAGTACCTACACAAATATCACTTATACACAAGTGTTACGTATTTTATGATTATATACGTAATTATTTACTGCGTAAAATCTTTGTTTGTGATTACTGCAAAAAAATGGTATTACTGCATAAATTGAACGCAAAACGCATAAAATATTAAGTACTTTAATAATTTACACTATTCATATATATGATTAGTAACATGTATTTTTTGGTGAAAAGAACTTGCTTTTGTATTCAAAAGTGATATATTTTTTCGCTTATGTTTATCATTCATCAACTTTCTTTTACAAATTTAGTAGAAGTATTTCGAACATGAAATATGTTGACAGATTTAATTCAAACGTAAAATTTGTGAGATTTTATAGAATGTCATATTGCATGTAACATTTTAATGATATTATTTTATTTCAATACCTTTCACCTCTTTCTTCGTGCATTTTTAGAATACCTATTTTACCAGACCAGACTTAAGATTTTGGTTTATCTGGTCATGCCACGTCTTGGTCACCGTTCATTCTAGCCATGTATATCTGTTTTACTATTCTTTTTATCCATTCGTTCTACATGACCAAACCATCATACCTGACGCATTTTGACCGCGTTCACTCTGCTTTCATCCTTTCTCTGGCAGTTCATGTTTCACTTCTATACATAAGTGTTGGGACTGAAACTCCGTTGTGCACTGCCAGTTTAGCTTCGATTGTAAATTTTTTTTATTATCAATTACTGTGCTTAGTTCGTTGTTCATTTTGTTCCCAGCATTCACTCTCCTTTCAACATCTTTTTCTACTGTTCCTTCCCTTGAAAACATTCCAAGATACACAAATTCTTCTACTAGTTCAGGACATTCGTTGTTTACATTTATTATGCAATCAGTAACCCCACTTCCCCTTTCAAATACCATCACTTTTATCTTACTTTCGTTCATCAAAAATTCTAGGGACTATTTGTTTTAATTAAAATACATTTTTGTTATAGTTTCAAAATTAAATGGAGGTACATTTTTGAATATTTATATTTTTTAGTGAAAAAAGAGGCAACCTCTTGTGCTTTGAGAGGGACTTACGCTAAATTATCATGAATAATATCATAATAATTTGTGCAGTAAAAAAGTAAATAAAACATTGACGTACTTAATTTTACTATGTAGTTTTTTTTATAGTTGTCCTTTAATCATATTTTTAACCTTTTTAAACCTTTATTCTCTTATTTTTTGTTGGGAGGACATATTATTTTTTATGACAGGTCTGTTTTTTGGTTGGTGCGAACATATTGATTTTATATAGGCAATAAGTTCGCGTTTTGAAATCGATTCGTGATGAAGTCGAAAAATATTGGAATATATTTTTTTTATGTATAAATATAATATTTAATTTTGCTTGAATTGTTTAGTATTACATTTTGGTCCTTTACTTTTATTTGCCATCTTCATATGATTGTGCATAATATGCTGACTCCTTAAAAAAACCTATTTTGAAAAAAAAAAATGGCTCTTTCTTTGATTTTGGAAATTGGGATACTGTCCTTATTAATGTTTCAGTGGATAAACCGTTTTCTAATGTATATGTGTTGATTCCAGATCGGGTCTACCTGGGGGGCAACGGGAGGGGATAAGGAGTCATGGCGTAACTCGATTGAACTCTTGTTTACCGAGGGGCATCAAAATTCATGTGAGTTAATAATTTGTTTTTATTTGCACGGCATTTCATTGCTAATGTGGTTACTGACATGCATATGGAAACTATCACGGCCAAAACATTAAAATAAATCATTAAACAAATGGTGTTGTCTGAATGAAGGGAATGTTTATTCTAGTTTTTTTAAATTAATTTTATTGCTACAAATATTAACCAGATGCATGAACTTTTATAACACTAAAGTCATTATCATTCAGCATTCCCCCTTTCGCACCCAGTGGTGTATAGGGTACTGCATTAATTCACCAAATACAAATACAACGCATTTCGGACATCTGTTTCGTGATCAGTCTTACGCTTCGAAATATTGTAGTTTGAATAACTTTTAAAATCAATGTAATTTACGTCCATTCTGCCAGGAATCGCACCTGGGACCTTAAAAATGGTATGCGAACGCCCCAACCACTTCACAACCAGGCGGATTCATCGCCACTCGATTTCCTTATTCAGAATTTTTATCTGAGAGTAGCCATCGAATCGAAAACACTCATCCAGAGTTCTGGTTCTATTTCACACACAGAGTTGTATTCTTTATGCGCCTAGACACATATATACACTACTATAGTTGTATTTAATCACAAATCGGTATACTTTTTTTAGTGTCTCAAGAATCTGAATCCCTTTAAAAATGTATTTTTCATTATACTCATCATTCTACCGTACGAAGGTCGTTTGACGAAAAGCTAGCCTATGTAAGAAAACGCTCAATTTTCGTAGTTTTAATAATTTATTTTTCAACGTAATCCCCTTTTAAGGCAATACACTTTTCAAGACGACTCTCCAACTTCTTTATCCCTTCCGAAAAGGAATTTTACTTGTTTTTTTTTTTAAAATGGTGTTTTGTTTCGGTCGTTACTTTTTTAGGTTTGGGAACAAGAAGAAGTCGCAAGGGGCTAGATCTGGTAAATACGGTGGGTGGTCAATGAATTCGTAGCCTAATTTGTTTAATTTTGTCTGCATGATGGCCAATCTGTGAGCGGGTGCATTGTCGTGATGGAGAACTTTTTTGCGAGCCAAACCAGGGCGTTTTTTCTTCAATTTGGCGTCGAAACGGTCCTATAATGCTGCGTAGTAATCTCTAGTTATTGTTTTCCTTTTTGCAAAAAATCAATAAGAATAATGCCCTTTGCTTCCCAAAAAACAGTCGCCATGACCTTACCGGCTGATCAGGTTGTCTTCGCCTTCTTAGGTGGGCCTTCGCCGCATTTCCACTGTTTGGACGGTTCCTTCATCTCCGGCGTGTAGTAATGGACCCACGTTTTATCAACAGTGACGTATCGACGGAAAAAATCCTTCGGATTACGTTTTATCTTCGCCAAAAGCTTCTCTGAATTCGTCACACGTGTGCATTTTGTTGACACGTGCATCATGTATTTTGTCGACAGTTTCTGGTGTTGTGATGATATTTGAAGGCTTTGGGTGGTTATCATCATTAACATTCGTACGATTACGAACAAATTCAACTTTCCAAAATTTAACTGTTGCTAGCGACGGTGTAAAGTCGCCATAAACAGCATCAGTTCGGCTTTGATTTCTGCATTGTTTTTCCCTTTGTTGCGAAGGAACTTAATTACTTAACGATATTCAAAGTTTTCCATTTTTCACGAAACACACAAGTTGCTTTTTTTGTAAAGGCCGTAAAAACCAAACTGTTTTTTTATTTAAAAAAAAAATTAGATTATTTATTTTATTATTATTCTATTATGTTTTTTTGGTTGAATAAACCGCTAAGCCTTTATTTTGAGGCTTGTCAGCATGGGAGGATATGGTAGGAGGTAATGAAAAATACACCACAACATCCAGACCGCGACGCAATTTTCACAGTTAGCCGTCTAACTAACTGCGCCTTGTTTTCTTGTTTCAAATTTTGACAGACGTCATGTGTTGGATGGCAGATGTCAAAACCAATTTTGCGTTTATTATCATGTAATGCCATCTATCGAAGGCTATCTTTCCGTCAAACGACCCTCGTATCTAACAATCTATTCAAAACATTAAAAGAAGCATTTTCGTAAGTTTTGCGGTAAATTATTGACAGCGTTACATAAATTATAAGATAATTTTGCAAACAATTAAACGTTTTGTTTTGAACGTTATCATTGGAATGATAGATACATTATCTTTGAATTTTTAACAAATATTATGTAATAAAATGCATTTTACATTAACAACACCTAATTCTTATCAATTTATTATGTTTTTATTATTGCCCTTTAACTGTTAACCGCATTTTTAAAATGTATTTTTAAAAAATCTGATAACAGTTGGTACACGTGTAGTAATAATTTTTTATTTGTTTGTGATTTAACTTTACCTATAAATGCTGAAATTATTTATTTTTTATTTATGTTTGCGTTTAATTTCCTTAAAAAAAACTGCCTTTTAAAATTTGATTTTTATTGTCCTTGTTTTCTTTCTAAATGGATGCATTTAACTGAAAAATTGAATCATGTTTCTTTTTCTCGAAAGGAATTAAAATGGTTTTCTTTTGGACAGCGCATAAACATTGAATATTTTTCTCTTTTGTATAACACTCTTCTTTATCCCAATGCACCGAAATTTGTCTGAAATTTTTTATATGCCTTTCTGAGTATCATTTCGCTCATTTAGTCCGTTTTCACTCTGCTTCAGCTCTTTTGTATTAAACTCTTTCGTGTCATTATATTTATTTACTGCTCTCAATACAACCCTCTTCCCGCACTCGTTTTCCATACTTCTTATATCCCTATTGTCATGGAATTTATTTTTTAAATGGGTGTGATTTCCATTAAGTTATTTATAATTTATACACTGAAGTATAATTCAATAGATTTGATGCTTCAAACAATTATTGGTTCAAATCTCAGAGTAATAATGCGTAACCTAAAGAGAAGCCCTATCACTATGTTTCATAGAACGTAAGCGATGTTGGTTTGTTGGTTAGCAACCAATTGGTGGCTATTTTGTTTTGTTTGACAACAAACACATAACGGTTCCATCGGATGCTTTTGTCGCAGTGCTTGGCTTTGTTTGTAAATAACTAGGATATTTACGTTATAATATATAAAAATCGACTATGGTGAATTGCAGTATGTTTGGTTGCAGCAGTAGGAGCGTCAAATGTGTTAAAGAGTCAGTTTTCACCTGTAATTGATTCCGACTATTTTCCCATTATTAACATTGATTTTTGGCATTAATTGTCCCGACACGTGTATTATGTTGCTTAATTTTTTTCCTTATATCAACATATTTACTTCAGATACTATTTTTTCTCAATTTAGGAGATAAATTTGTGAATTAAAGTATGTTTACTGTCAATATGTCGGGCCTGTTGATTACAGGCAATATGTCGGGGCCGCACTAGGCATCCATATAAATCTTAAGTTTTTATCGAGTAGAGGTCGATTCAAATTTTACTCGAAAATAGCAACGTTAACCTTGAAATCGCATCTAAAATGACGTGTCCAAATTTCAGGCCGCTACGACTCGTCGTTTCGGAGATGTAACGAACGAACAAACAAACAAACTCAACACAGTACTTTGGTTCCATGGAGTTGGGATTTATGTCTCAATAAATGTAACATAAAAATATTGTGAATAAAATGAATAATAAATAAAAAAATAAACACACGCATGTATTTTTAGTTTTATAAAATAAATATAGGCGAAATATTAAAAAAAAAAAATCGGAATAACCCTGCAATAATAAATACACAGGTACATATTTAAAAGTATTTAGAATGCAATTTAATATCCATTTGGCAAATCTCGATCTGAGTACGGCCCATCGTTTTGATGCAAACTGTAGCTAACTTAATACCCAATAGTCATGCAATGGTTATCCTACGTTTGGGCTCCTCTGTAGCTTGGCGTATTATTACTCTGAGGTTCAAACGATGTTCCAAATGTTTCAAAAAATTGTCGAACACCACGGGGAGGAAGGAAAGGGCAGTGAGCGTTGTTCCATCATGCCGCATCAATATTGCCGTGCAAAACGCCTTGTAGAGTAAAACAATCTCGTAGGTATGTCGCTTCAGAATGAATTCCAATCCGTATGTCGCGCCCTTTTACACTGCTTTACATTAGTTTAGCGTATACAAGAAAAAACACTCGCGGACCAAGACCCAGGGTTGTTGCTACTTACAAATCACCTTTTTATAAAGAAATACACTTTTTTTTTTTTTAGTTTTTTAGTATTTCGATTCACTATTGATAAAATTTGAGTGTTGCGTTTAGGAAATAATTGATTCTGTATAAATAGCTTTCTAAATTTCATAAATAAATCCAATGCAAGACTTTTGGAGATACAAAATGAATAAATGGATATTCTTACCTTTTATTTGAGTAAAAAAATGTATTGACCAAAAATAAATGTAAATTCTTTTATAAAAATTTCACGGATCATGCTATTAACATTAACAATATTTTGAGTTCGTCAAAATTTTTGTAGACAAGTACAATTCGACTCCCTAGGGAGCTGTTAATATTAACATAATTCAACAGAGATGCAGAACATTTTAGTAGACTTCTGTATTACCTTATCTAAAATGCTATTTATCTCTGTTGTAATATGTTACAATTAACATTATTTCATCGTATAAAAATTACAATACAATAATACATAGAAATAGATACAGCTCAAAATATTTGGCAGTTAGCAGATTTAGTTTGTGGCGTTTTGACATCTGTTTTCACCAGAAGTAGGCCTAAGGAAATCAGCCACTAAAAAAATTAATTTCCGTGGAAACATATACCTTTATATAATGCATGTTTAAAGAGAGTGACGAACAAAATTTATAGCAATATTATGAAATGAAAATGTATTTTTTGTTTCAGTCAAATGAATGGTTTCGCCTTCTCTGTCACCCTCATACATCGCATTTAAAAATTAAGTTTGTTTCGCGGGTATAGAGAGATTACACTTATATGTTAACGCTCCTATAAGTAGTTTGTGGCGATGTTCTTTTCAACCATATGCGATTTTTTTGTTTTGATTATCGATATCTGGCTCGTAGTCAGGTATGAACTTAATGCGACGCTTGGTAATGCCACCGCTGCGCTGATGTTTTATTTCTCTCCCGACGATTTCTAAAATGAGAAATAAAATATAAGAGTTAACAAAACATTAAATATAAAATGTATTATTTTTATTTATGAAATCCTGAAACTTTCATCACACGTAATTAAAAATAAAAAAAACACAAAATATTAATTTAATTTGAAATTAAAAATAACTTGATATCAGAGCTTGAAGTGTAGTAACCGACAACCCTGTTTTAGAACGCAATACACGCGATTTTTTTTAATGACTTTGCAAAATGTCACGTAAACGGAAAGAAAAATAATTGTTCATTTTATTTTAAAACTAAATAAAGGCTCATTTACTCCATGAAATGTTATTCCGCCAGCTTTCCAAATATTTGTGGATGTATTTTTGCATTATCTTACAACACAGAACGACATTTTAGTGGAAATATATTATAAAACAAACGAACCGCTCGCTACCGCTGCGCGTAAAACACTATTTCCCACCAAATACTAGGTATGCTCCGGAACCTAGGTTGAATGGAACACAAATCAGGCGCTTCGCGCTGCATCTAGTGTATAACTACATGTCCTACATATATAGTACATCAATGGATTTATATGTTTTTTTATATTACTTATTGATGTTAACTGCAAATTCGTTTTTTTCTTCTGAATTATTTTTCTTTTGGTTAGTTGGCAGAAATTGATATGCAGCAATAAAACTGCCGAGTACTGTAAAGTTTCAATAATTACTAAGTAAATGAGAGTATTTTTTTATTTTCTCTGGTATTATCACAATGTTCAGGTTGATTTTATATTTCTGATGTTTTGAGTTTTGATTGAATAATTTTATTTTGTGTTTATTAATCATTCGTATTTGTTATAAACGTATTATTAATATGTAATATTACGATATTAAATTGATGAAACTTCAAATTAATAATGTGTTTTTAAATCTTCCTAATTAGGATGGATGCCAAAAAAACCTTTTTTCTTCACTACCAATTCTGCAAGCCGTATTATTCAGTGTCTACAAAGCGTGTATGTGGTTTAAAAAAATATATATTATACATCTCCATAGTTCTTGGAAAATTATTTGTAAAAAATAAAATCATTTTTTACGAACAAAACGAATCGGGTTGTTGTGTGGCTAGTATCGTAGATTACGAATCAGAGGTCCGAGGTTTGAACCTCACTCTACCTAGACTTGATTCTCTTTTTCCAATAGTGATTTATTTTCAACTCGTTGAAAATGCCCCCCAAAATTTAAATATTTCAGTAAATTATTAGAACGCAAATATTTCTTTAAAAACATTAACATATGTAAATAATACAATCTAACGGCGTTTGTAAACACTCTTGCCACTTTTCTAATCGTAAGCAAATAATATTTGAAGACCACTACTGATTTTATTTCTTTAACGATGCTTTCTCCTAACCAAATTCTTTGTTTATTTTTGTACATATTGTTTTTAGGGTAGCTTTAATATATGACAAAGAACTGCGTGGGGACAGACAAGTCACTGTTTCCTTTTTGCTAAATAAGTAGTTGATTGGGGGAAAAGCCCCTTTGTTGCTTTGACTGAAGTGTTTTTTGCAAGTTAAGATAAAATTTCCCGATGTAAAATAGTAAAATTTTACGAAAACCTATAGAAATTTGATGACATTATAGATATTTTAGACAGTCATTCAATGGTGATCAAGATTATAAGTCAAATGCTATGCTGATTCTGCGCCCTGAGCAAAGTTTGACGCGGATAAGAGAAAAGACAACGAAACACTCAAGTCATTAATTTATACCCGCAATACTTAATGGAAATGAATGATTCATGTTTTTTAAATACCCGAATTATGAAAACATGTTGAGATATACGTACTTTGTAAGGTCCCGCGTTCGGTTCTCGGGAAGGTTGACATAAAATATTTGTTTTGAAAAGTGGTTTTCCACTGAAGTATTTTATTGTCTCTGGACTGGCACCTGAAGAATAGGGGTTTGCGGATGATCGTGATTATACTATATAAGTTACAATTGTTACAATATTAAAATATTATCGAAGCAATTAAATGTTATCTCGGAAATGTTTTCACAACAATTGCAGATGCGTTCAGCTAAAAAAAACAAACCGATTTGCATTTTTTTTATGTCGTTGACATTATACTAGATCGTTCTATGTAGGTGGCAATAAGAATCAACGTGTACGTCTATTAGTATGTCGAGGAAAATTTATAACGCCAAATCTATACAGCCAACAGGTTCGTTTTATTACCGTACCCGTGTTTAATGTACTGCATCACAAAAAATGTTAGTATATCGGGTCTTGTTTCTTGTATAGCCTTTATATTTATGACTAGCATTTTTTACTCAAGGCGGCAACCTTTTTTAGAGTTCTGATGAAGCTCGGATATTCCCAACGAGAGGAGAAAAATACGGATACAAGTGTGGTGAATGTATATCTACAATAATTAACTATGTGCAACCAGTGTCTACTTTTAGGCGTGCAATAAATCGTATAGTGTTGGAAGCCATTATCTAGCGCGGCTGTGTGAAAATTATAAAAAAATTCAATATGCACGTTACTGTTGATACGAATTTCTCAGGGACATTGGTTTTATTCACATGCAAAATATTTGAGTAAATAATCATTCGTTCGTTGTAAGATCTTTTATCTCCGCAAGAAAATAATATTAAGTAATATGTATTGCATTTATAGGTATAAATCAAATCATATATAAATCACAAAAATGACTAATTTCTAATGATTAAATACCTAGGTTTGAAATAAAGTTTTAAGAAATTAACTATTTTCTCTCAAATTGCTTTTAATCCTCTATCGAAAAATAAGTTTTATTGTACATACATAATATGTTTGTGAATATAAGAAAATATTTACGTTCTTATGATAAACTCTTACATTGTAATATTTAGGGCCATTTTTAACTAGTTAGAAATAACTGAATAATTAGCAATAGGGAATCAAGTTGTGGTAGAACGGGGCTCGAACTTCAAACTTCAGACCACCTTTACAGGACGGTTTTCTTTTATCTTTGTATATCAAAATACGTACGTTTGTTTACTTAACACAATTTAAAGCTGAATAGCTGTCATTTTCCTTAACTTTTATTTTTCTTTTGTCAACATTGGCAAGTTTTGTAATTTTTTTTATTTCTTCAATTCAATTGATTTGATGTTATATGGAATTCTCTTGACGCCAGATGCATATTTTATTAGGGATTATAAGAATACATTATTTATAGTCAAGTTTTTTACGTACGTAGGTAGCTTTGTTATGATAATTTCTGGCAAGGTCATGATTTATTAATAGGCATATCGATAAAATATTCAAACGTTTTTGTTTTTTTTTTTAATCGGGCCTGTTAATTTATCTTTTGGGTAAAAAAAATATTTTCTCTGTGTAGGTACGAGAATCTTTTTATTTTATAAGAAGTCCAATTGAGGTTGTATACATACTTGATGAACGTTACTTTTGAGATACATCTTTATTAAAGTTTTGAGCCGTTCAATTTGCAAAAGTCAGCAGATGGAAGAATGATGAATGTTCGAATGTAGGCAGAATGGTGCACTTAAACAAGCCAATGACAGGTCATGCCCTGTGAATGCGTAGACTCCCACATTTTCCTCTTTAAAATGTTGCAGGGGGTAAAATCCAGTCTTTGATTACACATATTTGGACAAACTTAAAATATTGCTGCTGTATATTTCACTGCCGAGTATTGGAGAAGGTTATGTCCTATTATTTTATATGATAAATTTAATACAGCGCTGATACTTTCAATCTAATAGCCGCATGTGAGTTATAAGAATATTTTGTATCCAGGTTTTTAAAAAAACTCTTATTATTTTACTTGTTTACTTAAAATTTGTTTGATAATTTTAAAAACAAGCACTTTGCTTTAAACATATATGAGTTTATATAGTTAATATGAATTTTCCAAGCCATGCTAATGCATTGATCCGAATGTACGATTAAAGTTATGTTTATTATAAATACAGTTCTATCGCTAGGTATTATAGTTACAAATGGCTAAAACAATAAATTAAAATACGCTATATTTTTTATAAAGTGCATTTTATCGCGCAAAAGTATTTTAAAGAAAAATCTCAAATTACGTGATAAATCGAGCATAATATGCAATTCAGCGCATTTTTGTAATGGTGAATATTATGTCAGCAATTATGTAATAATTTTTTATCTTTTTTCAAGGGCGTTTTGAATACAGGCCAACGATCGTGCAAGTAGAAACGTAATAATGATCGATTATTTCTATTGGAACTTTGCATAGCTTCATTGTAATTTAGCTTGGTATCAAATGTTTCGCCTTGAACTCTGTTTTTTGTATTCACTCTGAGCTCGTTCCCAAGTAACGTTGCCGGCAGCTGCCCGACTCGGTACTCGGGAGTTGGGCACTAGGTATAGTATAGAGTATAGATACCTGCCTGAAATGAAATTTTATGGCTAAGCTTTTATTGGGACTGTGTTGGGATATTTAAATGTCAATCGGCGCCGGCGATCACTATTCATTCATATCAATTGTCAATTATCTTATTAATTTTACTTTATAAATTTGAACGAGGAAGTGAAGGAATTGTAATTCATCACCATCATACCCCTTTCCACACCCAGTGGTACATAAGGCACTGCATTGATTAACAAATTTCAGCGTACTTCGATCTTCTGTTACATGAAGGTAAATCGATCAGTACTACTCTTCAGGCGCCAGTCCAGTAATAATAAACTATTGCAGTTTAAACAACCTTCGAAATCAATATTTCACGTCCACCCTGGCAGGAATCGAACCCAGTACCTCAAGAATGGCAGGCGAATGCGTCAACCGCTACGATTTATCTATCTATCTCCACTTGGTTTCCTTCTTCGAGATTTTTACCCGAGAGCAACCATCGAGTCGAAAATACTCCTACGGGTTTCCGTTTCTAATTCACATTCAGAACTGTATTCTTCATCAGCTTGGACACAGAAAAAATTATCCTATATTAGAAAGTCAGTATTTATTACACATTTTTTAAGACAAGTTCCAACTCCATGCGACTAAAAGTCCTGTTTTGAGTTGGGACGAGTGCTAGGATATATATGATCCCCTATTTCACAAAGAGGAAATGTATCCAGTGTCCATAATATTTTATTTTGTAGCTTTATTTAACCGAGTTTAATCCCACGTTCCTAATTCATTTTCCCGCAGATCAAAACCGTGATGATACATTTTTACGTAAATTTATTTTTCGATAGTTGTTGATTTAATTAATTAATTCAAAATTCTCGTTCACTATGCAGCTCCTCTTGTAGTGTCTTGTTGGGCGTTCAACCAATACAAATTTGATGGTGTTTACGAATTTTGTCACTAAGTCACTCGACAAAGGTGCTCAAGTAGACTGTTCGTACAACGATTTTTCCAAAGCGTTTGATAAGGTAGATCACCAACTTTTGCTTCTGAAACTTCAGAGGATTGGCTTTAGCGACATTCTTCTGAAGCTATTCACAAATTATCTTACAGATCGTAAGCAATATGTGTCATATGGACTGTATCAATCTGAAACATTTAATACCTCTTCAGGGGTTCCTCAAGGATCTAATTTGGGACCATTGTTATTTTTAATCTTTATAAATGATATTGGTAAAGTCATAAAATTTTGTAATTTTCTCTTATTTGCTGACGACCTAAAATTTTTTTGTGAAATACTGACTTCTTCTGATTGTATTAAACTTCAGTGTGACATTCAAAATATAATTCAATGGAGCAAACAAAACAAATTGTTCTTCAATGTTTCCAAATGTTTTGTAATGGCATACACAAGAGCATCCAAAACAATATACTATCGTTATCTCATGGACGGAGTAAGACTTGAAAGGGTTTCAACGTCCAGAGATCTCGGGGTGTTGTTTGATGCTCAGTTATCTTTTAATCTTCATATAGTTAATCTATGTAATGACTCCCTTAAAATGCTTGGTTTTGTTCTTAGAAATGCCAAGATCTTTTCTAACACTCAGATTTTGAGGACATTGTATAATTCCTTGGTAAGAAGTCGTTTGGAGTTTAGTTCCATTATTTGGTCGCCACATGAGACTCGATACTCTTTGATGGTGGAGAGAGTGCAGAAAAAATTTCTGCGCTATCTGTACCTTAAAGAGTGTGGATATTATCCTTGGCTCTTCCCAACTGACTTTTTACTGGGAATGCTAGGCTATCAGTCATTATGGAGGAGGAGGGACGTTCATTTGGGTGTTCACTTTTTCCAGGTGATCGGTGGTCGCATACATAACTCAGAAATTCTGATGGATGTAGGTCTGTTCGTACCTGATAACTATCTTCGACAAAGACAGCATCGATTGTTTTACCTACCGCGATGCAGAACCAACCTGCCAATGGTTATGCCGGTTGGTAGGGCAATCTTGCTACTTAATCGCATCGCCTCGGATGTCGACATATTTCACGACAGTGGGCCTTCCCTTAGGAAAGCACTTTCTAACATTTAATTTTTCTTTTTACATTTTGTTATATTATTTTAATAACATAATTATCTACTGTAATTTGTGATTTATTATTGTATTTAGAATGAATTGGGTCTTTTTCTGTAATGTTCTAAATATCTGAATAAATAAATGAAAATGAAAATGAAATTATTTATTATAAAACTACAATCCATGTTTGCTTCTCGACGTCCGCTCGTTAGGTCCATTTATGCAGTTGAAATGTCACATGCTATTTTGGCATTGTCGAATTAATTTATTATTCATGGCGATTGAATGCATTCACGAATATAATAATTGATACGACTCCGCTTATATAACCGACCTTGGACTGAGCCGGCAGGGAGTGTGCTTGTGTATTGCAACATTGCATTCTGAATTATGTTTTTAGTTTTTAGGCAAACAAAGCTCTTATCGTTTCCGCGTGTAGCCTTGGAACTTGATAACGCAATAATTGTTTATGTAAATACCGAAATGTTTTTACGTTTTGTGAAAGAACTACACGAAGCTGATAGAAATATTAGCTAAGTGGTTCTTCATTTTGCATCTTTATTTATGTTAAAACTACCTAAGTACTCAGTTACTGGTTTAAAAGCTCGCAAGTACGGTTTCTAGAATGGTGAAGAATTATAATACATTGATGTATGCAGAAAGTCGGAGCAATACCACGAAGTGTTCGAAAGGCTGGGGTTCCAGTCTCTGCTGCGGCTACAGGCCGCGCCACACGCTACACGCTACACGCTACTCGCGACTCGCCAACGGCCCGAGGCGCATATCCTGCGAAAAGACAAATGAGCGCGCCCACACAGTCTCCCGCCTATTATGTATCTATGCTAGCGCAGCATTTTTCTAGTTGCCCGCCAATCTGCAGAGTTGGCCTGTGCAAATTTTGTTTGTCAAAAATACACTAGGTCGTTCACCCAGCGAGCGCTGTTGCCGCACATCCACGCCGATCGCCGACTTGTTGATAAAAATAATGTATTATGTAACCGACTCCTCGGATTTATTCCTCGTCTCCCCGCGCCCGCTGCACCTCTCTCCCGCTAATAATAATAACCGCCCAATATGATGATATTCCGAATTGGCGGAGTGCAGGACCGCACCGCCCTCTCGCGTCACCTTGCGCCTCCATGCGCCCCCTGGCGCCCCACTGCTCCTTACAGCGCCCGCTACCTATCTACTTGACCTACTTTGATATAGACGACGCCGACGGTGTCATTTTATCCAGAATACAATATTCGTACAAAGAGATCAAATACTTTAGTCGAACTTTATCTCAAAAAACCTCCGCGTGTCCGCGTGTTTGAATTTTACATCGTGTTATCGTTTGAATTCGTAGTTTAATGCATTTTATGGACAGTTATGAATAAAACCCGTAAAAGAACCATTATCTTCGTCAGTTTATTTTTCTTCGATGTCTAGTGAACCTATAAATAGATCCAGACAGTCGTGTACTCATAAATTCTTCACCTCAGACGGTAACATAAATATACATACTCGCTTCATACTTCACACTACACATTGTACAGGCCAATCTCATTGTACCAGTTTGTAGATGACTTGAATATATTTTGGCAGTTACAAAGTCGTCACGATGTTCCAATAGCTCGCACGTTATTGTATTCTTTCAGAATCTTACGCATGCTTATTTTTCTAATTCGTTTTGACTAAGCGCTATCTATAGACACATAAATATATTTCCTCTTTTATTTCTCGCGTCTCGCGTAATAGCCTGCAAACTTCATGTGACGATAGTTTTTGTTTTACATTCACGGCTATTAGTCTGAAGTATCTGTTTAGAGATTGATGTTTTTTTTGTGTCACTTTATAGTACAGTCTCTTTGTGGTTTTGTAATTTATAATTTTTTTCAATTCATAAAAAGCATCGTCACTATTGTTTTTCTCGTGCACTCATTTGAATTATATATATTTTATTTTTATTGATCCGAGCATTAACCTTTTACTCCATTTTCCATTTATTTATTTACACATAGGTATATTTTGTTGTAACTCCTGGGAATGTAATTCAACGTAATTATACTTGTAAACTACTTTGTGTTTTATGATTTATAAATAAAACAAAAATTAAAAAAAAACCCACGGATTGCTGATCTTAATCCTTATGAATTGGTTTGCGAATAATTTATACAATTAAAGGGGTGAACATATAAAAAGTAAGCATAGTAGGTATAGTAACAGAAAATAATAATTAATTTAATATTTGTAATAAGAAGGGGCATGTTTTAGAAAGACGGTAAATTGTCGGTAAGTTTCACCCTTCTAAGAGTAAGCTACGTATATATAACTCTATAAATTTGTTTAATTTTTTCCAAGCATTTTTTTTATATAGATACAAGAAACACACTCTGTGTTTTGACAGTGAGCTTGAGCAATCTTGGTAAAATTCAAATCATATTTTAAAAATATTTTTACATGATAATATTCCGAATTAAAAAGTATTTTTGAAATACATTATATTTTCAAAATACTTTTTTATTCGGAATATTAGCATATAAGGATATTTTAAAAACATATTTGAACTCGATTAATTCACATTATTATTACGAATGTCGAAATATTGGTAATGGAATCGATGCAAAAACTTATCATCGTTTAATTGATTTTATTGCAATAACCATACGCAATTATAATCCGAATTTTTCTGTTAACTAAGCTACGGATTTTAGAATGAATACATCTTAGAAACATAAAATCTCACTAAAGTAAATTAATATTAGCTGTAATTTATGCACAGCAGCTGACGGTACAACTACAGAAGAACTACTATGGAGATAGAACAATGGGGGGTGTAGTACCAAAACTGTACAATTTAATACCAGCTGAAAATAGTGACGAAAAAACCTAAATTCATTAAAAAAAATAGTCAAAAAATTATTAAAAACAGCAAGTTAAACTTAAGTGTGCATATAAATATATTTTATTCTTCATTTATTATTTAACTATGTACACTTATTTGTTTATAAATTTGTATAAATAAAATAATAAATAAATTAAAGTTGTTTATACAAATTTATAAACAAATAAGTGTAAAATGTCATACCACAAAGTGAAAAATGTTTTTGATAATAATTAAACTATGCAATAATTTAACTATGTACTTACTTATATATTTTTTTAAAAATGTAATATAACCCGCAGACAAGCGGGAACAAAAATGCAATTTTATATGTTACTGATTTGTTAAAATAAAAAAAACAATAAAAAAAAATACTAAAATATAAAACAATGAAAAAACTCAATTTTACGAACAATTATGCCTGTATTCAGTATTCAGAAATATCGAATAAAAATAAAATATTTTAAAAGAAATAAAAAATATTTTTTCCGCACATCAAGATTCCGCCTCTGTATTAGCGCTGCACCGCCTAAAGTGTGCAGCGTGCTGCTTGCTGTGTCTAGCGGGCCGCGGCCGGGACCCCCTCCTTTCCCTCCCCCCGCTCGCGGCTCCGCGCTACTAGGCGAACATATTCTGACGTTCGCGGTTATTCTATTTTTAAATGCATTTCAGTTTTTTGTTCACCCAAATGACCGCGTATGTTCCAGTTCGCAGTGCCTGTATGATTATGGCGCACCGACCGCGGCCGCCCGCGCCCGGCCGGGGGCCGGGAGCCGGGACCCGGGACCCGTCCCGACTGCGTCTGCACGCCTGTAGATGTGTTACATCATGCCGGCAGAATGCAAGGTTTTTCCTTGTAGCAGTTTTTTTGCTTGTTTTCGTTCTTTTTTTAAGTGCTATTATTTCACGATGACGTTTTGCACGCTCTTGAACTTTGGCGAGATTCATTCTCGTTCAGTGTGCAGCGATGCCGCGGGATGTGTTACGGCGCAGTAACTAATAATGCGCGCTATGTTTGGGTAGATATGCAATGCTGCAGAGTGGGTTTTTTCATTCTATAGAATCTTGCATTTTTTCAAGTGACTCGGGCACTAAATTATGCCTTTGATGATGTAAGTTTCCTTTCGTTGGAGTTGAATGCGATTTGCATTTTTTTGGACCGGGTTGTTATTATGCGAGTTGATTGCACAAGTCAAGGTTACGGGAAGCATTTTATTACTCGAGCTGATGTTGTCTTTGTTCTCGGCTGAAAGTTCAATCACTCGTATGCTATGTATTTCCTTAATGGTACTATCGAACTCGGCTTCTCTGGTGTAGGTGCATTTTTTTCGCAAATTGCACATGTATTTTTTGTATTCTACCATTTGAAGAGCTTTAGAAAAAGGTTTTATGCATTGATTTGTTTTGTGCATGTCTAGTTAAAGTTTGCGAAGGCGGGTTCTTATTTCGTACTAGTATTCTTTTGACTATCATAATTATTACTTGTTCGCCTCGTGTTATTGACATTTTCAAGGTCTTCTTTTTTTTATTTTGATTTTCTACTATAGATTCTTTTCTAAATTTTATTAAATAATTTTTTTGTAAATGGAATTCATAAAAGCATCGATTTACTTCTTTGATGTTTTCTTTTTGTTGAGAGCTTTTGATAATAACGTTTGACAGTGGAAAAGATCTAGGAATGAATCGTGGTCAACTAAAAATGTGTCGAGAATAAGGGTATATATTTTTTTAGAAATAGCGGTCAATAATCGTTGGGTGGTGTCAAGTCAGCGTTGGAATTATGGCTCGAAGCTGGAAAAATTGGCAGGCCCCATTACATAATAAATAAACATCTCTTAGATTTTCTGTGTATACATGTTAATAACAACATACATGTGATTTGAGTTATTTTCGAAGATAAATACTATCAATATTGGTAAAAAAACAAAATGCACATAACGAGAACATAAGTGTTTGAAAAAAACAGGTACACGTTTATACACAATGAGGATATTCAGTGCTACTGGAAATTTGATATAAAAATGTTTTTTTACACGCGGTAAAAAATAGAGCTTTTAATTGTACTGCGAAGTTTCTCAAACATGTATTAAAAAAATAATAAAAATAAACGACTTTCAAACGTCAAAGGTTCAGGTAAAAACGTATTAAGAATAGCCAATCAATTATATGGTGTGATAGATTTCTAGTTTCTGGGTAGCCATATTTAGCGTGTTTTAAAGGTACTGGGTACTTTTTAAATGCCAGACTTAAACAAGAACTCGTGACGTCGCGGGCGGTATAATTTCAAAATTAGAATCTTTAAAAAAAAACATAGCTATGATTATACGATACACACACATACATATATTTATTTATTCATAAAAAGATACAATCTACAAAAAAAATAATAACGTATCCCTAACTCTATGAGTAATTATATATTTATAGGGATACTAAATCATTCAAACCAAGCCATCAAATGATGTACTTGGATCAAACTAAGCTAAATTATTTTTGGCTTAGTCTGATGGTCTATTAACAAATAAAAAAAATTAAAAACCACCGAAGTTCCTAATCCAAGAATTAAGTACTATATGAATCACATGTGAAATAACATGTTTTTTTTACGCAGTACAGTCCTCCATAGAACAGGATTCCCTAGTGAGGAGGACTCTTAAATTAATTTGGTAATATTTCATATAAAATAATATAAATTAAAAAAAAAACCTTAGAATGAAATTACTATTTTTGTTCTAAAAAATCTAGATCCCGGTATGCCAAGATCAGAACCTGATAATAATTAATAAAAACAGGTAATCGTGATTGTTTTTAATGAACATGTGTATTAAGTTTTAAAAAACATTCATTTGGGTATTAAATTTCCTTTTTTATGATTTTGAATAATTTACAAATAAATATTTTAACGAATTAAAGAAGTTCACAAGATGTATAAGCGCATCAATGACTGCCTGGCTATAAAGAATAATAAGAATAGATTTGATTATATTAATTATACCTATGTACATACTTACATTATTTTCTGTTACGGGATGTAAAGCCGAGATAACACGTGTATTTGTGTAGAGCACTTGAGTATTTATTTAGGTCAATGTTAAACAAATAACGCATTTTTAAAAATAGTACAATTTAAGTCGCTGAAAACTAATTCTGGAAAAAGTTTAATAAATGTATCCTCTTTTATTAGGTACCGTTAAATTTCTTTAAATATTTACGCGTTCACAACGATTCAGTTTTTTATTTATTTTAGACATATTCAAATTATGTTGTAGTAGACTCAATCATCCATATTGCGTCTAATGTACAAGAAACACCGCATTAGTTCACTTATTGTAGCGTGTCTTGATCATTCAATGCTTGAAAGAAGGACGATCAGATTTGCTCAGATCAGAATTCTACCGATCGATTACGAAGATAACTACCGACCCCGCATCTTCGAGTTTTGAGATAAGTTAATCGATAGTTATCTAAGTACCTGTACCCTACTGTACTCATATCTACGCACTGTGACCTATATTTATTATGACGTCATAGTTGAAGATAAATTATCCCGAGTGATTACAAATATGTATATACTTCGGTATGTACCGACGGGTCTTGTACTTTACGGTACACGTATCTACTCATTTAAAGTAACAATTTTTTTTCCGCCAAGCATTTTTGCTTTAATTACAATTTATTTTATATTTGAATCGTTCTGAGGTGGCCAGTTTTTTGTTAAAAGCCTATTTAAAATACCAGAGAGAAGTAAGTAAATTTTGAAGTGGAATTAAATTCTGACATAACTGTCAGTTTTGAATATGAACGGCTAGATGCTACCCTATAAACATTTAAGAGCATCTAGCCGTAAAAACATTACCGCCATAAAAAATAAATCCAATTTTTATGTTTTTTCCATCAGTACATATCGAGATGTCAAAAGAGCTGGCTTTGTAATACCTCGGTAGAAAAATACAGACGAAAGTTAAGCATACCGTCTTGGTAAATGTCAAAAGTCATATAAAAATCATGTTCAAGCGAGCATTTTTTGCTTTGAAGTGGCCACTTTTTATCACAGAAGCCTATTTGAAATTAGAACTATTTTTAATTTAAATTAAGTAAGGAATGCGGACAAAAATTTCGGTTAGATTCGATCATATGACGTCGAGATGACAAGTCGGTAGGACATATCGAGGTAGATAGAGATAGTACAGAAGTTAGGAATACAGTCTTGGTATATACCGATGAAAATAGCCTTTGTAATAACCATGTAGGTGCCGTGAAATATGCCAGTTGAGGAAAGTTCTATGGGGTTTTAAAATAAAAATCACATTTTTAATAAATATTTGATTTTAACCATTGCAGGAATCATACCAGGGATTTTATACTTAATTTCGTACAAAATGTGTTTTGTTTTGCCACGATTTTTCAACAGTAAAAATATATCTTTAAATATATATACTTTTTTTATTAGTGAGTACGTACATATCTAATCAATTTCTTTTTTGATAAACAAATAAAATAGGTACTTTTTAAAATCTATAAAAATACAGTTTTGTGTGTGACATAGAACCAGAATCCTAGACACTAGTATTTTCGACTCGATGACAACTCTCAGGTAAAAATCCTGTTAAAGAAAATCGAGTGGAAAAAACTCTCCCTCGTGGCGAAGTAGTTGGCGCGTTCACGTAATATATTTGGGGTCTTGGGTTCGATTCCTGGGAGGGACGACATGGAATATTTGTTTATAAGGTGGTTTTACACCGCAATATTTCATTGTCCACGGACTGGCACCTGAAGCGTAAGACTGGTCACCTTACATTCCTGTTACATATGATCTAGGTACGCTGCATTTATTATACTAATGCAGTGCCTTATGCACCATCTGAAGCGGAAAAGCGTTTGATGATGATGATTTTTGTGCAGTGTTACGTTGCTTATATGAACACGGCTAAAATATTTAATGATGTTACCGATTTTTAAAATAGTTTTATTAAAAATGCCTTCGTTTTCAACATTTGGTATTTTGGAACATTGGTTAATATTTATTTAATAAATTTAAAAAAGTATTTTTGGTTAATACTTATTAAAAAATAAAAAAAAGTATTTTTTGAAAAATTACGATTGTTATGCAGATTGCCTATTGGCAGGTGCTGAGATTGCTATGGTGATTAATTTTGTCACAGGTGCAATATTTGGAACGACCGATTAAATATGCATATTACATGCATAAATATTGTGTAGATTCGGTGAAGGTCGTCATAATATTCTAATTTATAAATTTAGTTTTATAAAATTCATTTGAAATATATATCTCATTTAAATAAATTTTATAGAAGAACTTATTTGAGGATACGCATGTAACAATATTTATTTACACTCCGATTATGTACGAAAGCAGAATAACAATTATGATACATTATAAGTAAACACCCTAATTTTAAAAAAATATAAAAAACTTTTTTTTAACTCAATGTAAAAAAGGATCAACAATTTCATGTACACAATAAACATTCCTGGATCAAATAAAGCAATATTATAGATTTAAAATTTTTCTCGAAATCGTTTTTTTATTATTCACGTGTTCTTTTTTTATATTTTGAAATTGGTACTCTAAATCCTTATGGCAATGAGGAAGTTCAGTAGTTAATTTTTTTTTTCGGAATATTAAACTAAGACATTAAAAATAAATAAATGATGTATTGTTTTATTAGCGCTATGATTTTTTAAAGTTTTGTGCTTCTGAAATTACTCCGCGTGTGACGTCTCAAGTTCTCTTCCGGTTCTTCTCAGTCAGTTCCATCTATTGGTCTGTTGACTTACCGTAAACCGGAAATCTTTCACAACTCTCTTATCATTGGTTGATTTATATGAACTAGTGATGTCGTGAAAAGTAGTTTGTTTTTATTTTGTTTTTTTTTTAAACATTTTCAAGAAACTTTACCGTACAATTTAATTTTCTAATTCTAACGCACGTAAGAAAACATTTTTTTTCAATTTCCCGTAAGGCTGAATTTCCTCATTGGTTATCAGCTTAAAAGCTTTGTGTTCCAAGGATTTAGTACAAAACTTCGTTGATATCACAGGTCCTGTCCACATTTTGTTTTATGATTGGGTACTGTTCTGGTGGATGTATTAAAGGCGGGCTTGATGTTGTGAATGGAGTCGAAAATTGTATAAAGATAGTTCTAATGATCTCGCAATAGAGAAGCATGCGTGCAAGCATGTCACGTTATTTTTAAAAATGATTTTTTGAATTTAGTCATTCAAAATTGCACTTGTTTAAGTATTAATGAACTTATTAAGGCGTTTTAGGCTGTGCCCGTGTCAAGCCATAATAATTAATAATTAAAAATACATAGTAAAATTAATCAAATGAAATAATAATGACATATAGGTATATATTTATTATGTATGTCTTTTGTATGAGTATCATACGGTAAGTAAAATCCGTTTCTGATGGCTCTATTCTGAATCACCTGCATCCCCTCAATTTTCCGATGGTTACAAATCCACAAATCCAGCAAAGATAGGATAATTGCGAATAAACCATGGAAATATAAGTTCCTAGCAGTTAAAGATTTTTCAAAAATTGCACATGCTATTTCTAGATCGACAGTGGTATTTTTCCTGCCGATCAGAAATTGGCTCGAAAATACAATCGTTGACTTAGAAAATAGATTTATAATGACCTCTCTAGATTTCACGTCGCTACGGCTTTGTAAAAGTTCCTGTGACGGACCAACAAACATAGTACACCTATAAAGAAATAGATTTATTTTAAATTTTAAAATATAGATAATTATTTTTTTAAATTTTTAATTTATTGAAATCTATTCATATATAGTCTAGTATTAAGTATATATTATACGGTTATAATATAATATTTACTTAATACTAGACTTAAAATGATTTCAAACTGATAATAACAATATACGTAATGTATCATAAATGAAGTTATATTATACAAGCATAGAATTTGAAAAGCCATAAATTAAATGTTTGTACATATTTACCTCTGTAAATTTAAAATAAAAAGGAAAAGTACTATCGTATTTACCTATCAATACTCACCCACGACGACAATGCCTGCATGCTGTCGCTGATTTCCCTTTTGATTTTTTTATTATTCAAGTTGAATATAGGTATCACTCGCATTATCACTGCAATCATATTATTATACAAATTGCAAATTCTATGTATGCGTGAATTTTTTGCTGCATTAGTGTTTACGTCGGCACAGTAAAATAATTTGGTGTGACGGATACTTTTAAAAGGTATATGGAAATTACTTAAACTAAGTAAATTAGGGCAGCCAGTAGTGCCATTTAAAAGCTTAAATAAAAACATTAAGTCAGCAATCTGTCGTCTTTTATCCAAAGAATTAATCGTATAATGTACCTTCACTTCTTTATAATGATTGAATTGGTAATTATTTCAGTATGATAAACATTTTAATAATTCATTTTAGACTTTTTCTATTTTATATTTGTGACTTTCATAGTATGGGGACCAGATTAAAGTTGCATGTTCAAGCCGATTTCTAGCAAATGCGTAATACAATATTTTTAGGGTATTTGTATCTTTTGACAGTTTAGTGATTCTAGGGACAAAACCTAACATTTTGAATGCATAACCTGTATTATGTCTGACATGTTCGATGTAGTCGAGCTAACTGTTTAAAAGAACACCGAGGTGCCGAATTATTTGAACATTCTTAATACATTTGTAACAAGGTTATATTGATGGTAATTATTTAATTTCAATAATCGAAGGTGTCCATAAAAACTCCCTTCGTCTCTAGTTCGCCATGCTTTTAGACATTCTTTTATTGATTAATATGATTTGGATATTACATTGATGAGTATTTGTAAATTAAAAAAAAGAAAAAAAAAGCGTGTGTATCTAAGTTAAACAATTTTTTAATGCATGGTTACGGATTTCTTAGTTTGTAGTATTGTGAACTAAAATTCCTAAATCTTAACATTTTAATCCGTTTCGGCGTTGGATCAAACTTTGAACTATATGTTTTATTAATATACGCATAAATTTTTCATAGTACTTAAATCATCATTAAGAACACTTTCAACCTTATTTTAACTGACAATCAGTGTAACACTTAAAATATAATTACAAGAATATCCGTTTTGATTTCAAGTTCTTTCACCAAATTCAGGTCGAATAATCTAAATCAACAAAGCGTTTTATTGTTTATTTATTAAAGCCTTCAAAACACCTGAAAATACTAATTACGTCGTCATTTGCGTTTCACCGCGTCAATATCAGTACTAATGCATATGTTCCATATTATACGTCATGATATCAAAACAAAAATCAATAAATCATGCTTGTTTCACAGCTGTTTTTTTGTCTTTAATAGGTGCACTTACTAAAATAACCTAAACCAACGTCTTATGAAAAGAGCCCAATATTTGTAGTATAAACTTTATGCTAGTTTTGATTAATATGCTAATATGATCGGTCGTATTATTGTTTTTGATCCCTGATACGACAAATGTTTTGCATAAATTTATCCACTTTTTATAAATTTAAATGTACTGAAAAAAAAATAAATTTTTGTTTCTCACTTAGGTATATTTTATAATAAAAGTCAGCAATGTTTTAAGTTTCCTTTGCATTCTGTGTAATCCATTGAAATTTATTTTTTTACATACTCGTATATTCAATAAATGAAGTGCATCGTAGTTCAGATCTCTCGTACAAGGTTTCGAGTCGGAAAATATTTTTTTATTTAAAGGGTAATGAGTATATATTATGTCCTAGTAGAAAAGTGAAAGCAGGGAGCACCCCTAGGAAGGTTCAGGAAGTATGCCGATGTGCGGCGGGCGGCGAGCGGCGAGCGGCGAGCGGCTAGCGCCAGTGAGAAGTGTGTCGACACTTTCCCGGTAGTTTTCCCTCGCATGTAATCGAAGGCATCGATTCCGCGGTGCCGGCGCTCGGGGGTTGCTGCGCGCGCCGGCCAGCGCCGCCCCCTGGCGGGGTGCGCGGTGCGCGCGGCCGGCAGGCGGTAGTCGGTAGCGAGCCGCCGCCGCAGTGGTATGCCCGCGATATCCGCGACCCTTCCGCGCTAATCCCACAGGTGAGACGAGCTGACAGGCAGCCGGCTGCATCGCCGCTACCTCCAGCCGCGATTTATGCGAAGGAAATTCACAACGAAGTGAGTCCCACAATTCCCATCTTCAGGTGTTGTCGTAGATTTGTCACCATCCTTCATCCCACCATTTCCGTGACACGATGTTTCCATGCACACGAATGACATATACTATCCATACTCACGGATCATTGTGTACGCAGTACGCATATGCGTTCCTCACTGCCTTGGCGAGAGATTCGCCCGAACCAGTTTTTCTATTCAATATTAATTTTCGACAGTATTAAAGGTTTTTTGGGTATTTGTATATCGATAAAATGCTTGCGTCATATTGTTTATACAACAGATGATACCAGTCGTAGCTGCCCTTGAAACCTCGGTACATGCAACGCCTGTTTAACGTTGGCAATCATATTCCGAATTTCATTGATTTATTCACCAATTATTCAAAAACAGGCAGTTACTTTATATTATTGTCACCGTTTTTAATTTATTCTCTTTTTTCTCAGTGTTTTGTCACAATCGATGTTGTAAATGTCTTACATGTTGTGAATGTAATGTTGTGTATAAAATGTTATCTCGTACATAATTGTTGGTATTTAGCTGTCTTCTACTCCAAAAAATATATTGCAAATGTGATTTGAATTACATTATTCAGTTTTGCCGTTGTGTCGAATATACTTGCTGCACATGTTGAATATTTAAAAAAATCCGTGTTATATATCAGGAACATTTTCGTTTCCTAATTACGAAATATTATTTGAAACGCACCTGAAAAAGTTTGAATAAAGTTTTGACAGATTTTAAAAATTATTTTTTTGCTAAAATAATTTCTACATTTTACGAACCACATAATAAAAAATT
The DNA here is from genome assembly GCF_059751315.1 of Micrasema longulum. NCBI lineage: Eukaryota > Metazoa > Arthropoda > Insecta > Trichoptera > Brachycentridae > Micrasema > Micrasema longulum. The sequence goes on from NW_028277767.1 coordinate 960,596, forward strand.
CAGGCCTTATTGTGTACATAGTACACACTACACACTTTGAAGCGTGTAAACATTTTGTTTTTATGTAGGCTATCTTATCTTTACTATCTCTCTCGAAACGCACAAATTTGCAATGAACTATATTTGGGTTATCTGGGTAGGGTAACGTAAAATATAATTCTTAGCATATTTTGTTTCCTTGTCACAATCGTTAATGTACGTAATGAAATAAGTTTTCCAATTCAATTATAAATTCATTGATACGAAAATAACTTCAATTAAATAAAACGGTATATGCCTTTTCAGTATTTTTTTTAGATAAAAAATATGAAACAAATATTATTGATCAATAGGTATATTATTTCAATTTGGATAATCAACAATCGTCTTATTAAACTTATTTTTAATTTGACATGTTTTTTTGACATTTTCATTGCTGCCGCATCAGAACGTAGACAAATTGACTATAACATCCGTACACGTGTAATTAAATGAATTATTATAAATATTTTTTCTTAAAAAAATTATAATACATAACCATTTAAGATCGTTTTTGTTGTATCGATATTTTGCTATAAAAACCCTTACACGTGTAATTAAATGAATTATTATAAATATTTTTTCTTAAAAAAATTATAATACATAACCATTTAAGATCGTTTTTGTTGTATCGATATTTTGCTATAAGAACCCTTGTTTTAAAAAAAAGTAAAATATTTCATACAGTATCTCGTAGGTACCCACTTTTAAAAACAATAAAAATTGAAGATGGAGTTTGTATTCAGTATACATTGTATGGAAACCCTGCGCTAGGATTTTGATTTTTATGAGTTTGTCTTCAGCTTTCAAAAATTTTTTATTAAGTAAGCTTTTATATCAATTGTTGATATGTTTTAGTACATTCATTTATGTAAAATGTTATGATAAGAATCGTGAAAATGTAATTAGGGTTAGATAAATTATTTACATTTAAAACAATTTCATTTTTATTGGAAATCAAATATGCGGGCATCTTCCTAATCAAGTAGAAATAATAAATACGAATAAAAAATCTTAAGGTGGTATACATCCCATAAATGCTGCTATTTGCGACATTCTCAAATATGATTCTGCCCTAATTCATTGATGTTTATGTTTCCGATTAATTTCAACAGAGAAACCCAATGCAATTTATCTTTAATATTTTCCCAATAACTGTAATCAGATACCTTCTATTCAACAAATAAATAAAAAATACTAGTCAACACCTCGATAGTTATATTACAAGTCAATTTACAGCTTTAAAAATGTATTTTTTTAGCTTTTGTTTTTTTTTTTTAAAAGAGAAAGTTAAGGAGTTCTTATTATTTACTCAAATATTTAAAAAATTCAGACCATTTCCTAAAAGTCGTAAATAACTTGTGCTGGAAAAATAAAAATCGAGTTGTGGTTAAGTGGGATTTGAACCTGGGATCTTTGGTCCGTGAGTCAACAATACTACCACGGGACTACAACCCGGTTATATTTATTAATTGATTAATTTTTATTTTTAAAGAAGATTATATGTACACATTTTTATAAATGTATGTATTTATAACAGATACCTTAAATTATCTAGGTTAGTTAAAATTATATTGGAATCGTTAAGCTTTATTGGGATTTGGTAGTATTGAGATATTTAGAAGTTTAATATAAACCACCTTTCCTAAAATCGATAAAAAGTGTACGTTGGAAAAGATGAAAAAAGTAGATTTAAATAAAAATTATGATTTCCCTTTTCTCTTTTCTGAAAAGTGAAGACAACAAAAAAAAAAATAACTTCCAAAAATTTAAAGTAAAATAATGGTTGCATTTTCATCAATATGGACAAAATTAGTTGCATGAAAAACGGAAGATAACGCAACCGATTTGGATAAAAAAGCAGCGACTATTTGACTTTAAACATGACTTTTCGTAATGCAATCATGTATCGGGTAATAATATCCACTGATTTTTTTAGGTGCACCTATAAATCAATGTATCATTTGGTTTACATAAATTTATTCCGATGCGACGTTCAAAATAATAACAAAATTGACTATCTTTAGTAACCTCCAATGGCTCTCATTTACTTCCTTATCACGGAAGAGTGTTCCGATTAGATGCACACTCATGCCAACTACATGTGTGTGCATATATTTAAAAAAACTGTACATTGGATCATTATTTCGGAGAAATAATGTAGAAAAAACTATAATTACGTGTGCAATAAAAAAAGATTTATTTATTTTTAAAGTTAATTTTGGTTACTGATGCAAATATACTCCAGTAAAATAATAACTACAAATTTAACAAAAAAACTGACAAAAAACGAGTATTGAGCGAAATAAATAATAAGAAAAACAGCTATGAATGATACATAAAAAAAAATTCGGGAAAATGGTAAAAGATGCAATAAGTGACTTTTATAATTGTTAATAATTTAATATTGATAAAGATTTAAACTTCTTAAAGTAAGTTTGGCAATTTCAGGTTTGATAAAAAAGTCACATATAAATCCAAAATATTCGCATTTTTGTCATACAATTAATGTTATTTTTCTAAGGTTTTTTTTAAAAAAAAAGAGTTTTTATTTAAAGGCTTACGGTATTTTGAACGTAAAGATTCCCCATAAACATACTCAAGGTATCCCTCGTTCTCTTTATGCTCTGCAAATTAAGCAACGCATCATTGTCGCTTCTGTTTTAAGTCTGTAGTTACGTGACGATAACTTTACTCATTAAGGGCCCAATAAAAATCGAATGAACGAATGCTTATAAATAATAATAAACACATGTCTCTTTATTAAGCCGCGATGTATGTTGTATGTTGCGTGTGACGACACGATGAGGCCAGTTGAGGTATGTATGAGATCGGACAGTTTTTACAGTGGGATATTGGTGCCGGCGCGGCCCTTGCATTCCACTGCATGACCCATTTTTCTCTGCCGAGCGAAGCTGCGCTTTGGGCCCACATTAAGGGCCCGATTGTGCAACCGAGCGATGGCGTATTCAAAACACGACGCATCCACGAAACTGCCAATATCTACATATACCTACGACGTAGGTAATAGGTACGAGTACTTTGATTGTCCCTCAACATGGACTTCAGCTGTCCGGATATTCCCCGAATTAGCGACAAACACAACCGACATTACGTGAACGTTATTTGTGATTCTAAATTCGTAGGGCGCCAATAGGCTCATTAGCAGATTAATATGCATATCATTATAATCTTGGAACAGAATTCAATAAGGTATTCACATTCCTATCTGTTTAAACAAAACGTGTTTAAAAATTCTCACGAACAATGTTGCTGTGTTTTAAGTATTGTATGGTCCTTGATTAATTCAACATATATTTGTGTTTTCTCGTAGACTCGAAACGTTAAATAAAAATTATTTTTGTACTCCAACTTCTAGATTGTTTAACGTTCGTTTTTTTAAATAACTGCAGTATAAAACTGGCAATGGCTTGTTAAATATACGATTCTGTGTGGACTAACATTATAATGATTGCTATTAAATAATATATTTACATCTCAATTTCCCTTTGAAATATGCGAAAATTCTTCATTTCGTATCCGTGTTTCTATAATAAATTAAACAAAAAATAATAGTTGGAAATATAACAAAAATAGTTAGAGCGAAAAAAATCGTCACGCTCTGGAAACACCTTTGTCACGAGAAATAGTTTTTCCTATGTAAAGATGATGTAATTATTGTATTCCCTTTATCCAGGCGCCTCGTCTCGGTTATTCTGTGTTTTATGTTGACTGTGGACTTTTCCGGGAATAACCATTTTTCTTCGTCCTAGTTTCTCCGGATGCGGGTAAAATTTTCCTCTCAATGTCTCATGTAAAATAGGAAAATAAATACCATACAAATATAAACATATTTATTTGAGCTTTATGGTATCTTTAAATAACTTAAACTACGTTAACTACGGTAATACCGATTTGAATATTCATTTTGTGTTTTTTTTTTCTTTTAATATGATATTATTGTCAATTTTACTGTCATAAAGATAGTATTTTTGTTTAGAAATTAGTTGTTTAGAAATGAATTGTGTGACTTTATTCGGTATTTTTTTTTTCAGATATTATTTTTTATTTTATTAACGTAAATTTACCACATGGGGAGTAAGGAGTTGTCGGTTGTACGAAATTTAGATGCGAATGGTTTTCTTTTTTGGATCGTGATTTTATTCAATACCGGTTTCTTACTAAATATATCTAGTTATTGTCCTGTAAAGGGAATATTATAGAAATTAATAAGTATTTAAAGAATCACCTGTCGACGATACTGCGCGCGTACTTAAATCATTGAAAGCTTTTTTGGAAGGTGCTATTTATCGCATGGATAAGACTTACGATAGAAGGCCCAATTAAGCAAAATACCTTCTAAGATATTGAATATAAATTGTTTATTCATAGTAAGGTTTATGACGCAATAACATAATGAAAAAAAGATGAGGGTGAATTTTTTTTTCTCTTTTTTTTTTAACGCGTAAGCATATATTATTGTTAATTTAACGTCGGTACATACATAATAATGTGTTCCCCCGGTGTCAGTTCTAAAGAGTTTGTACCGGCATATTTTGGCGCCCTTTGTAAAAAGATTCGCTTACAGCCGTCTTTAGAATTTAAAATATTGAATGCTGTCCTAGACATTGTAAAAACCTTTTCAACCCGATTTGGCCTTGTACCGGCTCAAGTCTTTGTACCCACTTCCCTATTGTTGGCTAGTTCCCGCTACGGTAGTGACTAGATCAAGTTTTTTCTTCTCGTTTCACGCAAGCACATTATTTTCACCCTGGATTTTCAAATAATTTCGAAGGGCGGGGTAATGTATAATAGATTAAGCCCTTCAACTATTGGCGTCTTTCTAAGGACTTCCTTCGTCGCGCTGTGGAAGTAATACTATTAACACTTGCCACACATGCTCATCAGTCCTCTTCTTTAATGTCCAAAGCAAGAAAATATTGGACCTGCTCCTATCCCCCCAATCTACGTATATGTATTATATCGTTGGATCAATTGGGATTTGTTTTAATACCCCAGAAATTATTGTAAAGGTACTTAAGGGGAAAATTGCATGACCATATTTTTTTTGGTAATTTCAATGAATAAACGCAGAGTAACCCAATAAATAATGATTTTATTACTAACACCTTTTCGCCAGCTATTTAGTTAGTTTTTCACATGTCGTTAATAATGCAATGCCACGTTGAAAATTAAAAGTGGTATTTTAGTAATTCGAATTTTGATCTTACAAATATATATTGGATTATATGATGCATATTTAAATAAAATAATAAAATATAAATAAAAGTTCTTCTTTTTCGAACACCGCGTTATTTAGAAATTCAGTATGTCGTAAATTGAACTATGGATTTAATGAACATATTTTGTTGGACCACGGTTTTGTTTCGTTACCGGTCGGACCGGTTGGTGAGAAGTACATTTTTTTGCACCTGTTTGATCAGAATGTTCCAAGTACTTATACATTTCTTTTGATCCTGTCCTACCTACGATCTGCGGGAATTTGTTGATTTGGTCTAGTGTAATACTAATTACGTGAAATCATTTTACTCCCTGAATGTTTGCTCACTCACATAGTTTGTTTCAATGAAGTATCCGTTCTAAAGGATTGTACGTGCAATGGGAACCTGGTACAAGGCGCTAACCTGCGCTGGGCGGAACCTTGAGAGTTTTTCACCATACTTTTTTATTGCTTTAGTATGAAAAACGCGGTTCGTGAACACACCGAAGTATTTTAGATATTTCCGGCGATGAATATGCATACTATCATGCAAGATTTTAGGTTATTGTACGAAATTCATGTAAGTAGGAAAACGTTGTTATATCATATAATATAAGAAGAAATAATAAACCTATTACATATTCACTAACTAAATAAATGTGCAAATAATACAATATTGACATATATACGTATTCTAATTTCTAACAATATTTATCACCATTGAACACTTAATGTCCTTATTTATAATATTTTATGTACTTGCACTTATTCACTTATTAAAATAAATCTAACCTAGTATTTTTTACACTTTTAACATTTAATTTGAAATATATTTACACTTTTCTAATTTGAATGTTTTATGGCATTTTTCAAACAACATAATTTTAAAAATTTATTTATTATATTCAATTTCAACAAGTATAAATTATTAAATACATACAATCTTTGCAAATGAGTTTTTTTCAATGACTCCTGAAAGTATAATATGTATTATATGTTTTATTAATAATAAGTAAGTATTGGTAACATTCTTGATACCTATCCTCAATCGTAGAACTCCACCATTTTTTATAAATTATTTGAAATAAGTGTGTAGCTTAATTAAATTAATTTAAGTTATAATAAAGATTAGTCGAAAGATTAGAATAAAGATTGAGTTGAAGAAAAAAATTAAGTTAAAGATAACAAACTAATTATTTTGAATAAAAAAAAATAGAAAATAAGAATATATAAGAAGTAATAAAATAAACTAAAATTAATTAACGCACATTCCATTCCCTCACATAAGGCAGTTCTAGAAACATTGCTTTTGATTTCTTTTCCATTTTTATTTTATTTTTAGATTCTATTAATAATTTTGCTAATTTAACGAGAGACATTATTTAAATTTTTAAAAAATTTTATAAATAAATGTATTTATAAATACATATATTTATTTTACAGGAGTTTGAATGTTTTTTGTGACACGTTTGAGTATTGTGAAAATACAATGTAAATAATAGAAAATATGAGAAAAGTTGCAGTTTCCCGAATGCGGTAGCGGTTGTAGAAAAGGAAATGCTCCGAAGGCGCCATGCGCGGAGTGTCATCGTGCTGGATGCGCCGCGCCGTGTCGTGCCCCGCCGCATTGCCTCCTATCATAGAGGATCGCAAATTTGAATAGCGAACAGCGCACGTAGGATGTCATAATGGTGTTTACGCAGTGGCAGGAGGGACTAGTGCAGGGGAAGGGGGGGCCCGTAACCTTGCGCGCGCCCCCCCCAAATTCTGCATTCGTCAGATTTCGGCTACGTCGCCTTCGTCTTTTTCCAAGCCCGCGGTCTCTCGCTCGCTCGGCCCGCGAGTAGTGCGTGCCGTTTTTTCGCCGTTTCACGCGGCCAAATTTTCTATTCCGCCTCATTTTGCGGCAGTCTCACGTCTCGAGTGCATTACGTACGTTCCGATTCTAAATTAAATTAAAAGTTTAATACGTAACTCGCATTAGGCAGTGATACGCGTGGACTTGTATCGGCGGTCCGTTCGCGAGTTGCCGTTGGCAGTTTTAGTGCTGGGTGAACTGTTCGGTAGCGCCCTTAGCGGCCCGTTTGCGGAAGTAGAGAATAAGGAAGTCGGGAAGGAGCGTGCAGTGGGAACCTGTTCCTCCCTACTCCGGGAAGGGGTGCTCTCTGTTCCCTGTTCGCTAGCCCCGAGTGTGAGTGTGTGTATTCTGGACTATACGAGGCCCCATGTCTCCGAAAGGAATATTTCTTCACTAGGTATGTTGTCATATGCATCTGTAAACAGTGTAAACAACGCGAGTAAACAATGACAAACATTGTCGACATCCGTTTAATATATTATATTGCCCCTTTTTTAATATGCCGAGAACACATAAATATTCCTTAATACAATATTACGAATATCACGCTCGACACACGTGCAACTTATAATTTATTTATTATATTTTCCCAGTACCGTATTAAAATTTATAGTTATTAACAGCATGCAGTAGTTATGTTTATTGTGTCTTGTATTATAGTGTATTCAAATAATTTTTCCATATCATCGTTATGTTTTTGTTTAATATCAGAGCAAATGTAAAAATAACGTAATTCTTATAATTATTGGAAAACAAAATATATCATATGTCATTTTAATTAAAAGATAATAACTATTTGGTATTGGTTTTTTAATGGATTGATTTATTTTTATGAAATTGCTTCTGCTCTTCTAGTATTATATCCTTTCATAAGGTTCTAGGTACTAATTTAATAACTGAAAACAATTTTTGTAATTATTCGTCATTGCTCTTTTTATTATGTAAGCATCCCCTCTGACGCAGGACTGGTTAATCCGGTATTCCGGAACCGTTTTGGAGTCCAGAAAGTAGCATAATAACGAGAAATAATAGTATTTAGTTTTCTGATATTTTCGTGAGAAGTTTGTCGGTTCGGGTCTGGTTGGCCACGTGTTGTCCGTCCCACTCCCACTCCAGCCTCGGCCCAATACTAGCGCAGCCTTCTTTACTAAACTAATGCATGCTACATTAGTTCCTAGTCGCAGTACCACTCGAGAGGCAATAAGCAAAACGTAGCGTTTCCAATACACCCGTCTTCGACCTCTATTGGTTATTCTTACCAGAACTTTTATCTTATTGGCTTCTAAATCTGCACAGTGGAATAATATCCGGCAATATTACTTAACGAATACCGTCCATATACGCAATCGTAATACTATGGCATTTGTCATTCTGATCTTCGTGCTGTATGCTATAAATTATTTTGTTGTTTGAGTTGTATTTTTAAATAGTAATCGTCTCTTTCGCGCGAAAACGAATAAGGCCAATGTCAAGTTTCCTCTACTTTGTGTGTTCTGTTCGCGGACTGAGCTTTGTGCTTTGTGCTTTGTGCACAACATCACGAATGAATGCGGAAGGGACTTTTCCCACCGAGAGAATCAACATTACAACTACCTGAAGGGCAGAGCCGAACTGCGTCTTATTTTCCCGATTTTAACAACCAAGACCTGGATCGATTGTTGTTCAAACTGTATTCACTTTCTTGTTTTATGATATATTTTTAATAAGACCTCGTGCAATATGATTACTTCTACACCGCCTGACAATAAATTAAAATGATTAACGACCATACGTATCATTATAATTTAGGAAAACTTTTGAAATGTATGCCGACGACATTGGACTATTCTATAAAAATCAAAAAGACGCATTTAAAAACAATGACATAAACGAAGACCTGACTATGTTGACTAAATGGTCAAACACAAACTTACTCACACTTAATGAAAAAAAATGCAATATTATCCATTTTGAATTTAGAAATAAATGACATAAAATAGATGCTCACATAAATGATGAACGACTTGCTGAAATTTAACATGTTAAATATTTAGGACTAACAATAGATAGACAATTGACATGGAAAATTCATATTAGCAATTTAATTAGCAAAGTGGTGACATTATCGAGTCTTTTTTTAAAAATCAACAATTTTGTTCCAAAAACAGAAAAACATCTAATATATAAAGCCTATGTAAAAACTAAAATATATTATATGCAACTACTATGGGGAACTGGATATCAAAATGACATAAACAGACTACAAAGACAACAAAACAAAATATTAAAGTTTGCATATGACCTTCCCTATCTAACAGCAACTAGAGAACTTTTTAAACAAACTAAGCAATTAAATATAACTGAACTCTTTCAACTAGAATCATTAAAATTTATTCATAAATTAGCCACTAATGTAATTGTAGACGAAGAACAAATCTTGTAAAAAAATGTAGTAAACATGGACATAATACGAGAATATCAGAAAAACATCATATACAACTTTCTAAAACAAGACAAGGAGAGTCGAGACTTATTACACCGCGGACTGAAATTGTACAATAAACTATCATACAAAACTTAACAAAAGACTTTTCAAAAGTTGTAAAACATTTTATTTTGATGAATAAAAAATGTATACATTATTTTTGTAAAATAAATGTAACAATCCGAGTTTTATATTTCAATTCTACGTATTTTCAAGAAAAAATAAACGGAAAACACCTTCTTTTTAAGAATATATTCGTATTAGTACTACGCAAACAGTGTGACGTACATATTATATCTCAATTAAAACAAAAAGGGAAAATATTAGAAATGGAATTTCAAAATTAAAAAACTTTCAGATCTTTGACTATATAATAATTAACTAATCGAACAATAAAAAAATGGATTATCAAAAATGGGCAGAATGGAGAATGTTTCAGATGGTCAAATATTTACTTAAACCCATCTCATTGACAGGTCGCAAGATGTTTCTTCATTACCTGTTCACGAAGGAGTATGGATACTACCCATTGCAGTTCCCATCATTGTTCTTTTTACCAGCTAGAGGGCCAGATGGAGCATTGCCTCGCTTGTGATGGCTTGTGAACTTCTAAACGGGTTCTAAGAACCCGTTTAGAAGTTTATTATTAATATAATCCCAACATTTGGGAGCGCATAAAGTTATATGCACCGAGAAAATACTTGAGAACTAGACAAACAGATCATCCGTTCTTCCTGAATGCAAGACCAATTTACCGTTGATGATGCCTCAGGGGACGATGATTGGTCCGTTGAACAGCCTACCGAGAAAGGTGGATTCTATGGGAGTTTTAGACTCTTCCTTTCTAACTATCGTAATGTGTATTTGTGATTTAGTTGTCTTTGTTTTTTAAAGTTTTTATTTAATACAAGTTTAAACTGTATCTTTAAAATGTTCCATTATGCACTTTTTTATATGGTTGTGTTTTGTGTAAATTGTAATTGGCAGATGCGCTGTAATGTACATGTAAGTTTAAAATAAATAAATAAATAAGCCGTGTAAATGCTTTGACTTTCATATTTCCTTATTAAAGAGGTTCTCTATGTTTGTTAAAAATAAACGTATATTAATTAAAAATGGAGATTTAACTGATCAAGATGAAGATAACTTAAGTTTTAGAAGGAATATTTTATTTTTAAATTATGCTTATAGTTAAATGTGTTCATAAAATATATCGTATGGACATTTTTTAATCAACTTATCAATCGATAAGGTCATGTTACGTCCCCTCATAATTGGCGAAATTAAACTATACAAAAAATAATCACAAATTCTGTAGGTACTAGGTACGTTCTCCTTGTCGGCATTCATCTCTGTTCATTATTTATTAAATGTTAGGGGTTAATCGGGTCAAGGGCATTTCACCCTTCATTCCTCCCGCAAAGCCTTCTGGGCTCTGATTCATACATAAATAATGTCTGCTTTCATGCATAAAATTGTATTGAATATTGACCATAATATAAAGAGAACCACAAGTAATTGCTTTTTAAACTTTAGCAGCCCGAAGTGCAGTGACATGTTTTGTCCAGCTTCTTAATTTGCAAACGTACATAGCATGTTAATAATTTGTTTGTTATTTTCTTTTCTACCCGCTAACAATTGTGCATTTATAGCAACACTTAAGATTTTTATTTTTACTGGCGTATTTTAAAAAAAAAAAACAAAAGTTTTCTTACTGGGTATATTGATTTATTGAAAGGTTTCACAATTTTTATGAATATCATGTCATTCATATATGTATTTTAAAAATATGTTTTCCTACTAGTCATTCGTAGGTATTTGTATTTTAATGTACCAAATGCTATGTTTTATGACTTACTTTGTATTTTCTATTTATGCCTTACGGGCGTTTATGTTTATCAAATAAATAAACAAATAACACATAGGTACATAAAATATCTTGAGAAAATGACAAAAAAGCAAGATAATCCTGCGTCAAAAAACTCACTCAGAGTCGTGAAAAATATCAATATCCAAAGTAATAACGTTCAACATAGATGTAGCCTTTTCATCAACTGAAGTGCAACGTATTTAATAAAAAAAAAATATTTTAAATATAATTACAATAAGAAAAATTAAACAAAAAATTAAAAAACACACATTAACAACAAATATTTATTTTTTAATTAAACGGATAAACATCATAAAAGAGGATCGGTCTAAAATTGAAAAAAAATGTTTCGGGAAAAATATCTTTTTTATATGTAAATTTATTACTTAAATCGAATAAAAATAATAATTTGATTGATAATATTCAAATATCTTAACAGTTATTTCTATGATTTCGATAGTGTTATGTTATAATCATCAGTTTATTTATTTATAAAATATTTTTTATTTATTTAACTTTTGTACATAATGTTATTTGTACATTGGCGGGCTTATTGCCAAATGGCAATTTCTTCCAACCAACCAATAAAATAAAAGTTTTATTTTTATAATTCAAGTTACAGAACATATTCAATAGAAAAAAAAGATTAAAAAGCTAAAAGTATATAAAAATAGAAATAAACGTATTTGTTTATAAATTACCTTAAATCAAAACAATTACTCAATGGGAAAAGGAGAGAAGAGGAAAGAGGAAAAAGGAAAGGAGGAGAGATTAAGGAAGAGATAGGAGACAGAATCGTAGTTATTTTATTTTAAACTAATTCATAAATCCTTACGGATAATTTATTACATGAAGTGATTTGAGTTTTTATTAATTATTAATATGACGTAATTCAAATAACTACTAGTATATATTGTTTAATAGATTAAATTATTTTTTATATTAAAAATAATTTATCTTAATATGTTATTAAATAATGTTCCACAAAGCTAGTGTTTAGTTCGAACTAAGGTATAAATTTTGTTTTAAAGGTAATATTTAATGGCTTTATTGGTTTATTGGTTTATTGTTCTGTCAAAATATTTAATCTTTTAGCAGTTTTCTTCATGAAGTATGTAAAATTGTAAGCTTGGTCAACTATTAACTTGGTTTTTGAAAATACCTTATGAAATTTTCTGAAAATAATAATTATTAATTGTTTGTACACACGCAAAGAATTATTGTTTTTTCTTAATATATAAATTATCTGCGTCTAAATACATTACCATTTTTTCTCATGTTGAGTTAAATTAATTATTGTTCTCACGAAGATACCAAAAAGGGTTTCATTGATTGGGGAAATGCTTTCCTCTAACAATGGGCCTCGATTACATTAATCCAAGAGCCGATGGAAGAAGTTCACTAAACTTTCGCATTTTATTAGGCGGCATTGTGTTAGCGCTAATGGCTGCGAGCAGTGGACCAACGCATCATCTCGGAATTGGGTATGCGGGCTGTGGGCCCTACACCTGCGAATATACCCACCACAGAGGATCATTAAAATGGCATGAGATAGGTTTAGTGAAACCATCTCCCTGTGGCCTGTGGAGGAAACTTACTCGTCATGTTTACGCTTAGTCTTTGTTCCGGTCATTAAGTTTAGTAGTTGCTAGTCAACTCGCTTTGCCTTCTCTTTTGATTCAGAGTGCGTTATAATTCTCGCATACGACAGTTTTAGTCACTGCCTTCATAGCCTCGGGTCACGGTACTAGCTATAAGACTACCCAGGAATTAGCAGTGCGTAAGCCGCGTGGAATATTCACAAAAAATTGGTCTACGGTTATTTTTTGGTGAACGGTGTCTCTAGCCAAACAATAGAAATTTATTCCAAAAACGAATGTGACTTTCCTATGAACATGCATGTATCCACAGATATTTTTTAATTTTATTTCTTTATAGGTACATATGTATGATATGACGTATATCAATTCTACCGAAATTTCAAACTGAGTTTATTTGACAATTATTATTTTTTTATGTTTGACTATTGAGGAAATGTTAGAGATTATTAAATGTGAAGGTTACGTGCAGCGTTCCTTCGAAAAGTACCTTCGGCGGTACTCGAAGAGTACCTAAGCAGTAGTAGGTAGGAGCTACTCGCTACAAGTAGCTGTAGCAGAATGAGGCCGCTCCATCCGTCGACTGCACCGAACGCATCGTGCGGCAATTTTCGGGCTCCGTTTTGGAAACAATAGTCGAGTATGCGCGCTGCGTTCGGATTCGCTCGGATACTTGCGGAAGAAAACAATAGTTTATGCGTCAGTGACCGCCGCAGCGCGCGCCGTGGCGAAACGTTAGCGAAGGTATGTACTGGTACTAACGTAGAACCTTATCCCGGCCGTGTAACGGGACGCAGTGGAAAATCGTGGTGTTGCAATGTACTGCTGTTGCGTGCAGTCGTTTGCAGGCGTTCTAAATCACTAGACTACCTTACTAGGTACTTTAACATTGCTTATTTTGTTGGATCTAAATCGGGTTGTTGTCCCGTGACTAGTGTTGCGGACTCGCGGATCAGAGGTCCGAGGTTCGAATACCACTCTACCCCGACTTGATTTACATTTTCTAATAGTAAGTTATTTACAACTCGTTGAAAATGACCACCAAAATATTCGGGTAAATTATAAGAACGCTAATATTTATTTTTTCTAAAAAAAATAATATTTGTAGCTGTTTCTTCAATCAAGTTCACATCGTCTAAACTAGTGATCTGAAAATATTATTCAGCAATCAAATTCATACAATCGTAAATTATAGATATATAACAACGTAAAAAAATAAATCGATCCAAAAAAACTTCATATTTTTTTTAATAAGACAGTATACATAAAAACGAGGCAATAGCAGTCAGGACACATAAACAACGGCCCCGATTACAATGGCATGTTCACAGTGTTAACTTCAACTGTCTATAAAATAAAATAGAATTTTCTGTACAAAACGCTGTTTACTTGAACTGCTTCGTCAGTAACCTGTAATTTAAAAAAAAAAAAAAATTTAAAAGAACTTTGTATCCAATGTTATTTGTACATTGGCGGGCTTATTGCCAAATGGCAATTTCTTCCAACCAATCTTATATATGTATCAATAATTAATTATGCGTTCAGAAAATTCGTTTATGGACGATTAAAATTAACTCTATTAATTTCCCATTAACGAGCAACAGATCAAATCGTATTTTGTCCACCCTAGGACAAAATTGAGGTTATAAGGATTCTCTTAAGAATGGATCGCCTTTTAACCTACATAAAATATTGTTTAAAGCTATCTACCCACATTCAAATGAATTTTGTTCATGTGTTGACGATTTTGCCTATGAATCACCTTTTGGATTTTAAATCAATAACCCACGACAATATACTAATACATATGTGAAGAAATTGGATAAGTAAGAAGTTTCGACAAAGTTTGGAGTCTAAAAAAATACAAAGATTTGTCAAATTTTTCTAACAAAACAATTGGTATTAGTGAAAGGAAAAGTATGTTCTTACGTTAATTTAAAGTTGGAAAAACAGGCGAAAATTATATCAAAACTAAAATGTAGCCGACATTTAGGTGTGACGACTCTCCCGAAAATATTTTTACATGACAAAAAGAGCAATGCGCTTTAAAAGAGAAATTCCCGAAATAATTATTATTCATAGTAAAAATACAATTTAATTCGGAAAAATAAAAGTTATCATTTACGAGATTTAGATAAGATTCGACAATTTGAGTGAGTTGAAATTTTATGTGGAAATACTCAATACTCATTAGAATGACAGTTGCAATGAATGTAATGAAGAGGAATATCGATGCAACTGCTTAGATAAAGAACCTGGATATAATTGAATTTAATCGATAATGCATACTTTTTTTTAAATTCATGGTTAGTTATATCTCATTGTAATATCGTCCATTGTATTTTATGTTAGTTATACTATTTTCTTCTTATATTTTTACTACAATATAGCTTATTAATACCAAAATATACATTTTCTTATTGAGTCGTATCAAAACTATTATATATATTTTGTCCACGTGCACGTGGTTGCATCCAACCGCTATAACTATAGCAGAAAAGTTCTTATTTTCGTTTAGTATTATACTTTTAATCGGGGCCCATAAAGAAAAGATGAATAATTTAGACAAACGTTACATGCAAAACGCCTTATAAGAAACCTAAGAGTTTAATACAATTATTATCAAGCGAAGCTCTAAAATTATTGGGCTTTGTACTGAAAACTGGAATAGATTTATATAATATGAATACTTAAAAAATAACTGCACGCATCTCTGATAAGGAGTCAGTTAGATTATAAATCACCAATATGGTCACCGTTTCAAATAACTTACTCGGTGTCTCTTGAGAGAATTTAAAATAAATTCCTAATATATATTCATTTTAAGATGAGTATCCCTTGAACAACTTACTAAATATTCTAATAATAATCCAAACTTCATAAAATTAAATTGATTCAATTCTTGAGAATATCTAAAATTTAATTTAATAAAATGTTTCATTCATCTGCGTGTCTTACAGCCACGTTCACCGTATTCTGCCACCGACAGTTTTCTGAACTCATAGCTACTCGTACATAATATATCATGTCAGTAAAGGTACTCCTCAATTACAAATACCATTTCACGAAGGGCCATCAGTCAGATGCCGAAATGGAAGTGAATAAGTGTTTCATTATGATGTGCAGCTATTATAACTGCATTTCTTATATTTTATCATTAATTATTATCACGAACTTCATGAAGTGCGATGAAGAACGAGTTTGGGTTATTGATGGATGCAAGAAAAAACAGTTAGGAATATAAATTGGTTACAATATCTTAAATAAGATACCATCTAGATATAGAAATGCATTCACTGAAATAATTCTTTTTAAGATATAAGAGATTAGACTTAAGATGGTTCTATGTACTAGTCCACCCGTTTTTTGTTATTTCGAAATAGCTGCTGACAATAAGTAAAACGTGTTTAATTTACATTTAAAAAAAAAAATGTATTAAGAAGAATGCGGAATGTGTCTTTTTCTTTTTTCATTAATTTGAATTGCGATTCATTTGGTAATACTTGTTTTTACTAGAAATTAATTTTTAATAATTTTACAGTTTGTCAATGCTATTATTTAATAAGTTTTTATGATTGTTCGAACTAATAATGTAATATTTATGTACTGGTAATAAATTCAATATAAAAGCCTATCTAGTAGTGAAATGACAATATATTATTGTTATCAAAAACATTTTTCACTTTGTGGTATGACATTTTACACTTATTTTTTTAAAAATTTGTATAAACCACTTATTTTTTTTATTATTTATAGTTAGTTAAATTCTTCTTTATTATAAGTTAGTTAAATTCCTGACGATGAGGTAGTAACCTCGAAACCGGTCGAAGTGTAATTAAAAAAAAAAAAAAAAGTGGTTTATACAAATTTATAAACAAATAAGTGTAAAATGACAATATTCTCACGTTAACTTCTTACTGAATATATGTGAACATTGACAAAATTCATTGACAGGTTGGTTTT
Source organism: Micrasema longulum (assembly GCF_059751315.1). Classification (NCBI taxonomy): domain Eukaryota; kingdom Metazoa; phylum Arthropoda; class Insecta; order Trichoptera; family Brachycentridae; genus Micrasema; species Micrasema longulum. The sequence goes on from NW_028277767.1 coordinate 977,588, forward strand.
GCAAATGAAACGTTTTAGTCAGTCAAAGCTTTTAATGTCTAGGGTGGTCATTAAAGTCGCAATAACGAATTCTCTTCTTCACATTTGAACCGGCGATCTCCCTACGAATTACACATTAATCAAATGAAGTACCCAAATTATATATTGTACGTGGTTTTGAGTTCAATTCCTAGTAAGATTACGTAAATTAAATGTGAGTTTGTGTAATAGTTCATTATTTGGTCGCCACGTGAGAGAAAGTGCAGAAAACAATTCTGTCTTATCTGCATCTAAGGGAGTATTATTATTACTTTTGCTTTTTCTAACCGACTTCTTGTTAGGGATGCTAGGCTGTCAACCGTTATTCAGAAGAAGAGACGTTCATTTGAGGTTCACTTAGCTGTTTAGTTTTTGCATACATAATTTGGTCATGATATTCACAACTACAATACGCGTAATTTAGGGAATCTTCATGTATCTAAGTTTCGCTCAACGAAGTTCGGCAAAAGGTCTCCAGAAAATATTGGCCATTCCGAATTTAATAAAGTGCACGATGAGCGAAAACACAAAAAGTCGAATAACAAATATAAAAGTGTCGCAATTAAGAAAAAAATACTTAAATCTTTTTGATAGTGATAGTTATTAATGTAATTTATATAGATGGCGTCAAGTACTGTGTTTAATGTTTCTTATATTATGTTTTCTTACTATTTCGGATGTATTAACCATGTATTATATTATGTACTAGCGGACCCGACAGACATTTTCCTTCCCGAACGTTGGCTTGTCTGCTATTAGCTTGGAAAAAGACTTCTCATTGATAAGTAGGTACCTAGGTACTTGTTTATGGTTGAATTCTAAAACACAAAATAATCTATTTTCAAATATAGAATTATTTTTACAAACGTCAAACTCGGCTCTTCTCACCAACAGGAGTGCACCTTTTTCATGAATACGATTTCCAAAAATTTATTGAATGTCAGTTAATATTATTTTAGTATTACCAAAAATCAAGTCAAAATAAATAAATGGTAAAAAATTATATCGAATGTGAGGAAAGAATCTGATTGAGATCCATAAAAAGCGAATGCTGTGTGTAAACATTCAAAAACAAACTTTTTTAAACACAAAAAAATAAATTCGTTCTATTTTTTTGTATATGCATTCTCGTCGAATGCAACTTTGGTAGATCGATAGAAAAATGATTTATGCTTCTACCTTTTTTTCTATAGATTCGATCGAAAATTTCAATATCTACGAACACGCGCAGCGCAAAGATCCACATTACGCTGAAAACTGCACGTAAATCGGTTAAGCCGTTTAGCAGAAGTTCAGTGACATCACACGTATAGAAGAATGATATATACTCCTATAAAGATTTTCACAAAAATGTTTTCTTTTAATGTACGGTCCCAAATGAGTTTTTTAAATAACTCCTTGGAGTATAATGTCTACTGTATGTATAATATGTTTTATCAATATAAAACAATATATTCAAAGAAAATCAGATTGATTTCGGCATATTTATCCCTTAACTTGACAGAAACGGCACATGATGTTTTATATTTGTTATTTGATTACCGCGATGCAAAACTAACCTGCCAATGGTTATGCCGGTGGTAGTTGATTTTTTGCTGATTACTATCGCCTCGGATTTCGACGTAGTTCATGACAATGAGACTTCTCTCAGGGGAACACTATAAAAATGTTATCGTTTTTGTATTTTCTATAAATGTTATCAGTACTATTTCGTCGGATTTTGGTAACTACAAATCGTCGAACAATAATATGTCTTTATAGATGGCAAATAATATTTGTTTAAAAAGCAAATAAAAATATTGCAGATTTTATAAATACAAAAAATTTTATTTTGTAATATTAAACTTGCGGTTTTATTTGAATTGCTGATTTGGGGTGAGCTTTTAACTTATAAATGCAATATCTTACTCGTAAAATGTTAGTTACCAACTTGTGCCAGAAACCCGACCATTTGGAATTACTGTTATAATATTAAAAACAATAAATATGTATATCAACGAATTGGTGCGTTTTAACGGTCACTGATATCAATATGTATGGTTATTTTTTAGGTGATCCCGTGTATGTTCATACCCGATAAAAGATACATATTTAACAATAATATTTCGTGTTGATATTTAAATGACGACCTAAATCATAAAATCGTTCGTAATGTTTCAATCCAACACTATGTAGTAATATATTGTCCGTGAATACATATTTACACCGTAGAGGTTGTTGTCGATTATTATTTCATTTAGATTACGATACAAACATAACAAGCAACTTCAGCTAACACAGCTGAGACACGTACATACATACATACAGTCTCTTGACTCAGGTGTATAACTATACACTCTTGTATAAGCTATTAGCATTCATATTAATTAATTGCAACGCTATTGAAAGCTTTTCCACCTATACGTACTAGCATTATACTACCTTATATTATTCGAAAAATGTACTTGGGTGCCTGGTGTTCTTTAACGTGTTACCAAATCCTGAATACGTACAATCTTAGTTTGATTTAACATATAACAACAGAAAAATATGGAAGTCTAGGCATTTACAGAGCTTACGACCTTGATTAGTATAAAACTAAAATATATTTTCTGCTGTGCGTTCTCAAATTCATACAAATAAAATGATTAAGAATTTGATAACATTTTCATCGTCATCATTCACTTTCCGCACCTAATGGTGCATGGGGCACTGGATTGGATACACCAATCGCAGTGTATCTTGATCATTTCTGTTACATGAAGGTAAGATCATCAGTCTTAGGCATCAGGTGCCAGTCCAGGAAATTTAAATTATACTAGTTTGAAAATATCATTTCAAATAAATATTTCATGTCACCCATGTCGGGAATCGAACCCGAGACCTCCACGAGGCCGACATTTTAAAGAATATTAAATACTTAGAGTATATACACCTATATACTCTTAGATTAAATGTCAGTACGAATAGTGGTCAACGCGGAGTATTTCATTAGAATTCTGATTTCAAACATACATAGGTAGGTCTAGTCCATTCAAATCTTAAATAGACTTTGCTTTATGTGTTCTTAATCATATAAATCATTAAAATGTGCCTACGCTTACTCAAGCAAAAATTGTATGTTTAAACATATTGCTATTTAAACATTCGAAGTCACCGTACTTGTATTATTTAATAACGTTTTTCTTTTTTATTTTTTTTATTGTGAAATGTTGGATAGTTTTATATTTTTTTTACAAACTTAGCGGACACTCAATTTTATTCCCCTTTTCATGTGAATTTTATTTAAGAATATTTAAAATATTTACTTGTGATTTATTTGGCAATCAATTAGGCAATTAATTAGTTTATTTTCACGTGAATGAGTCCTTTTAATAATTTGAATATAAATATTGGAAAAAAACTGACAGAAAACATTTATTCATGAAATATTGAAATAAATCGGTTGTTTTACATATCTGAAGGATATTGTTTTAATTTTTAATAAATTTTACATATTTTAATATAAGTAGCAACATAGGCATTCTAGGCTATGAAAATGTGGTCTTAAAAATCAACTCGATGTTTTATTATTCAAGATAACCGATATAATTATATACCTTAGTTTAAAAAAACACACGTTCTGCCAAATATCCTCTTGTAATGTCGTCACACCTTTATTAAATCTGTAAATCGCGATGGTATTTTTTACGACTCGTGTATAATATTATATCTATAGCATATTTTTATCTAGCAACGAAGCCTGTCGCTGTGCGTGGCGTCGCGTCGGTCGGTGCTGCGGACACGTGTCGGTGACGTCATGCCGGCCATTCGCATTCCTCCCGCACGGCAGAAAGATACTAACTGCTACCTGGTACTGATAGAAGAATTAACATTAGCATCGTTAATTCACGATGATTTTTAAGTAGCTGTTATTACCTGCTAATTTTATTAATTAAATCTGGATAGCGATTAGCGATAACAGAATCAATTGAAAACACTGGAAAAATGTCTAGAATTTTTCGTAATTTCACAAAAGGTCTTTCAAATGTAAAACATTTCAAAAGCTTGAACGATCTTATAACGTAGTATTCGCAATATCATTTCACAAACTTACTTCAATATTAGCATGTTAATGAAATTAAGTAAAAAAATAGCTATAATTGCTATCACTACTCACCAGTAATTAGTTACTAGTTGAATACGGGTATCTTCTAGAGACCTGCTATCGTCTACTACTACCTACTACCTACTTTGGCTAATTTTCGTTACCAAAATCCACTCATTCGCCGAACTAAACCGGACAAACGACAAAACAACAACTTTTTGATAGTTTTCTTTATGAGTTCGTAAAGGTGAATAGTTTTCTCCGGATTATGACTTCCATGTCGCACCACAAACAGCATAGTATATTAAGCCAAAAACCACAAATTAGTTATATGAGCATTTGAAGTAAGACACTTCATTATCAATTGATTTTAATATTTTTGTTTTTTTTTTAAATGGCACAATCTAGAGGTTTGGATTATCTCTCTGTAAAACACTAAAGCAACAATAATATGTATCATGTTAATGCATTCGGGTATTATGTTCTAATAATACAATAAGGCACTAAACCTCTTCATCTATTTTTATAATAAATTAGTTAAATTACATTAATTTATTTTTTAATTACTATGGTAAAGTAATAAATAGAGCAAAATATTTTGAACAAAACTATAAACTTATCTTAAAAATAACTTTTTTTGACTTAATACACTAAAATACTCATGGTGCGATATAATTTAAAGTTTTAAATTCACATAATATTTAAGTTCCTCATAGAGCTTAAATGTAGTAGCACATTGATATCAATTATCATGACTGTTTTCATGATTTCTTCTCATGATCTTATTCGTTTTCTCTAAAAGCACCTTATATCCATTCTCTGTTCAAATAAAAAAATAACTTTTATGAACTCATTAGGCGATCAATTTAAAATAGTAAAAATGATTATTTATATCATTCCTCATAGATTTACGTTCTTTATTACTTTACTCCGTTATCCAAATGATGCTCGTAATTACATACTAATCATATTTTAAGTTTAATGGTGTGCTACTAAAACTGATTTAAAACTACGTTTTTTGAAATGTATTTTTATTTTGAATCTTGAAATGTGCACACATAAACATATTCTTATGTGTGCTCTAATAATAGATAGCATTATAATTTATTAATTATTTAACACATAACGTTAAAAATTTGATGTTTTTCTCTTAACAATTTTCTCCTTTATAATGTTTTTTACCGCCTTATATACATTTGAATTCTGTGACTTTGCTTTCTTTCTTTACTCTTTTCTCTGATTATTTTCACGTTGACTTTGATGTTTTCTTATTACTCGTATATTATTGAACACTAGTAAATTCGCCTTCTACCACCCAACACAATTATTATTTGATTCTTAATAATTGTTTTTAAACTACTCTATTGTAAATAAGTAAGGAAGTTTCTTATTTTTTTGTTTTTTTTAACTTCATTATCATATGTTTGCTGTAATTTAACAATAAAAACCATTTTATATGTGTAACAATCGATTATGAGACAGAAAAGTCGTTACGACTAGAGAATTTTCCCATGTAGGTTTTTGAAGCTGGTACCTTTTTTTCACTATAGAGACTGCTTCCATTACCATACGTTTCTCTGACATTTTTAATGAGATGTTTTTTTTATTTGCCTTTGTGCGTATCGCGTATAATAAGGTCTCTTTGTATCTTGTGGTGATGAACACGGCTACCTGCTACCTATCGGTCTGTCGGTACTCCCGAACCTGTACTAGCTGCTGCTTTCTGCCTCCTTCTGCCTCCTTCTGCCTCCTTCTGCCTCTCGCTCTAGGCTCTAGGCTGTCCGTACGCGTGAGAATATCCGCGCAGCCTCTCGCGTTCCCAAGAACATTAAAGTATACGGAAGGGCCATAAACAAATACGCTCTACCTACTCGGCTGGCCCTCGGACTTTCTTTTCCCGCTAGTTGTCTTGTTGCAGTTCACTCACTTCAGGGCCCGGTCATTTATCAAACGGTGTTGCAATGCTGCAATTACAACGCTTGTGCCGAAAGCTTTCTCGGTACTACGGACTTTTTTATATCTCTCTCCGTCTCTTTCGCTCATTTTCCCGGTTGCTCATACGAATGGCGATGTTCTGCTTAAAATCTCTCGCTTGAATTCGTTTATAGCGCGCCTCACTCCAAACTTAAACACTCGGCTTTACCTTTGTGTCTTTATTTTTACGCTGAATGTTTTTTTGTCTATTGAGTGTTCTCTGAAGAAAATGGGTCATGGCCGGTTTATATAAAATATATGAACAGATGTTTGGATTATGTACGCGCAACAAACTAAAACAAGTGTGAAAATCGATGGTATCGATTTGGTTTTCCAACGATTAAGGGGTTTTCCAGAGCCGATACCGAATGTCCTTTGCTCGTCACGTTGAATAATTCAGTGTTAAAACTACCTTTATGAAAAGTACATTACGCGGTTCACGTAATTCCATGCTTTAGTTGTAAGATAATCAACTAACAAGACAAGCCGTAGACACAATAAATGTTATTTAAGTCAAATTGTATGTAAAATAAATATGAAACGACCTTGTTTTTAACCACTTTTTTTTCTACCTACCGGTTCCAAAGCAGCACAAAATTATTTATCAAGGTATAAATAAATATTTATATTATTCTCCCGCAGTAAATAAAGCTTACCCACCTAAACAATAAAGGGAAATTCTTTTTATAAATGTCAATTTTTCTTGATAATTATCAAACGATAATTAAAGTAAGAAAATTCCGTGTTAAGTCGGGACTCTTCTATACTAAAATCTATATATTTATAAATATTATGACACATCAATATACAAACTAACTCATGCAAAAAACAACTGCTCTGGCTTACCAAAGCCACAAAAGCATATGGTTATAAGTTTATACGGACAAATATATATATATATTAAGTGGTATATAAAATCCATAATATATTTAAACATAGATACGAGTACAGCCACGAAGAGTTACACGGATAATATAAAATTGAAATTAATCATGAAATTAATTTATAATGTAAACCTTTTTAAAAAAAACATTGAAATTAAAATGACATTTTATGAAGAAAAAATAACCTTTTTTTTATGCTTAAAAAATGATTTTAATGCCACTTTCGTTTACGTTATGTTTTATGATAAAATCCATTCGTAAACTAAACTTTCTATACTCTCTGTATTTTATCCCATGTATAGAATTCACTCTTTCCATGATTTTAAAACATATGCGTCCATGTATTTGTTTGCAAACATCAAAACATCAGTAATTTTAAAATATTCAAATCCTTTTACGTATAATTCGACCGCTCGTGTAGTTATTAGTTTTATAAATGTCATGGTAAAATTTCGGTTTCATTAAAAAAATATATTGAACGGTTTCTTTTTAAAACCAAAAAATAATATGTTAACAGCCAAAGATCTATGCCAGTGAGTTTACGAATCTAGTACGAAGTATTTTACCTATATACTAAAGAAAAGAACATATCCAAATGAAGTTTTCTCATTTTAAACTAATAATTCGAAAAAAGTTTTTAAAAAATAGCAAATAATTAAACACCAGTTCTTCGCAATCAATGCTTGAAAATGTTAATAAGGTTTCCTTCTACGATTTTCTAATGAATCTAATAATATCACAGAACAATGCCACGTGAAAATAACGTGCGTCATAATATCTTGCCTATATAGGTAAATATGCGGTTGATGTTTACTTAGTTCGAAGGAAAGCTTTCCGCGTAATGCAGAACCTGTGTTCTTCACGTAAATACTTGAGAGCACAGCATCGGATTCATGTAACAGGGTAACGTTTCGCTTATTTGGAAAATCAAAAGCACACGCGATAAGTTTTACGTGGAATTTATTCAGCGCTGTTTTAGTTTGATACTTTTTAGAGAAAGTTTACTTGACGCGAATGAATTTTAAAGAAATGTTTATCTCAACGGGTTTCGTAAACATGCTAAAAAGTAAAACAATTAGGCACCCATTTGAAAACTGTGAGCATTTTTGTACTATGGGAAATGTATTGTTTGCATTCATTATTGTGTCTAATTCAATTTTTTTTTTATTTACATGCATATAATGTTTAACATTCAGTAACAAACTATTTTTTATGTTTTTGTTTATTTTGATTATAAATTTATAATATTGAAATAATTTTAAGTTATTTATGTTTTTCTCTTCTTAAAAAAAAATGTTAATATGAAATACACGCTTGAGTTCTTCCAAATTAAATCGCATTATGGTTCCGCGGGTAGTATTCGGACTTATGGATCAGTGGTCTGAGGTTCGAACCCCGCTCTACCCCAACTTGATTCCTATTTTTAATGAAATTTAAGTTAGATATTATTGTGAGTTTGGAAAAATAGAGTTTTTTTGTGCGTAATGGAGGTCCCGATAGGATGTTTACCAGTTCCCGGAAGTACGATGATATTATGCATTAGCGCCTTCCCTAACCCGTCATTCAGCTGGTCCAGTGTCTGGCCGAGATGTCCTGCCTCCGAGTGGGTGGAGGATGGGGCAGGGGGTGGTTTTATCCCGCTCCGCGCCCCCGCCCAGGCTATCGATTTGTGCATATTGTGTCACACGCGCCTTGCCTTGGTTCGTTAGCCTCTGCCAGACGACCTTGCGGCTCGGGTGGGGAGGGGCGGCCGCGAGGGTGGTCCGCCCTCCCGCCTCGAGCTCTCCTCCCACCCCCGCTTACGTCTGGCTGGGAATTTACGGCCTTTCCGTCTGCTTCTTTCTCGTGCTGCCCGTTTTCCGGAAAGCCACCTTCCGTTTACATCTTTAGAATGATGAAAAAATTACGCAACGTGAGGTGGTTTTTTTACTCTACGTTTAACCCCGAAATGCTTTTTTGTAACAGTGCTAATAAAGCGCTACTGGAACTAATATGTGAAATAGATAATATTTACACCTTTCTTTTCATTCTTAGGCGTGGAATCCTTCAACAATTTTCTAAATGTATGAAACCTTTTTTTTTCGTTTTAAATTACATAGTTGCTACTGAAATTATTTAACTTCTTTTTTTATCTTTCACTAAGTGAGTTACCACTTGTTGAAAATGTCTCCCAAAATTGATATATTTTTAGTAAATTATAAGAACGCAACTATTTATTTTCTGGAATATTTTAATGAAAATAGGTTTATGTATTTTATATTTAATGTAAGGGTTTCTAGAGAGTTTGTATCACGTATTATAATTAATTCACATACAAAAAGGTGATGTATGGCACTATATTCGGCAATTTCTATCTCGGCTTGCTGACACTGTTAATTTGCATTTAACATTCGAAGGTTTTGTATAAATGTGCAAGAATAAACATATATTATATTTTTTTATGCATTTTACATTTTAGTAATGTTCATGCAGTAGAACGTACTATTTAGATTAAATCTTAAACTATTTCGTTCATAAATTAATGAATGTCCTAATTAATTAATTTAAAACTTCAAGTATGAGTAAGTACTTTAGCGGACTTATTGTTAAAAGCAATTAAATAACTTATTGCTAATATTAGCGTACATGTAAGTATCAATAAACTAAAAATAAATCAAAATATAAAAACATTTTTTCCTAAAAAAACATTATAATATGATTGTATCTATTTAAAAAAATATAAAACACATTTCCATTCCGTGTCTACTACCCTACTCTCCGATAAAAACTGATTCAAGAGTTTTCTTTCATAAACTGATTCAATGGTTAACTACTATGTTTTTTCTTAACGCGTTCGCTTTTACATTTTTTCTTGTGGTTTGAACGCCCTCAAAATTTTCATCTTTTTTTATAATTTTTATTTATTGGGTATATCAACAGTACGACATGTGAAAAAATATAATAAATCAAATATACAGATAAGTTAAACAAATTAAATATACATATTAGAATCGGGTTGTGGTCCCGTGGCTAGTGTCTCGGACTCACGGCTCAAAGGTCCTTGGTTCGAATCCCACTCTACCCCAACTTGATTCCCATTTTCTAATAGTGATTTATTTACAACTCTTTGAAAGTGGCTCTTAAAATTAAATATTCGGGTAAGAACGCGAATATTTCTTTTAAAAAAATGAAAAACAAAACCAATGACAGATATCCACAGAAACACATGAAATATACTAAATTGATTTCTTTTCGTGTGTAAAATATGATTTAGAAATTAGTTGTAAAGGTTAGTGCACGTGTGTGTATATTATTGGACAAGTGTCAAAAAGATATAAAATATGAAAAATACGATATAAAATTCGATTTTATTAATATAAAATGGAGAAACTACTAAGTATAAGAGAAAAATTTGTGTTTTACAATACGCAATTTAAATGTTAATTTAATCAAAGGGATCAGTAAGTGATACAACGTTTAAATTACACTCACGAAGAGAGTTCTGTGCATAGTTCGTACGAACTGCTGGCACAAGAAATACAGCACTCGACGTGTGACGGGTGCGGTAGCCAGGGGCATTTAATGACAATTCTGACATAAGAACCGGGCTATCAAGGCGTCCACTAAGTAAGCCATGAAGGACTCCCATGTCTAATAGTAGACGGCGATCTTCTAAACTAAGCGAGTGTTGCTTTTTGCAGGAAGACATATAATTTAGATCGGTATATAAACTAATTATAAATTTCTTTCAATCAGGTTAGAATTCTCGTCAGAACATATAAGGGAATATAATCATATAATATAGAAAAATGGAGTTTGACATTTGCGAATTGCATTAATAAATATTGTTTAAACCAAATAAGAAATTCACAATCAAATTTGCCAATTCTTTTCATTAATCAGATTGTTGTTTCCTTTTCGAAACCTTTTAATTGGTATCAATTTGTTTCTTCTTTTTTGGGTGATACCGTGTGTGTTGGATCTGTTCCGATGTTTCGGCTACCATTGCAGGAGCCATCTTCAGGGTAAACTGAGTGATAATCTCAGGGTAAACAGTTAACCTTAATTGATAACAGTGACCGTGAAAACCTTCGTATCTATTTTCCAATTGGTAATCTGTTTTCCTTAAGAGGGATAGTAAAAATATTATAAATGAAAATTTGTACCGCGGGGGCGCGAGAGGATGAAGAAGACGCAGTGGAACCAATGCAGGAGCGTAAGGACTCCGAAGGAATAGTAATCCACAAGCATTCTGAACCCACTCGCGACCACTCGGAACGCGCTCGCGCACCGAGGCTCAGATGTACCAGTATTATCACACCTCCGTCGAGCTTACAACTTTCCGCGAGATCACGATCGAGGCGAAAAATATTGTACCTGCTGTCGCAAATTTCGGAATCGAGGATTCCTTTGCGTAGCTAAGTCTCCTTGATATAATCACATCATAACAGTTACTTAAGACATTTTGATAAACAACGGTAAATTAAGAGCAAATTCCTCTTATATTTTGATATAAAAATTGTAATTTATCACCTTTCATAAACATAACCTAACCTTTAGACAATTCCATAAATAATATTATTAAAATCCTTAATATTCGCGCATTATTACGAAGATTCAGTTTTCCGACGATAAAATAGTGTGTTTAATATAACAAGTATTTAATTTTTTAATAATAAAAATTGAACAGTCGGATTTTCTTACATAAATATTACAATTCCTCTCCTAGATATTATCGAACTTAAAAGAATTACACAAAAATTTACAATCTTTAAAAAGTTTATTGTTTGTTGGAGTTAAATGATCGTGAACAAAAATCTTCTTAGGTGTACCGGGTAGGTCAATGTTTGCTGATGAGATTTTTTTTGTTTCCGAATTCCAGATAAAATATTGTCTTTCAGCTGCTGGTTTTTCAATTTGGCAATTACGGTTTTTGGACGGACGTTTTCGTTTGAAACAGTATATTTATACAGAAATACGTTAATTAATGGATGATTAATGGAATTCCCAATTCGTTATTACTTATCAGAATTTAATATATTTCTATAATTAATAAGCAACACCCAAGTCATTACTAAAGTGGGTATTGTTTGCTTAAATTGAAGCACTGACAATATTTTAAAAACGCTTATCTTAACTCAATAAACCCCACTTTAATTCTCGTTTAAACTTTATTGTGTGGTGATTTAAAAATTGTTGTAATTCAAATATTTTTTGTTTTATTTTGGGTATCTATAATTTATTTATTTTATAAAAGAGCAATGACAGACAACTGGGCATATACTATACATAAATATGAAAAGAGACTTGTGGATAATAAATTATTTTTGAATATCCTTAATGTATTACCAAATATATAATTGATTTTTGGTCGCAAAAAGGTAATGTACGTATTATTATTTTATTTATTTAGTTCTATAATACGTAATAATCAGAGTATAATATAATATTTACAACACAAATATGTTTGAACGATAAAAGTATATTTCAGTGAATTTGGGCCCTCCATACTGTATCGGTAATCGGTATCGGCAGAAAGACCGCGTCCGCATCAATATCGTCTCGCTCATGAATGAATAAATTTTTGTGACCCAGTTTCCGAATATTTATATGCCCCATCAGCTCATGTCGCATTATCACTTTGCACAATATGTCGTGTATGTACTACATGCCATTACATTTAAATGTATGTAGCTGTCTTTCTCTTTCCGATTCTATCTTTAATCGATTTGATTAATATGGCAATTAAAAAGCCTTCTTTTTTTTGTCTGTCTTTTGTTACCAAATTCATTTTTTTACATTCTACTTAGTGATTATAGGTTTTGCACATTTGTGAATTTGCTTGGGTGTAATTTTTTTCGTTTTTAGATTGCAATAGCTTTTCACATACTGTTGATGTTTTTATGGGTCAATGTGTGCTTTTTTTTGTCCTTCTTGCCAACGATGGACGCTGCAATGCTGTCCATGAAAAATCTAGAAAAACATTGCTCGTGTCGGTATTATTTCCGAAATCTTTTTAGTTTTTATTCACAAAATCAAAGCCTTCGCTGTGCAATTTCATTTCTTCGAGATTAATTAATGCCGAATTAGTCACCTACTCGATATTACCGCTTTGTCATTACAATATGCATATGTTAATACTGCATTTTTGAATAAATTGTATTTATGTTCCAGATTAGACATTCCAGGCGGCCCGGGGATGGACTCGCAGCAGCAGTTCTGTCTAAAGTGGAACAGCTTTGGTTCAAATCTCGCAACAGCCTTTTCAAATTTATTTAAATCGGAGAGCCTCGCCGATGTCACGTTGTTCTGCGAAGGTAAGACTTTAAACAACACATACACACATGTACACGCGTCTCTTCTCATTAGCGTGCGTGAAAATATTGTATCTATTCTAAACCCACGTTTCGGCACATTTCACGCATGTCCGACCGAGACAATAACTGGTGACGGTTCTTCGGCCAAAACCTCTTTTTAAGTGTCATCTACCCGAGGATTGAGAGCCTCTCGCATAATGGCGGATTTTTTTTACCACAGCCGGAGACTTGTCAACAAACACCCGCCTAATGTGTTCATTTTTGCTTTTCTTTCCTCTTAATTTATTCTAATGACACTTTTGTGTTTAGGCTGACTGCGGTACTGAAAACTATTGTGCGCTTGTATGCCTATTGCGACTAACTACATAGATTGTGCGTTCCTTTCCGTGATGAGCGCTACATGCACATAACTTCTCGAGAACAGATTGGAAATTAAATTGTACGTCTAGATTACGCCACGAATCTGTTTAAGTCATTTCTACCTTTGGCGAAAATGTTATATCTACTAATCACTACTAACCCATATTTTTGTTGCACTCTTCACGCAGTCCGCGCCTCTGCATATATAATTATTGTCAATAAGTTACGATGATATTATAATAATGCAAGTGTCCATGCTCTTACGCACTGCGGTCGTTAACACTTGTCGAGTGTTTTTTTGTTGGTGTTAGTAACAGTGCAATGATCAAATCGGAAAATGAGAAAAGTGAAGTTTGTGGAAAAGTGTGCTACACCTGTCCATACAGGGGCAGGGGCCCCACGAGGTCCGCGGACTGCGCGCGAATCTGTTATGCAAATGGAAACGACAAAAAGATTTCAGTCTTAGAACCTTGAATTTACATTTGTGTACTTAACGGCTTCTTGTAAAACCTGCTCTTGACAATCATTTTGATAACTGATAATTTGTGTCGCGTATAGTAATGTTATTACTGGTCGCCGGTAACCTATCGTTAGTGAAGTATTACATGCATATTTCCATGTGCGTATTTGTTCTGCAAGTACGTTTTTAATTTGCTTTTGTTTGAATACAATTTCAATGTTATAATTGTTCAGATAAATGTTTACGTCTTCCATGCATTCTATTGTTACACACCTTTTATCCTCACTTAAGTATTACGACAGAAAATATCGTTAGTAGTTGTTTTGGACAATCCACAAACCCATTGATGTTTCGCGTTTACACATTTGTCCGCTCAGTCGATATAATTTTCAAGGTGGTTAAGTACCAAAGCAGCTCATTATGTAAATAGTGTTTTGGACTCTAAAATGCTGCATGGCGGAGTATCATCGTATGGGATGGTAAATACTAGAATTAATTTATTTCCAATCTCACTTAAAGTCAACATAGTTGTATTTCAACATATGTATTTTATTTGTATTATGAAACCAATTTATATAGAATTTATACTACATTCACACAGTTAATTCTTACGAATTTCTTTTTTATTCAGAGAATAAAGCGTATGTTCTGATTTATCTGTTAAATGGATTCTCACAAAAATAAATTAGCTGATGTCAGGCGTGAGTTAAATTTTTTTCATTTTTTTTTTTTTTTTTTTAATTTAGTTTAGAAAAATAAAAGATTGGGTAACTATATTATTGGCATATAAATAATACATATTTGTTTTAAATTTCTAACAACATTGGGCGCCCTTGAGATAATTTATAATAAATACGGAGCTACGTAAATTCGTCGTTTTTATTATTTTAAACCTTGCTTTATATTTTTTTGTACAATATTGTATTTAACGACCAAAAAATAACAGTACCTATATTTTTCCGTGTGACAAAGAAAACAACTTCATGTATTTTAGTATTTGATTTGGAATAAATTTTAAAAAGTATGATTATTATTTTGAAATATATGTTGGTATATGTATATATCAATTCTAAACAGTAGACAATACAACTGACCAGTTCAGCACATTATTCTTGGGAACAATAATATTTCATGTGAAATAATTTATTTTGATTATTGTTTGTGAAATATGCAAGAAAATCAGAAACTTATTTGAAACTGCCTAATATTTTATAAAACAAACGTTTTATATGAACGTCATATATATAATGATAACTTTTTGACAATAAAATATCATGGCTGCTAGCGATACAGAGGGGGGACTTGTCACTCTAGGACTGACATTACATTCTGTTGTTAGCAAAGGGTTGTGGAATTATTGAAATTGAAACTCAAAGAACCCTCGAAGGACGCCATGGGGGAATATGCAAAATTGGCTGAGACCGGAAATTAAATTCCAAAAACACGCAGAGATCTCTCGACTATCCAAATAGCGGTTTATTTCATTGTTATTTCAAGCAACGCTCGCGAACCCAGAAAACAAAGTCTAATCACGGTAAAATTTATTTGCATTACAGATAGTACCACGAAACAATATTTATCGAATTGTGTTATTTTCGAGAAATCAGGGCTACATATCGTTGCAACAATTTCTTTGTCCTTTTTGGGAAGCGCACGCATAAAGCGTTTATTTTATACGGGTTTCACAGCTTATAATCGATCTCCCTTTCACACTCACGTCGTAAAACGAGTTATCAATAAAGTACGTACGTCGCATATTGCACCGGCCGGACAGGGAAACTGCGCAGAAAGTGAAATGTGCCGCATTCACTGGGCTCGGTAGGGGCGGGCGCGGCGTGCCGCGGCGGGGTGCGGCGGGCGGGGGCGGGAGAAAGTGTGCTAGTAGAGAAAGTGCGCCCCACTTGCACTTTCCTCGGTAGGCGGACAGGGATGGGGTGCAGCGCCCGCCCTCCCGCCCCTCGCGCCGCCCCCCGCCTGCGCGGCGGCTTCCCGTATCGACCCGCCACCGCCCCGCGCCCCGCCACACCCCGCCAGGTACCTACCTACCCTACCACTGCCTATTTCCAATTATAACTACATTGTTTCCTTGTTTTTAAACATTCACCTTTTGCGTTCAAGCAATAGCCCTAAAAATCAGAATGTAGCAAATTTTTCATAATTTATTTATTTCGTCTAACCGCGATATTTCCGGTAATATATTTTTTTCCATATCCACACTAACGATAGATATTATGGGACTTCAAATGCGCTCCTTTTGGGGCTATTCATAAAATCACCCGTATCCGATACAAATTATTTTCTTTAATTTATTTTTAGCCGTTTGAATAAAACGACGTTTCTTAAAGAAACATTTCCTCATAAATCTTGTATACCATATTCACCCGGTCATGTATTGCGCTAACGAATTTCTCATCTATTCCTAATTAACAACCTACCGGTTCTTGCATTTTTAAAACGCAGGTAGTCACACTTTACATCATATCCGAATATCGCATTTTTGCTTTCTCTTTTTATGTCCACTCCAAACGTCATTCTATCCATATTTAAATACCGGTTTAGGAACGTGTTTCTCTATGTGACCCTTTATTTTCTCTTTGTGCAACGTTACGGACGTCCGAAACATCGGCTCATTTTACTCGGCATTGTGTCGATGCTCATTAGGCTCTTGTAAAATCTAACGGCCGCACCGGTTTCATTAACTCGACGAAGGTATTCTTACTAACGTGCCGCGATAAATATTCGGATATTATTATTGTATACGGCCAGTGTATGTTGGAAAGTACACGAGCCGTAACGGGAAATGGCAAAGGTTACGCAACGCCCAGCTTCGCGTAGCTGTGCAGCGCTACGGTGCCACGGTGCTACGCGGCGGCAGCGGTGCGGCGGCGGGCGTAGCGCACACACTGCTGCGCTGTGCATATATACTCCGGGTCCGGGCGCTGTATCTATGTACTGCGTAGGCCGTAGGCTGGTGGGACGCTTCACTTCCTACACCGCACACCCCACACTCCACACCCCACACCCTCTACTCACGGCACTCTAAATAGGATATCCAATAAACTGCGCGGAGAGCCTAGCTGCTAACTGCATTACGTTAGATTCTGAAACCCCTATATTGATTTACTTTTCAGTATGAAAATTGCGATTTTAAATTTATAGGTCTAATCTGGGAATACGAAAAAGTGTTTAATTTTGTATTAAAATATTACGTTGAAATAAAAATAACCGTTTCCCATTTAAAAAAAACTTAAGTTTTATACGAAGGGTACAGAATATAAAGGATGGATGTCAAGTTTTCAATTAATAAGGGTATTTGACGGCAGTTTACAAAATCTTCATTTCTGTTTAATAAAATTGAATAAAAAGTCTCTACTTTACAAAAAAAATTGAAGGAGAAAAATAATGGATACAGAGGATAAAAGGTGGATGTCAGTTAAAACTGGAAACAAAGCGATAATTTAATGTCAATAAAAACCATTTTAGATGATATAACTGTATAGGCAGGCTATTTACATTAAGCAGGTTCCTTTATATTTATAAGTTTATTTAAATATCAAAGATGTTTAAAAATTAAAAAGAAGTTGTATCTCGAAACTTCATATTTTTACATTCATCCTTTATATCATGTACCCTTCATGTTAAAATGTATTTAAAAAATCAACATGACCTATACTCAAATACGTTTTGTGTAAATGTGCATTTTGACACTGTCTCATAAAGTTATAACCCTCAAAAATATTGAATTCACTAACTCGTTTGTTTCCAATATTCAACGTAAAGCCTTTATTAATTTGTATTATATTTTCAACTCCCCAACAAGAAAAACCAGACGGTATTAGTGAAAGTTACCTTCCCTACGCTAATTTAATACAGTTCTGGTTATTTTTATTTCATTGAAAAACTCCTAAGTGACGATTCGTAGAAAGGAAAGTTTTTATTGAGACGTGACGATAACCATAAATATGTAGTAGAGTGTGGGAACTGTCGCTATTTCTCTCTAACCACCCCTTTCCGCCCAGCGGAATGGGGAAGAACCTTCATTCTACTATCACCCGTCTCATTCGCGTCTACGGATTCCACATTAATGTTGTCGCTTTTTCCCTTGCACTTTTGAAACTTCAAGGATATTACAGCCTATCGTGCCTCTTTCTCTCTCACTCTCTTCTGAATTGGGAGTCCCAGTGCTGCCAGGGTTGTTCAAATTATTTTTTAATTATATTTTATTTTTTATACAATGCATATGGATATTTGACGGATTGTTGCTTTAAGGAATATCTTCCAACAAACTTTGATATTATTTTGGTTGTGATTTAATTTTATTGAGAGTTTGAATTAGGGATGTAATTTATTTTATTAAGAGTTTGGTTATTTAATCATTATTATAATTTAAAGTATATAAATAATTGACAAAATTATGAATTAATAAAAAATATATTAACTAGTTGGTCATGGATTGTACTGACATATTTTAAAGTTGGTAAATTAGTGAGTAGACTGAACTTTTATATATAAAAACGGATGTAAACATATTACATGTTTTAGTAAAAGTATACGTATATAACCGACATAACACTCGTGATGAAATAATGTGCATATGAAGTAGGATCGACATTCGTAGAAAATAATTTGTCATACAATATTTTTGAATTTAAGGTTTTCTACAATTTCGTTAAATACAGATTTATCTCCCAAGATTCTCTTCTACAAAGACTTTCCCGTTCGATTTTAAAAACTTTTGAATCGTAAAAACATTTAATGTAAAATTATTAATAGAATATGTTTTATTGTGATAGAAAATTTTGAAAAAAAATCGAATAAAATTGAAATAAAAAGTTCAGGTTCTAAACCAGACGTCAAAAATAACTTGAGATTTATTATCAGTATAAATCCCCAATCCGTTTGTAATACACAAAACTTGTCGACTATTGTGGCAAAGAAAGCGTTTAATGCACGTTTAATACATTTTTGCAATATTGTTATCATGTTAGCAATATATTGATCTTAATTCGCAACAATATGTTTAGCATCTTCAAGCAGCGTTACATTGCTTTTAGTCCAGTTGTAAGGTATTTATATAACACATCGAGGTATTATAGAGAATTTGTAAGTTTAAACTCATCAAACTATTTTTTCAAAGTAAGAATATCTCTTTTGGATCATGAATCTTACAAAAACGATTTTTTTTCGGTTTTGTGGCTTTGCATAACACTATTTTTATATTAAACTAGCGGACCCGACAGACGTTGTCTTGCTCGAACGTTGGCTGCTATTAGCTGGTTCCGCAAATAGTTTTTCGATATTAGGTACCTAGGTACTTGTTTATGGTTGAATTCCAAAATTTGAAATAATTAAATATTTTTAAATAAAGAATTCTTTTTGTAAATGTCAAACTCCGCTTTCCTCCCATAAAGAGTGTACTTTAGGTAGGAATGCGATTTTCAAAAATGTCAGTTAATGTAATTTTATCAGTACTAAAAATCCATTAAAAAGAAATAAATGTATAGAATTTATAAGGAGTGTAAGAAAAGAATCTGATTGGGATCCATAAAAAGCGATTTTTGTTTGTAAACATTCAAAAACAAACTTTTTTTACACACAAAAAACAACATCCTTCTATTTTTTGTATATGCATTCTCGTCGAATGCAACTCTTGTTGGTCGATAAATAAAACATTTATGGTCCTAACTTTTAAAAAAAAGATAAGATTAAAGATTTTATATCTACAAACACGCGCAGCGCAAAGATCTACATTTCACTGAAAATCTCACGTAAATCAGTTAAACCGTTTAGGAGGAGTTCAGTGACGTCACACGTAAAAAAGAATTATATATATAAATATAATCTATTTAGCTAGTATTTTTGTATTTAGTAAAAATAATTTACTACAAATTTTGATAAGCCTAAATCAAATACAGATTTTGAGTGCATGTTTGTAATTTTTATCGGATTGTAATAATAATAATTCTATTAGAGATCTTATTCCTTACATATTATCCTCAGTCTATATAGTTTTGTACATGTCTATTCTTCTCCAAATGGAAAAAAAGCTGTTATTCTCATACTAAATATTATAAAATATTTGTTTATAACCATTTACCGACTATTCTCTGTCTACCGGTTTCGAAACGTACCCGTCTCTTCATCAGGACACCAATTAAACCAACATGTAAAACTCACTATTCACTATCACCAAAGTTGTTCCACAAAAATATAACATAGACGAAGAGACGGGTACGTATATTTAACAACATTTAGTAAAATGTTTGACCAAAAGTTAATGGTTTTAATATTAAGTTATTCTTTTGCTTTAAATTTGTGTAAAATATAGTAAAGTTCGTAGGTAATTTAATTATTCAGCAATATGTACAAAATATTTAAAGCAAGAGTAATGAGCTCATCGATATTATGCAACATTCCAACTTACATTATAAATACAATACGATCTCACCCACGAAAACTCGCTGGCTTTTTCCCCCGCCCGTGAAGGCAGTAGGCACTCGGGCCGGTATATAACGTTACCTGGTAACTCCGAGAGGGGGCGACCCGACCCTCCTTCCACCCTCCCGGCGCTCGCTTTCCTCGCGACGACCTTGAAAGTTGCGTCGACGGTAATGGTCGCAGCGGCGCGCCTGTGTTGGTGCAGGGGGCTGGGGGCGGTAGCGGGGCACGGGGGTAGGCGCCCTCTCCCGACCCGAGAGGGTTGCAGCCGCCCCCCGACTTTCGCTTTCAACCATTTCACCCCGCGGATGCGACCTGAATAAGTGAGACATTCATTTTCTACGCTTCATAATTAGGCCCGTTTTCACATTGAGTTTTCGCATTCGTAATTTTTTTGGTAAATTACTGACTGTATTGTGATGGCCAAAATTTAATGAAATAAGGAAATATCACATACTACGAACACCGATAGAAGTATATGAAATGGATTTAGAAAAATTAATTGTATTTTCAAAATCAATATGGATATTCTGGAGAAATGTTTTCATACATAACTTTAAAAAAAACGCGACATGTTTGGCATTGATAATTGTGACGTCAAGATTCGTGATATGTTCTATACAAATTAAAACGGTTACGAAGAAAGTTCAAAATTAACACGAATCGTTACGTATTAGGGGCGTGGCCAATGCAATGACCGTTTTCGCGGAATTTAAAATTATAAATTTAAAAATGTGATTTTTACTCGATAGTATTTTATAGACCCTTATTACTTTGAAATTGTAAAAACAAGTGATATTTGCCTATTGTATGCTTACATATTGTATTTTAATAAATCTTATCATACTTGTATTTTTTTTTATACAAATATGATAATTAATACAGTTTTGAGCATAAAAAAGAACCAGAGCTCTGGACGAGCGTTTTTGACTCGATGGTAAAAATCAGGTAAAAATTCTAAAAAATGGATATTTAGTAGCCGTAAGTTTACCTCATTGTGTAGTGGTTGGCGCGTTCGTCTACCGTTCCTGAGATCCTAGGTTCGATTCTTGGCAGGGTGGACGTAAAACATTGATTTTAAAGGTAGTTCTTCACTGCAATATTTCAATGTTCCGGACTAGCACCCAAAGCGTAAGACTGATCGCTTTACCTTCCATGTAACAAAAATGATCTAGATACAGTTCAATCGAAGTGCCAATGAAGTATCCTATGCACCATCACGGATAAGGAACATATTACGATGATACCAATATGGATAACGACGTTTCATTCGGCTTTATTTTTACTGAAACATTTTTTTAAATGTGTTTATTGCTATTAAAATCATTTCAATAACCTTAGTCCATGTTTTTTTTTTTTACTATATATATTTATATCTATTCAAACTTGGTTCAGAAATTTGTAAATGAATTGACTGATTTATTTTATCCGTTCTTTGTGAATAAAATATTTTCATTCTATGCTTAAATAAAATGATAAAGAGATAATTGAAAAAAAACAAATTGTTAGTCGATTAAAATCCCTGAACGACATTGGCAGTCCTAATACAAATGATGTTGGATTTTCAAAGAAAACGCCTAAAGCCGTCCTTGAGATTACGAAATGTCAAATGTTCGTTGTTAGGTACTCGGATGATCATTTCTCAAGTTTCCAGGGTCGTGATCGTTGTCAAGGGAAATTATTGACTTCCGGGTTTCGTGACAACTTATTTATTCGTGAATTTTTATTGCTTTTGTAACAAACCAAAGGCATTCTATTCTGTTTCATATTTTGTGTATAAGTTCTTTGAATAATTGCATTATATACCTATATATTATTAAAATGAGCGATACATTTTTAATTTGTCAAATAAATTTAATGTAAATGTAAAATTTACTTGATGATACTCTGGTTATGCCTAATTTATAGGTTTTCTGAGCTTCTTTTCATTTTTGTTGCACGGCAAAATTTATTATGCTTTTGTGAATAAATTATGTAAATTCAAGATGTCTTGTATTCGAAATTTTAATGTAACTATTTTTCATTCATTCAAGAAAATAATTTTTAAAAACGTTTCATGAGGCCAGTCTCAGGCTGGAGAAAATCAGATTCAATCTAAATCTTCGGAAGCATTTCCTGAGCGATAGGGTTCTTGATGGCAGGAATAAGCTGCCACGAGAGCAGAAAGCAATGCGTTCAAAAATGGACTAGATTATTTTTATTTTTTTATTTCACTTTTTTTTGTTCGAAAAAGTTAAAGTGCGACAGCAACTAACTTTCGTTAATATGGATTTAAGCATATAATCTGCTCTCTTAAAATTAATATAATAATAACTTATTGCCACAAGGATCAACTTGAAACGGTTGCAGTACAGTATTGCATTGCTTTGTTTAAATTGAAATTAAAAACTTGTATTTTTTTACTTAACTTGATAATAATTTATCTTCGTCTATAAAAAAAAATTATTCTAGCCTCTCCGGTTGAATGTTTAATAAATGTCGGCCTCGTGGTGTAGTAGTCAGCGCGTTTGCCTACCATGGAAGAGGTCTCGGGTTCGATTCCCGACATGGTTGACACGAAATATTTATTTAAAAATGTGTTTTTACAACTAGAATATTTCAAAGTCCCTGGACTGGCGCCTGAACCGTAAGACTGATCATCTTACCTTCATGCAACAAAAGTAATCTAGATATGCTGCGATTGGTGTACCAACGCCGTGCCCTATGGGTGTGGAAAGGGAATGATGATGATGACAGTTTCAATAATTATACAACCGAAAAATATCTTATTAAAATGATAACGTTAACATATTTTAACAAATCGTAATTTCTCGAATCAAAATATTTGAAGAAAATAATCAACTAACTTGCTCCATTCGGTATTCTAGAACCTTTGAAAACCAAACTGTACCATCCGAAAAAATATGTTCTGAACTAGCATCATTTCCTTTCGCATGTTCTTCGTAATGACTTTATTATCTAGGTCTCGTCCCGACCCCCTTGCGCCCCCCGCCCCCCGCCCCCGGCTGCCACCCCCCGGACGGCCTTCACCCCGCGTCCCGCCCGCCCCGCGGCGGCGGGATAATGTTTGTTTTTCCCCGAAATGACTCTTCCGAGACATCCCCCGCTCCCCGCGCGCCCCCGGAAACCCACGCACCATTTACCACCCGCTGAAAAGTTACAACTATCAGTTTTTTAACGTTACAACTTCAGAATAATTGTATTATATTAAACCGACGCAACGGGTTTGATTCGAGGCATTCTGAGGAATGTGTTTCGTTAATGAAATAAACAAAGGAAATAAAAAGTGAAGCCAGGAATACAACACATTTAAGAGAGACGTAAAGAATTATATTGACTCATTCACCGCACAGCCCTTTTTGATAATAAATCAATCACAACATATGTATGTCTGTGAGCGCCTATGACAGCACTCGTAGCATGCGTGAGTAATTTATTATCAAAAAGGTTTGTAGCTTAAGAATTCATCAAATGTAGAGTCTAAAATAAGTTTTAACTAATGTAAGTAAATATTAGTAGATAACTACTTACCGAATTTTTTAGTCTACCGGTTTCGAGACGTACCTGTCTCTTCGTCAGGACACTCACTACACCAACATGTAAATACTATAATACACCTCCACCTTCACCATCACCGTAGTATATATATAGTATTTCAAAAAATACATTAATCTATAGAGATGCGAACGCCACCGTGTCTAGTTATGCACTGAGCTTAATTAAAAAAATATTTAATCTTGTATTAAAAATTGGTAGGGAGTTGAGGTGTGAATTGTTTCTATGGATTTCAATCACACGGAAACTGGTTGTTGCTTAATTCCTAATAATTTTGAAAGCTCCTCTTGCGTTTGACTCGGATCTTCATCGAGCGATGCCTCCATTTCTTTGTCTTTGATTTTTTTTGGCTGTCCAGAGCAAGGCTTGGCTTAAACGCTGAAATCACCATTCTTGAAACATCGAAACCGTTCCCTACATGATTTATCAGTTGCAACACTGTCACCATAATCTTCTACAAGCATCCGTTGCGCTTCAGCTGCACCTTTCTTCCAATTAAAGCATAAAACTGTAACCTTCCGCAAATGCTGCTTAGTTAACTCAAAATTTGACATATTCAACTCCGTAAAAAACGGGGTTTTTCGATAAAACTTAAAGCGATATAAACAGAATATTATTGACAGATATCTAACCCCTCTGAAACCACCGAAATCAGTTGTCACCGTGAAACATCCATAGCAGCCAGAGCCAACTTTTGAAAACGGATCGAATTAATTTGTAAACGTCTATAGCTATGTACGTATGCACATTGTGCATATTATACAAATATGTTTTGGACAATTATCTTATTTGTGAAAATTTTCAGCAAACTTGTTAGATCGAAGATATTTTAAACATTTACTCAGCAACAATTGAAAAGTTTATAGATAATAAATAGAATATTGTGCATTGGTCCTTCATCATCAAAATACCACAATAAATACACTGCATAGGTATATTGATTCTAGAGCTCAATTTTACTTCAATCAATTTGAAATATAATTTTAAAGTACTTTGTAACCTTTTAATATTATTATTTTTTTTACAAATAATGAGGGAAAAGTAAATCAAAGTGCACTGCCCATCCATTTATTTTATTAAATCCATAACTTGAAAACCGGTATTTGACACTAGATGTCCGCACATGCGTATGCGCTGTAGCAAGTCATTGACATACATGTCATTTTGAAGCTCTATTCATAAGCTGTCAAAATCAGTCAACAGTGTTGGATTTGCTTGTGCGCATCATATTTTTTTTAATCATGGAATATTTTGAAAATTGTCAAAAAAAAAACAGCATTTGCGGGAAGTTTTACTGAGTCACTTTTTTGCAAAGAAAACTACAGCCGAAAGTCATCGTTTGCTCATGGAATTGTATAGCAATCATGTTCTTGCGAAATCACAGTGTTTCAAGTGGTTTCAACACTTTTTGATATCATAGACAAAGAGCGGCTTGGACAGCCAAAGAAATTGGAAGATGAAGAATTGGAAATGTTTGTCGATCAAGACTCGTGTCAAACATAAAAAGAGCTGGCGGAATTATTAGACGTGACTTAAGCAGCCATTTCCAAGTGCCTAAAAGCATTGAGATTCATCCAAAAGCAAGGAAATTGGGTGCCATACGAGTTGAAGCTGAGAGACGTGGAAAGGCGATTTTGCATGTCTGAAATGCTGCTCGGGCGTCGTAAAAAAGTCATTTTTGCATCGAATTGTTACTGGCGATGAACAATGGATTCATTACGACAACCAGAAGCGCAACGATCGTATGTGAAGCCCTGCCTACCAGCCAAATCGACAACAAAGAAGAATATTCACGCTGTCAAAATAATGCTCTGTATTTGGTGGGACCAAAAGGGAGTTGTGTATTATGAGCCTCTAAAACCGGGTAAAACCATTAGAGCTGTACCGACAACAACTGATTCGTTTAAATAGAGCATTGAAGGAAAAACGGCCAGAATGGGAAGACCAGACACGAGACATTGATTTTCCAACATGACAATGCTCGACCACATGTTGCTCAACCCGTTAAAAACTATTTGGAAAATAGCGAGCGGGAAGTTCTGTCCCATCCACCACATAGTCCAGACTTTGTGCCTTCTGGCTTCCATTTGTTTTGGTCGATACAGAATGCACTTTCCGGAATACGATTCACTTCAGTCCAAGGCATCAAAAATTGTCTTGATTCGTTCTTTGATTCAAAAGATGACCGGTTCGGGGTGGCATCCACAAATTATCAGAAAAATGGGGAAATGTTGTAACTTCCGATGAACAATACTTTTAAAAATATTCCGGTTTTTAAGTTGAAGACCCAAAATTTTTGTTAGATTTATTTTTAATGTTACCCCAACTGAAATATACTAAAGTATATTACTCAATGGATCTAGTTTTCTATCATTTATTTATTTCAATTTGAAAAAATACGTTTTTATTGGGTATTTCAGATTTCTAGGTAAAAACACGTGCTCTGTGGAAATGTTTTATAGTCCAGTCAAATCAGACAAAGTAAAGGAAAAATTATCGAGTTTTTGAAATGGTCTTAAACGCTTCCTTTAGACTTGAATTAAAGTTTCTGATGGTGGGCGGGGAGCTCGTGGAGAGGGTGTTAAAGGTATAATTTTTTTTCGTATAAATCTTGGAAACTATCACCGCTGCCGAAACATATTTCAAATATAAAATTGAAGGTGATGAAAGTGATAAAATTTCCCACAAAAATGATTCTACTCATTTTGGATGCTAAGGCAAATTGCATATTCCAGCGTCGAAAATCCTTCCAAACTAATTTGATTTGCATACGATAAGCATATGGGAATAATGTGTGTAGAAATTAAATGTGAAGTTTTACAGAGGAGATGAATTGTGTGATGTTGGGACTGCGAAGCTGGGGGTGGGGGGAACTCAGACACGTAGTTGTTTTTTGTTCCCTTCTTTTGTCGTTCAAGGCCGATGACCCTTCCTGCTCATCCCTTCCCGTACTACCTAAGTCACTCTCCTACCCATTTGGGTTTCATTATTCAGTTTTCGTGTGCCATCTTTGTACTTCGTCCATAATTCTGTAAGTTCAGCCTTCTGTTCATCAGAGATCTCAGACTATTCAGAATCATTTCAGATAAAACACACTGTACAATCAGGTGTCCTCGTACTGCTCTGCTGAAGGCATGGCCAGTCAGCATTTTGTCTACTGAATGTGTTGCAAAGATAAACTTCTTTGAGACCACCACCAGAAATGCATAGTAAGAACGACATTAAAGGATAAGAATCCACCCAATCTCACGACAACAGATTTCATGTCAGGGTCATCTTGGCTAAATGCCACAATTTCACGGGACTTGATTTACAGGGGCTGGTCAAATGTAACGTCGCAAGTACATATACTTATTTCCTGTCCGTGGCAATGTTTTGCTGCATATTTAAGGGCTATGTTACTTGTGTTTTTATCACTTGAGGATGCATTTATGAATGATAGTGGCACTACAGCACTCCTCTCTGGAGACTCTCCATCATACAAACCCCGCATATAACCCTTCCATTTAGGGATTTCTTCCAGTATGAGTCATTTACCAGCAAACCATACCATATCTGACAGCTAGGGAAAGGAAAATCTGAAACAGGGTTACAATCGCTCATATCATTAACAACAGCTGTCTTCAGCCTGATTTAATGAATCACAAGCAATAGATTGTGGTCTGGTATAACGTTTTCGACACGAGTTGTGAACAACTCCATTTGTTTTGTATGCAAATAAAATTAGTAAGAAATGATTTTGAACACTGTAATATGCAATTATTTACTTTAGCATTCAAACTTTAGAAGCTCATAGCTCAGCAATCAAACGTCCTAGAACAAAAATGCAAAAAAATATTTTTGTAGCAAATTTTATCACCTTAAGTTTTGTATTCGAAATGAATATGTTTCGATAGGAGTAATAATTTCCGAGATTTCTGCGAAAAAATTAAAATTGGTACCTTTAAACCCCCTTCCCCCCTTCCTCGAGCTCACCTCTCACCCTCGGGAACTTTTGACACACATCAACCCAAGTCATAAGGAAGCGTTCAAGACCATTTCCAAAACTCTAGGATTTTTTCTATCGATTGCCCTTTTTTATTTAATTTGACTAGGCTATTCGAAATGACATTACCTATAAAATTAAATAACAATAAAAATATCTTCAATTAAAAAAAATATTCTTAATTGCAAACACAAAGTAAAAAGTTTTTAAATGAATTATCGGTATAAGTGAAAATGTATTAATGGAAAAAACTCAATTTCATAATTTTTAAAATTACATTTAAATAAAAATAATAATTTTAAGCATCACTGTTGTTTAGTAAAAATCCATAAAAATAATCAAAATATCAATCATGATTTAAAATAAAATAGTATATTTTTTATGTTCTTTAAAACTCCGGTAATAATTATTGTCATCAAGCAGAGGCGATACGGTTAGCTGCGCTATGTACTGCGGATGCCTCCTGAGATCCTTACAACGCTCGCCTACTTTATAAGGCATCACTTTCTCGACGTCCTGGACGTCCGCTGCTGACTGTTCGTCGGCAGTTTATGTCAGAACTGCTAGCTGGCAGCTGGATTCCATCTGCCCCAACTAGGCAGCGGACATTGAACGATGATGATGAATATTTAGATTCGTGTTATTCTTGTTTGTAAACAAATAAATAGTAAAAAATAAATTGGTTATCTGCATATAAGAATATCTAAAATGCTAATTTTACGTAGGCTCGATAATTTAATAACAATAATAATATTTTAAGCTCACACATGTTTAATTTATTATAATGAGAATAAAGTACTTATTTTTTTATTGATAACGTATTACATTATTGAATAATTTAATACATACAGTAACCAGTTAACAATGCGTATTTTTTTGTGAAGTTAACTAGAACCTTGATTTTATACATACTTTTTCAACTTTTTCGAATGTGACAAAGTCTAGGTTGAAATTATTATTTTTAGCTTAGTTATTATCTAGTAAAATACTCAACAATACGCGAAATATTTGTTTTTTGAAAAAACGGTTTTTTCAAAATTTCAATATCCGAGGCATAAAATGGTACAATGATCACAACAATTGAATTGTGTACACATACACTTAAAATCCCGCCAAATTGCAAACGCAGTTTCTTTTGCAGGGATTTTTCTCCTTAACCCTTTGAGTAACACAAATATCTCAAATTAAATATTAAATACAAAATAAAATTTTAAAATTAAATAAAAATAAAAGTAAGTCTTATTAAGAAACAGAACATAAAAGGAAATAACAAATTACACCGTTTTTAGAAGAAAATAAAATATTAGCTTTTTTCCACACACTGAATTTATAATTTCAGAGAAAAATTTTCAAAATACTTTATTTTTATTGATTGCATTTTTTTTCTCATTTGTGTACAAACATGAAAACCTCAAATAAGATTTTGGAAACATGAATACATGTTTAAAGAACGTGGAAATTGTAAGCTTAAATACATTGCTACTAAGGATGGGTGGATGGGATTAGCTCCAGCGGCCATGACATGCCTCTATTTATTTCCCCATCACAGAGAGAAAGAGAAAGAACTATTCCCCCTGGAACGAACAGCAGCGCTGATAAATGCTTAGATTTATAACCACGTCACATCTCGTTTGGTCCTTTTGTTCTCCTGGCACGTGACAGTATGCCAGTCGAGTGCGTGGGACATACTGACGTTACTGGCAATGCCGACTGCGGACAACGGACCACGGAATACGCACCGACTGCGGAGGAATGATTATCCTACTGCTTCACCTATTCTCGTTCTTTAAGTGTCGTATAATGCACTTAATAACTGTGCTTTTGTATCATTATTGTGATAATAGTAATGACAAAACCAATATCTTGTTCAATGTACGACTATTGACAAACATTGTAAACTTCATCGCGTATATTTTTATAAAAACGTATAAAGATACCAAAAATAGACAAAGATGTTTAGATAGAAACGTTATTTTATTAGTGACGAGCTAAACCCGGCAATGCTTTGCT
Organism: Micrasema longulum; assembly: GCF_059751315.1. Classification (NCBI taxonomy): domain Eukaryota; kingdom Metazoa; phylum Arthropoda; class Insecta; order Trichoptera; family Brachycentridae; genus Micrasema; species Micrasema longulum. The sequence continues at coordinate 1,007,634 of NW_028277767.1, forward strand.
ATTGCTAGACTTCGGTGCATACTCGTATATTTATGTTAAATTAACACAATCGAAAGTTTGATCTCAGTTTTTAATTTTTGTATTTCGGATTACATAAATTGTGAGGATATGCGGTGAAAGATAATTTTGATAAATAGGTATTATTTGAACATTGTTTTCTTGTCACTGTCTTGCAAATGTCTCCCCAATGCTGTGCTAAAAAGACTCTTGCATGTCGGAACTTTTATACCTAACTAAAAAAGACAAAATCGACGCTTCATTCATTAGTAAGTAGGTAACTAGGAACCAGTTTATGATTGAATTCCATAACTTAAAATAATTCGTTTTCAAATATTGAATTTTAGTAGGTACCTACTTAGGTACTTGTTTATGGTGGAAATCCAAAAATTTAAATAATTCATTTTCAAATATAGAATTCATATTGCAAATGTCAAACTCTGCTCATTTTACCAATAGGGGTGCACTGTATTCCGGAATGCGTTTTTAAAAAAATGTATGGAATGTCAGTTGAAATTTTATTTTATTTTATTAACATAAACGGCAAATCTGCATTTTGCAAACATTTATAATCATTTATTCCAAGGTAGTAATTTTGCAGGAAAACAAATAAAAAACAAACGATAATTTCTGGTTTAAGTTAAATAATAAAATAGCATCGATTCAAATTATAAAATCATTTGTTTTAATTTGCGCCTTTTCTGTCTGCATAGGGTTTCATGTATCCGATAGTTATAAGTTTTATTTTAAGCTTGCGTTTTATGTAAGCACCGAGCCTTAAAATATCACCGTTAGAAAATAAAATTTTTATATTTTTTGTAATCATATCAATAAATAATAAATGCGCTTTGCATTAATTCGTTGCGTTTGCGACATTTATGTACAAATACATATTATTTTAAACACTGTTAATCAACTTATCTGTGCTTATAATGGTTAGGTGCAGTAAATGAGTTTAAGGAATTTCTTCATTCCAGTTTGGACTAAGATTATGAAAACTGTGTGTGCCTTATATACATATACTTACATATGTTTCTCAAAAAAGGACATAATTATCATGTCGATCTGTTTGAATTATTAACGTAAAATATTTAAGGCTGTAGTCGGGAAAAACAAACACAAAATTAGGAAATCATACGATTTTGACATTTTAAAACGAATGTTTTTTTTAATCGGGCAATAATAAAAAAACAAAAAAACTTAAATTAGATATAAACAATATATTTTACAGGTATTTCTGTTAAAAAATATACTTGAAAAGTTTATGTAACTAAAATATAATTACTTTTAGAACGGCAGATTACGCCATTTCAAATTTAGACTAAACTTAGGTATCTGGGATCTCAATAAAGACTTTGTATTGAACAAAATATTGTTGTAATAATTTGAAGATAATACATTTAACATAAAAGTGGCCGCAATCAAATTTTAATTTTTTGTTTTTGAAAAAAAATACAAGCATTTTAAATCATATTCATTTTTGTGACATTTTCCTTTATTTCTACTTAATATTATGCCTTCGGTAATATTAAAAAAATTTGAAAAACTTTAGTTGAAGCCTTTTTTATAGAATTGTATTCTCGTTTTTTGAAAAGGAAGATAATTCTGGTTGTAATATTCAATTTAAAACAATATCTTATTGACTTTTAGACTGACCTTCAGTACAGCCCTAATTGCTTTCGAAAAGGCTGGTCTCTAGGTCACGAAAAAGTCAATAAGATATTGTTTTAAATTGAATATTACAACCAGAGTTATCTACTTTTTTCAAAAAAATAGAATACAATTCTTAAAAAAAAGGCTTAAACTAAAGTGTTTCAATATTTTTTTAAGTATTACCGAAGGCATAATTTTAAGTATAAATAAAGGAAAATGTCACAAAAATGTATATGATTTAAAATGCTTGTATTTTTTTTCAAAAACAAAAAATTAAAATTTGACCGCGGCCACTTTTATGTTAAATGTATTATATTCAAATTATTACAACGAATTTTTGTTCAATACTTAGTCTTTATTGAGATCCCAGATACCTAAGTTTGGTCTAAATTTGAAATGGCGTAATCTGCTGTTTTAAAAGTAATTATATTTTAGTTACTTAAAATTTTTAAGCATATTTTTAACAGATATACCTTTAAAACATAACATAACATGTTTTTATCTAATTTATGTGTTTTTGTTTTTTATTATTGCCCGGTTAAAAAAAACATTCGTTTTAAAATGGCAAAATCGTATGATTTCCTAATTGCGTTCGTTTTTCCCGACTTACAGCCTTAAGCTCACCAAAAGCATAATCAACCTAAATATAGACAAATTAGACTTAAAATAAAAACAAGTAAACAAAATAGACTTTTTTAGAATAGAAAAACCGCGGTTTTTGAAAAAATATATCAAACTAATCTGAAATGTCAGTTTTTAGATTTATGGATCGTATTATCAGCGCTATTTTTTTAAATACTCCTAATTTTGAAATTGATTTGCCTGTGACGTCACAAGTCCTAGTCAGTGAAATCTGCTGATTGGTAGGAATCTATCATTAGTTGATTCTTGAAATTCGTGACTTAGTTCAAAGTATTTGATTTTCATTAAAATTATTTTCAAATATAAAATTCCAAACGTGAACAGATTAAGATATAAAATTTTTTAGTCATTTTCATATCAAATAAATTAATTATCTGTTTTCATTTTTCATAATGCAATTTTTACTCTGATTATTTGCTAGCACATCATCTGACTAACTGGAAAGAATCTTATTGCTCAGTGTTTTCATTTACTATATATTTTATTATACCCAATTTATTCTTATTGATATTTATATTTTATTCGTGTGATTATACACACGGTCGAAAAATGTAAAGCTTTTTAATCCATTTAAAAGTTTTAAATAACGATCGTAGTAAAATAATGCGTTTCTTTGTACATCATGTTAAATCATTTTACTTGAGTTTTCCTAAAGATTCAACATGGTAGATGGTACTATCAATAAAAATACGTTTTTTAAAATATTTGACTGATTTAGAAGAAATATACCGACTGTATATGATTTGAAGTGTCATAAGGGAAACGATTTTCCGCCCCCTTCTTTTCTCCTTATAATCTTCAACCCCTCCTATAGCTAGCGGTGACCAGGCAACGTATGTCCGCCATCCTCATCCCCCCTTTCCTCACGATTCCCAACGTGTTTATCGATATCTGTAGATATTATTAGGAAACCTCGGGAGATCTTATCGACGAAAAAACCTTAAACGCATGAAAGGAAAATTGAAGTTGATTTCGTCCATTCATATTACCGATATCGATAGATACATTCAGAATAGCAAAACAGACCCGTGTTACGGCACGCTAGAATGGATGTGATATAAGAACTGCAAGTTTTCTTCATTCAAAGGCCATGCGCGCATTGTGGTTTTAAAACGCGCGACAGTTTATCCGCAAAAATACAACTCATGGTTTTAGGTACAAGTCCGAGCACATATGGGTAAACAATCGCAGTGGTTAAAAAAATCGTAACCTGCTACATTTTTTATGCTGTGCGGTTCCCACAAACAAAATTGTAATGTATGGACAAGTGCATGCGTGCACTTGCGGATAAACTCCCGCAGCTGGTCACTCTGGCCAGTGTTATCCCTACTGTCCAAGCTTAAACACGTGTTACACAGCATGATGTCCGCCCCAAAATCGGCATCAAGTAATAAGGATTTCCTTGTTGTTTTATTTTTGTGCCCACAATTTCAAGTACTTGATCAAAAGTTTCCACCCTCATCTCATAATAATTGTTTTTTATGTATGTTCCCTCAAGCCGTTATGTAGCTTTTAAAATTACCCATTAAGAAGTCTTTGACTAATTAAAGGATGTATCCAAAAACGTTGATTGCGATTTTTTTTTACTCTGTAAATGAATGCTCACAGACAAACCGTTTTCGCGATATCCATTTTCATGATGCAGTAACGGTTCTTTACCCGCCAGTGCGTGCACGGCAATTTACTCTTGCGGAGGTGAGTGTACTTAATAATATATAATAAAATGTAATACTTATATACAAAAATGCATAACAATTAAAAAATATATATATATGCATAAACAATATTCATGAAATATATACACGGATATATGAACATCTACTTATACAATGCACGCATTACATATTATATTATAATTATAATACATTATTGCTATACATTTTATGTTAACTATGGAAGGATGTTTTTTTTTAATTCGTTTTCAGTTTTATGATATTTAATTTCTTCCCGTAGATTTTGTGAAAACTTATTGAAAAAATTCCTTCCCACAATAGCGAACATTGACATGTTTTCACTTAAGGGAAGAAAACCCTTTGGACGACCGATCAATCATCGATTCCAGGCGCATATAATAGGCTTTCAGCTTCTCTGAAAAGCTGGTTATCTTCCACTGCTTCCGTCTGCTGTTTTTGGTCTGTACCAGATGCTTTTGCCGCGGAAAGATTCATCCGATTCTGCCTCGCTACTCGCTCCTCATCGGTGTTTTCGGCGAAAACTTTAGAGTAGGTGCCAACAATTATATTTAACTTATTCATAAATTTCGAAATTGAAGTGTAGCATTTATTTAGTATCCCTGCAGCAATGTAGTCTGAGATTTCAATGATTTATAGTTCAGAATGCAAGTGCTTTGGAGATAATCGCCAATCTGTCACATTAAAACTTTTATTAGCATTTTGGGGGTGGCCACCCAAGCATCTTTTAAGTAAATCATCCCCGGATCAATATAAATTGGTAGAATATGCTGTTTAATCTTGTCGCTAAGTAATGGAGTAAGATCTTCAAGTTTTGGATCTTTTTTTAATGCGATAACTTTTGGCCGCTCAATTCGGGCAGATTCCATGATTCGGCTATTCTTTTGCTGAAAAAATATGATTATTTGTAGCCATTACTCCTTTTTCCATGTTTTTAGCACTATTTACGTTTTCCTGAATACTCAAACTATAATATTTTGTGTCAACCGTACACGACAAACTTTCCAGCTAAACTGACACTAATGCTCGGACAACGTGCATTTCGTATACCTGCAGTTTCATGCTCTCTATACATATATATATATATATATATTTATATATAATGCCTTACCAATACCCAATACAATGATACGGTATTACCTCTTTAAATATAGTCAATGCTCTGCCAAAACTAAGAAAAAAGAATTATACAAAAGTATTGTGAAAGAAACCACCCCAATCGCTCGCCTACCTGACTCGCTAGTATACGATATGACTAATTGTAATAATTCCGTTACTATTTAATGCTTCTATTTTTCCTCTGTCCAGTGTACTCTAAAAATATTAAACCTTCGAAATGTGTAAAAAAAACGTTTTTTTTATAAATTGTAAAGGGTTTTCTCCTCCTAAAAAAATGATTTTTTTTAAAATGCATTCCATTTTTTTCAGATTTTATCTGTAGTTTTCTATTTCATATTATGAAATGATAGGTTTCTTATATGGTGAACTAAAAAAAAAATATTGCCCTGACAATATTTTTTTCGTGGCTTTCAATAGAAATGTTTCCATAAATTGATCAATAAATTGAAATAAAAAATCATCTAGACAACTTTATTAAAATAAAAAAGTACTAATTTTACCAAATATATTTTGTTATATAATGAGAAATATTAATCAGTAATATTTATTTCGCCCTCCTTTATTATTTAATTTTTTTCAATGGGCCGCAGCATGGAATTAATTTAATTTCGGAGCCATTAGTCAAATAATCATGCCATTTTTTTTTCAAAAGTTTGTTTTATGTTTTTACTTGACGAACGCCTTGATTTACATCGCCATTAAAATGTTTTAGGTTCTAGATTGGGTTTAAATCGGGACTCTTGTCGGGCCAATCCAGTGTTAAAATCCCATTTATATTTGGAAATTCCTTTATCTAAAATTAATATGAAGAGAATTTTTTCAACGTATAATGCTAACAAAGTATTATTTTCAGTTTTTGCGCGGTACCACGGTGCAGTCATATTGAAAAATTCTGGGAAAAAGTATGGGAACAATGCAATTCAATTGACGGTAATAAAACGTATTCCAAATTTAAAAAATACATTTTACCACTTGAAATTCCATTGATAAATGCCAAATGTTCCACTCCCCGTAAAAAAAAGAAAAAGAAAAGCCTCCTCAGATCATTTTTCCGGCAGGATGTTTCACTGTTTGCTGAAGACACTAGGCGCATAATCATTTTTCAGATCTCCGTCTCGCGTACTGAATTTCACCCAACCAAAGAGTTTATATTTACTCTCTTCGGAAAAAATAAAACGTCTACATATATACTTTAGGCCAATTTTTATATTTTTGTGCTAATCTTAAGTGGTTAACACGCATTTTGCATCGGAAGTGATGTGCAATATTTTTTTTTCCCCCAAAAGCCACATTCCCGAAGTCTACGACGCATGGTATGAACGCTAACTGGAGCACCACCAGCTTAAATAATCTCGGTTTTCATATCCCCTGCACCTTTGAATCGATTCTGCAGGCATAATTGCTTCAGCACTTAATCATCAGCCAAAGTTGTCTTTTTTTCTTCCCTGAATTTTTTTTTCACTCTAGACATGCATAACCTTTATATTTTTTACATAATTTAATACTGTTGTTTGAATTCGTCCTGTCAAACGTCCTGTAGTTCTAGAACAAAGTTTTTGCCGCACCAAAGTAAGAATGAAATGTTTCTGTAACACTCCCAATTTTTTTATTTTCCCCATACTTTCGAAATTGACCCATTTTAAAAATATTTCTATCAAATGTGTTAACTCTTTCGTTCACTCACGATGAAACTTAATTATTTTTAAAAATAAAACCCCAAACAGGTATAAAAAATATAAAGGTACCTATAATAATAACGGTAAATAACATTTAGAAATCCCTTATTCCCGCTATTACCATTTTAAACGGGTGTTAATGCTCGCTGCTGTGCGTATATGACGTTTGGCTGTAGTAGTTTTTACTCTTGCGAGCGAGGCATCCTGTTCTTAACCTTTCCATAATGCGGTCCGATAGGAGGCTCTCCTAACGCATCTAAAACTATTTAGATAAATACCAAAAATTACATCGATTAGTAAGTATTGTGTAAAAATGTTTAATAAGAACCAGCTATAGCTACGCACGGGGTTACTATATATAATAATAAAATACTTGCGTAACTTCGTTTGTGCGTATCTATCTATGACTTTAGCTCTAGTAAAAAAGATAAGGATGTTACAACACTATGCTAGTTTATCAATAGTGGGCTTAGAGCAGAGGGCCGGCATTGAAAGATGATTGCATTATCATTGGTAGATTCATTTGTTATTTCACTATTAGCTATAAAAAGTTTTAGCGATTGCAACCATAGATACGTTGGCACCTTTATCTACAATAGTTTAGTACTTATTTACGAGTACTTGTCTAATGTAATTAAACATTATCTAATATTCTCAACTATTATTTTATTATAGAATTATTTACTGCGTTTTTGCCAAAGGCTTTGTAAGTACTATATTCCTTTACAAATATATTATGTAGTTAAAAAAGGCATTTTCAAAGGACAAAATATTGTACAAATCTTCTGTTTTTTAAAAAAGCTGTCTATGCATGTAAACCGTAGAGTTCCATTTTCATTTTCCAAAATTAGTATAAAATATTTAAATAATCCAATAAAGGTAAATTTTATACCCACATAGGATTAACGCCATATTTTTTTTTGTGATATTGACTATTATCAGCAATATGCCTAACTAAAACCTAACCTACCGTATATTTTTGTATACGTATATATTGCGAAAGTCCATCATGTTCGATGAAATATGTATTTTAAACCTTTTTAATAATGTAAGGTAGAATGATGAAAAGTAGGCAGAATGTTTGAAAACACGAAAAACAACTTTTAAATAAAATTAATTTAATGCTGATTAGTTCGAAATAGCACCAGCAATATAAGGAGTTGAAACTGTTTTTTTTGTTCCACATTATTTTATGATGACGTATTGTGCAGTTCGAAAGGACACCAGTTCATAGAAAAGTGTTCCAGGTTTATGATAATTGTGTGAACTTCACTATTTATGTTAAATATAGAGCTTTAATAGATAAAATTGGTACTGTATATGCTTGCATTGCCTATATAATATTATAGATATGAGTATACACATTCATGCGATCGAAAATTCAAACGAAATATTACTCGGTTACCTAATTTTTGTCTTGCGTTAATTATGTGGATATATTTTAACTTATGCCAATGTCTATTACGAGGTGAATAGATAAAAATAGGTAGGTGAAGATAAAAATATTATTGCTACCCTTTCACGAACTAAAAAATATTTTAAAAAATGATGACACGGGGGGTTTATTATCCTGTTATGATTTTTGCCTAGCAAATAAAAAAATTCTTGATGAAAAATCATGATAACGGTTTTGTACGAGAGAAAATGTTCTTTTGTAATGAAACCAAAAATAAAATAGTCAAATCAAAAATATTATTTTGTGCATTATTATCTGCTGCCGTTTCGCATTTATTTAAATAGGTATGTGACATGTGTTATTAGTTTAAAAACATATGCTAACATAAATAACTAACGCTTCCAAAAATAAATTCCCAATTTAATTGAAAAAAATAATTGTGACTAGTAAAATGGGTCAGGAACTACATGTATTTTGATAACTTTAGAACAGATTTGCTTAATTAGTTGAACGATAAAATAAATCTAAAATCTGAGGGTAGTCTGCCAAATATTAAAAAAAAAATAACAAAATAAAAAACGCGTGTGCTTACGGGGTTTAAATATTACCTAATCGTATTTAGTGCCTTTTTTCAGTTGTTTTTGGATACCTATACTTAACACAATTTTTCTATTTTGTACACATTTTTGACTAGTGGTTTTTTTATTATCTCTTATATGAAATTTTAGATGATTTATAACTACGATGATTATCCTTTATCTTTTAGACTGATTGATTAAATCAATTTATTTATAAATTAAAAAAGGTATTATAGTTCCATAATATGGGAAATTTGAAATGACGAATGAATGAAATAGTTATAAAATATTTGTTACCTTATCCTTTTTATCGTCATTTTATATTTTGATGTTTCTTTTTATTATTTAATATCGTGTAAACCGTTATTACGTTGCATTATTACTGGTTTATGTTTGTAACTCAATATGTATGATTTATATTTTATTATAATATTTTTTTAAGTATTTAAGGTGATTCTAAACAAAAGTATGATAAAATAGGTTATTTTTTGTTTTGTACACCATTTTGTGAAAAGGACCTAAATTATATTGTTATGGTATTTGTTACAATCAATATAGTTTAAAGTTACCGCAAACCAAGTTTTGTTAAATTTCTATTGAAAATAAACGTAAAAATTGCATTTTTCAATAAAAAGTTATAAAAGCGCCATCTATTGGTTTCATATTTTCGTTTAGAATCGCCTTAGTGTTTTTTCTTCTGTTTGGATTGTTATTTTCTAATTTTCATATTGTTTCATATGTTATTATTATTTAAAGTATTTAATGTTATATCTTCTATTTGGACAGATATTTTTTAATTTTAATATTGTATCATATGTTATTATCATTTATTTTAAGTTACCATTTTTTTGTAGTTTATTATTATGGCTTAACACGGGCACATTCTAAAAAGCCATAATAGGTTAGTCATAACATGTCAACAAATATTTTTTTTTTATTTTGTCAAAAAAATGATCTTTTTTTTTTATACACAAACACACGCTATAATTTTATGTTTAACGTTTTTATATCTTTAATGGAGAAAGATGCTCGTGTTTAGAGAAGGAAAATTTTAAATGAATAAATGTCATGAAATCAAAGAATAACCGGTTATTTGTGTTATAGTGTACATTTACATTAATTTCCGACAAAAACCCTAAACCAAATCGTTTAAAAATGCGAAAACATAGGTCAAGCTTATTTTTGCAGGCGCATTAATACGCTTATTGCTAAAAACAATATCTTCTACTCAACTTAGAAACGGTTCAGTTTGAAACTTTGTACCTATACCTATTTTAGACCTGTAGATAATGATTATTAAAACACCTACCTTGTGGAAATAAAATATTAATATTTATAAAGGCGCTCGTTGGCAAAACGATAAGGTACACAAATAACCATTATTTGCATATTTGTTTCTGCTTAAATAGAAGTACCCAACCGTGGACATTACCTCATGGTCCCTCCGACAATTTGACAATTAGTTTTGGAAGTGATATGACCCTGATGGTCGGTCGGTTGGGCCCTTTGTGTCCTATATCAGTCAGTACCTATCTAACTATCTAGCGCTGGTGCTGCACACACTCTAACATTGGCCCACATCTCGTGGTCTTCACGATAATTGCTCCTGTGTGTATAGATTCGAAGGGCGATCATGACGCATACACGCGCACTTTGTAAATGGCCCTTTATAACTGCAATGATGTCACAAGCTCGAATGTAGGAAGCATTTTCACGTTTATATTATAATTTGCCCGATAGAGGTCAGGCGTCTTCACGATTTGGTAATATCGTTATAACCGCGTTGCACAATCTAAGGAAAAACGTTTGTAATTGAAAACAATGAAGGTTAATGGTACAATATAAGACAAAACATACCCAGGCGAAAATTTCCTTTTCTTTTAAATTGTTTTTAATTAATTACATCATTGTTGACGTCATATCTGCCGAAATTTGATTAAATATGCGGTGCACCAACAGGGTGACCAGAATTTGTTGATCCCTTAGCCTACCTTATGGGGTATTTTATGTTCTCCCAAAAATAATTTTGCTTTATTTAGCGCTGCGGGTTTTATTCTTAATTTTTAAAAATGCAAACTAAATGTACTTATAGAATTTGTGTTTTATTTATTTATTTATTATACGGCACGGCCTTTTACAATATGAAATATAACATTATAATGAGTTCAGCTAAACAAAAACAAACAACAATATTAAAACATGGATATGTAAAAAATAAAAAAAAATAACAAAAAATAAATATGCACATATATTATGTATGTCGGCATACAAAAGATATAAACAAGTCGGTATATTATGAAAATAAAGGGCCTTACTTATGAACTTGGTATAAAGTTACGCCTAGGAAAAGTAGTAAAATAAGGAAGGGAATACCATCCTTATTCTATCACCATAATAAGGATGGTATTACTCCCATCCATATTCTAACACTATGCCTAGGCGTAACTTTATGCAGGTTTATAAGTAAGGTTCATTTTGAGTTAACAGCAGGTCATTAGCATAAGTAGCTTTTGCAAATTAATCGTTACTATAGAAAGTCATAAAATATTTATAAAGAGATGATTTGAATTCACAGAGACTCGAGTTAGAAATGTTGACATGATATGTCGTTTTATTGAAAATCCTTATCAATAAAATCAAAACATAAAAAATTAAATTGCCATTTATCGATTTTACAACAAAATACGTACACGTAAAATATGAAAAATAGACATATAATTAAAGTATTTGATAAAAATATAGTTTATGTCAAAATTTCAATATAATTCTTTTCAAGGGGATGTCATTTTATTTAATCTTAGTTTTAACCGAGATATTTATATTTCTTTTTTTGGTGTAAAAAATGATATAAAAATATTCATTTTTCAAGTTTTTTTGTCCGAGATGTTCTATAATATTTAAAAAAAAACAGGAGGGAACCTTTTTTGTTTTTCTGTATTTGCATAATACTTGGTCACGGTCACCCTGTGCACCGACAAGTCGTGGAGCAGCAATACATAAGTCAAGTTCAAATTAGACTTTGTGAGGCTTTGGGAAGCTCTACAAGTTAAACTGTCCGTGCCAACAGAAAAAAAAAACAATTATTGTGTCATTTTTACAATAGCTTTTTCATCATTTTCGCAATTTTAAAATTGTAATTACATCATAATTGACTACGTTAAACTTTGAGGCCGCTTATCAAGAAAAATAATTTTTAAGGCGATTTATTACGATTAATGTGCTGTTTTCAAATCTGCGATGCACTATTTAGAGTATCTATGGCCAAATGTCTGTACTAGTTTAAAAAGATTGATGAAAATGATAATTCTTTTTAGACGTTTCCTGGCTATGCTGTTTCTACGTTAAAGAGCTGAAACCACTATTAATGTATGTGAGATTTTTCCGAACCATCTCAGCTACGTTAATGTAGGCTTTAACTATTTCGCTTCTAAAAGATCAAATACGTCAACAATGAAAGCACTCTGTCCATACACCCGACACCGTTTATAAGACCGATGGGCTTTCCTATCGGTTTCGCTAAAAAATAAACAGATCTTAGAATTGAATAAGTATTGACATTCAAGCATAGGCAGAATGCTGAATGTTATACACTATGTAAACTGTGTCACTATTCTT